>NW_021940750.1:21024951-21161479 GCF_001715985.3 Manacus vitellinus
GGGGGCGTGTGATCCCGGCAGGAGGGAGATGGTGGCGCCTTGGTGCTCATCCCTCAGCCTCCCCCCTCGGCAACGCAGCCAATCAGCATCTAGTTCTGCAGAGCCGTGGGGCGCGGGCGGCGTTGCAGGCTGACAGCGCGGAGGGGGTGGCGGAGGGGAGAACGGGGTGCGCCTCCGGGAAGTGGCGGTTACCATGGTAACGGATCCCGGAAAGACGCCGGGGAGGCCTGGGGAAGAAGCTGATGGAGCCGCGCCCGGGGCCCCAGGGGCCGGAGCCTGAGCCCGAGCTCCAGGGCGCTGGAGTGCCGCGGTCCGCCTGCCCCTTCTTGACCTGGAGTGCCGAGGAGGTGGCGGAGTGGGTGGCACACCTCGGCTTCCCCCAGTACGAGGTGCGGGGCTGCCCCCGCCCTGAGCGCCCCCTGCACCGATGGCCCTGAGCTCTGTGTGTGTGTGTGTGTGTGCGTGTGTGTGTGCGTGTGTGTGTGTGTGTGGGAGCGAGCGTGTGTGAGCGGCAAGAGGGGCGGCAGTGGCAGAGGGCGACCCGCCTCTCCCTCCGCTCCCCCGCCCAGGAATGCTTCAGGGCCAACGGCATCACCGGCCGCCGCCTCGTCCTCGCCAACTGCTCCAACCTGCCCGCCATGGGCGTCACGGACTTCTGCCACATGCAGGTGCGCCTGGCGGGTCCCGGGGCTCCCTCAGCCCCCTGACCCCCCTCGCTGACGCTTATCGCTGAGAAGCAGGCTGGGCCATGGCCTGCCTGCCCAGGCAGTGAGCCTGGAACTGGACAACCAAACTTGTTCAGCCAAACAGTCACATTTTTAGAGTCTTTTCAAGTACAGATCTTTAACTGGCCGCAGCTGGGGCACCAGAAGTGCACCAGGAGTACTTGGCCTTTCTTTAAGCCTATGTTGTTCCCCTGGGCTCCTAAAATTGCTTAGCAAGATGCACACACCTTTTTTAGATACCACTTGGAATTTTTTTTTAGTAATTTTCCACTTACTCATTTGTAGAACTTCTGAAAGTCTAGTCAGATTTAACCTGCAGCAGTTGAGCCACTGATCTCAAGCGGCAAAAAGGCCACTCATTTTTACTTCCTTGTTTTGGCCATTTTCTTTTCAAACCTGCATATTTTTTTAACAGACACTGATGGTTAAGAACTGACTTTGGGGGTTACAATATGGCCTTCCAGGGCTTCCTAAAGGTTCAGAAAATCAACAAGTTGACTTAAATTTCATAACCCTTCTTTCCTTCCCTAATGGAAACCTCAGAGGGACTTGGGGCTGCATTTACAGAGCCAAACTGTCTGCTTTGCATCATAATTTGATGTTACTTTCCCCAGAAGACATAGGTAGAAGTTCAAATAACCTGGAAGAGAGAAAAATCTTTATGCTCCAATGACTAGAGTATTAGCACAGTTTGATTTGTTCTTGAGCACCAAAATGCTATTTCACTACCGTTCTGCCTGGCTGCACAATCTTAACTGTTTGAAACAATATATGCCACCAAAAAGACTGACTAGAGCCATGAGTTTGCCTGCTGCTTTGAGAGGAAAGCATCAATTTACAACACTTAGTTTTTCAGACAGCAGCCCTTCAAGAATATTTCAGGTACAAGCAGATAGAGCCTTTATAGTCATTTGTGCTTACCAAAGGTGGCAAGAACTTTATAGCCTTTGTAAGCCTCATCCTCATATTGGGATATAGGGATTGTGTATGATGGTAATGCAACTGTTGAGAAATACTTAGCCGTGGGTTAAAGGTACCAACTGTAACCTTCCTCCTGTAGGAACTGAAATTCCTCAGGATAAGTGATAGCCAGCATAGTGCAGCAAGCTTGGAAATGAGACTGTCTCTGTAATGTTTTCCAAAGCTTGCAAGTAAACTGGGAACATCTCACAGTCTTCAGTGGAACCGAGATGTTCTTGAAGGTTATGCCTTATCCTGTTAGTTATTTGTGTTTTAAAGAACTTTTCTGTGATGAAATCCAAGCATGCAGAGCTCTGCAGGACGTGGCCCTGTGAGTCTTTCAGGAAGTGTGCACTAGAGCAGGTGAAACGTTAAGGCCATCACTTCCCAACAAGAAATATAAACTAAAGGCTGTGAGCAGTTGAAACTGATACAGTTACTATAGAAATAAAAGTGATAGCAACAGCTCAGTGAGACAGAAACTGTTTGCAGTTTAGGGGAAATGGCAATTTGGTAGAGAACTACACAACTAATTAGGTGGAAGCTATGCAGCATGGACAAGTGACATTACTGCTGGTTTTAATCCCACTGTATTGGTATTTTATATATCAAAACCACTGAAGATACCAGTCTGGTGTTCTTTTGTTATCACACAAAGTAGGGTACTACTCTTCGGAGTCAAGCCCAAGTTGGGAGAAGATTTTGAGCAAACACTGTGAAAAATCAGTAAAACCTTGAGAATTGTATTTTGAAGCTTCAGTCGAATCAGATGGTTACATTCTCAGAAGTGACTTCAAAAATAATGGCAAGGCTCTGTTCACTGACAGTTCCAGGTCTAGCTGGCTCACACAGCCATTTTCTTAATGAGCAGTATGACTTACTGCTAATTAGTTTTTACTCTTGTGTTTAGACTCTGCTGTTGACATTATAACTTAACAAACAGCAATGATTTTGAAATAAGCAGGAGAGATTGCAGCTCATTCACCTATAACTTGTTTGTTCTTCAAGTGCAAAGAGGAAAGTGGAGCTATTTATGCCACTAAGAGACCAGATGTGATGTCATCCCCCACAGTAATTCTGGAGAAAAAGGGATCTGCTCTGCTTTTACAATGTCACATGGGGCTTATGGGTTCAGATCCATCTTGCATTACAACTTCAAGTGTGAAACTGTTCCAAAATTCAGAAATTCAATTATTTTTCCTGCTGCTCTGACACAGAATGTATAGTTTTATCTGTTGCCCTGTGAAATGAGAATTTGTGGCATTTTATCTTGTATTTCAGGAAATTTCACGACATGTGCGAGAGCTGCTGGGGATTGAGGAGCCTCTCTTCAGCAGATCCATTGCCCTCCCATACAGAGACAACATGGGTCTCTTCCTAGAGAGAAAGTCCCGAACAGGAAAGAAAGCAGATGCCCTCACTTTCACAGAGTTTATCAAAAAAGCAGGACTGGAGTCCTGTACTACAGTTCCTCCTTTGCCACAGTCCCAGACCACAGTGGAAGCGGATACAGTTCCTTCTTTGGAAGGATCCCAGACCGAGGTGGGAGCGGATGCTCTCCCTGTCTCGCAGGACACCCAGAGGCAGAATTAGAGACTCAGGCTGCACTTCTGCCTTGTAAGAAGCCCAGCAGTAACAGCAGACTAGACCCTTATTACCTTGCGGATTGTCCAAGGAGGTGCAGTTCCGCCTTTTCCCAATTATAGAAAAGGCCACTGCAGCTCTTAGACATTTGATTAGACCAAACACATCCCCACATTGTCTCTTTCCTGCAATCCTTCATTTGCTTATAGGAACCAAGTGAAGCAGAAGCTCTAGGTCAGACCACTGTCTGTCTTTCACTTCTGCTTCACAGTTGATTAAAAAGACCAAAAAACAATCATATGCATATTTTAACCACAAGTGATTGACGACAACTTGCCAGATGCTCAAGTGAATGGATTTCTCCCAGTCTTTAGTGCCGGCAGACTGGGCTCACTTTGAAACCCAGGTGTATGTTATTGCATGTATGGCACATACAATAACAGGCATAACAGGTGTGGCTACAGCTGCTATCAGCCATCATAATTAAGTGAGGGGCCTCGTTGCAATGTGTACAACTAGTCCCTGGCCTCACTACAGAAATTATTTCCTGTGAGGCAAAACTGGGTAGGCAGTGTCTTATCATGGTAAACAGTACTGAAACACGATAGATGGTGGCAGGAAGCATGAGAGAATACTGTAAGCTGGACCAGAGAATTTAGGGAATAAAGCTTGCTTTTTCCTGGGTGGATTTGGGCAGATTGACCAGTTACTTCCTTTTTCCTTGAATGATATATCACATAGTCTGTGGTGGTGAGGGTGGAGTGCATTATTACCAGCAAGGAAGTAGAAGTAAGTGCTGATTAAAGCCTGGCTCAACAGAAAGAATGCTCCTGACTAAATCATTAGTATGTTTCCAGGATTCAATAGCTTTATTGAGATTCCCCCATGGGGATTAAAAAAATAAAAGGATAAAAAAAGACTGGGCCCGATCCTGTTTAGTTTGTTACACCAAAGCAGTAGTCACTACAAAATATATGTAATTTTTTCTGTAATTCAGTTTTCTATTGAAGCTGCAACAGAAACACAGTGAAACTGAAGCAGTTCATAGGCCAAGAAGACTATGTAATAAGCAAATTCAGACAAAAAAAGAGAAAAGCTCAGGCAGCCAGGGGTAAGTGGGTTTGTTGAACAGTCTAGAGAGTGAAACGTGTAGAAGAAAATGTGTACATAGGGTTGTTAGCTGGAATAGTTTGAAAAGTCCGAGAGTGAACAGTGCTGGTTCTCACAAGGGTTGGACTTGATGATCTCAGAGGTCCCTTCCAACCCAGCTGATTCTGTGATTCTATTATTCTATGAAACAGAATGTTAATTACCAGTGTAGTTCCTGCAGAGAGGGATGGAGGTGTCGAAGCTGTACACAATGCGGGGCTCCTGGATGACAAGACAAATGACAGAGCAGGCGGACAGCACTGTTTGATGAGAGACAGCAGAGGAATGCAATATCCACCCAGGACACCAGCTGAGCATTGTTGTAAAAGCATATGAGCCTCTGCCCCTACAGGTCTGCTGAGATAAGCAAGGAGAAAGGGACTCAAGAGCCCATAGAGAGAGCAGAGGTGACCAACCAGCACCTCCGGGCACTGGAAGCACAATTACCTGTGCTCTGCCACATGCAGGTAAAACACAAACCATTGCTTCGAGGTTGGAACTGCTGTCTGCCTGCCCACAGTGGCACATAGGACTTTGGTGGCTGCCCATCAATGTTCCTACATGGCAAAGGGTAGCAGCAGAATGACACAAAACAGGCAGCCTCTCTGCCAGGGACAAACATGCACAGAGCTCAGCTTCCACGTGGGCTGAATTAAAGCTGAAATAGCCAAGCCTTGGGATCTGGCTAGTTTTCAAGATCTATAAAAAGCTATTTAATAATCCCTGTTTCCTATCTCCCTGAGATGATTAGAAAGAGGATTTTATTCCAAGCATCCCCCTGGAGGACCATTCTCCCCACTTGTCTTATCTAAGAGTTTGTGGGGCAGCTGACTGTGTATGGAAGCAGTTGCTGCAATGCTGCAGGCCTATCTCCTCTCCTGGCTGGGCCTTCATAGCCCAGTGAGAAGCTTGTCACACTGACCCTTCAGCCATGAAACAAGGAGAGCAATGTTTCTGTTTCAGCGCTACCACCCTGTGGGGGAGATGGTTTCTGCTAGTTTAACAACCTGGAGTCTCAGTCACTGACCAAGTTCTTAGTAAATAACAAGGAGAATTTTGAAAAGGCACAGGAATGGAATGGACCAAATTAAAATAGCCAGCATTCAAAGGACAGTGTTAATGTCTCCACCACCCTCAGCTGGGACTGGTAAAAAAAAAAGCAAACAACTAAACTGATGTTTGGCAGACAGTGGGTTCTGCTGGAAGTGCTGTGAGAAAAGTGCACTTAAAGTGCGTATAAGTGCAGTCCCACTGCCAGGCCCAGGTTGGGGAGCACTTACCCAGGCTCTCAGGACACGTGGTGGAAACATGGACACTGGGGCACAGAGCCCAGCTCAGCATCAGCAGCACTTCATGCTTGGAGAATACAGGTGTGAAAATTTATTTTATAGCTTCATCAGATACCTACAAGGCTATGTTCAGCTTCTCCTGTTGCTCCCAGACGTAAATCCCAACCAGTGACACCATTCCAACTCCTACAACCAGGCAACATCCTGGACTGGAGCATTTGTGAGAGCTTTGCAGCAAACCTCAGCCTTGTCTACAACATCCTAGGTTGTCTTAGGGTGAATGTTGCCAGCAGGTTAAGGAAGGTAATCCTTGCTTTCTAAATCCAGAGTGCCATGTCCAGTTCTGGGATCCTCTGTACAAGAGACATGGAGATATTGGACAGAGTCCAGCAAAGGGCCACTAAAATGACTACAGAATTGGAGGATCTCTCAGATGAGGAGAGGCCAAGAGCTAGGGTTGTTGAACCTGGAGAAGGCTCGGGGGAAATTTTATCCATGTGTCTAAGTATCTGATGAGAGAGAATGAAGGGACCCAGATGCTTTTCAGTGGTGCCTAGTGACAACAAGGCGCACAAACTGAAACGTGACTTCAGTCACACAAAACACCTTTTTACTGTGAATGTGGCCAAATTCAGGAACAGGTTTCCCAAAGAAGCTGAGTTGTCTACAGCGGTGATATTGAAAACCCAAACACAGTCCTGGTCTGCCTGTTCCAGGTGACCTTCCTAAAGCAGGATTGGACTAGATGATGAAGAGGTCCCTTCCAACCCAAACAATTCTGTAAGGAAAAACACATCCACCAACAGAAAAAAATGAGAGTGTGCAGTGCAGCAGGGAAGCTGGAATCCAAACCCACCCTCGTGTTTGTTTGACCCCTCTGCAGCAGCAAAGTCTCCTACAACATTAAAATTATTTAATCTGTGCTGATGGCATTAAAAGTGTGAAATAAGGTAGTGCTGAAAGCAAAGCCACTCCATGGTGACATGCACTGTGCTTTTCAGAACATGAGAAAACACCCTGCATATTCACTTTGTGGGAGGTGCGATAAATTGCTCAGGATCAGCACATAAGGGTGACAATGTGCTTAGTCGGGGAAGGAAACAAACAGCCCAAGGAAAAAGAAACAGCTTTATTTAAGGAGTTGAAGTGAGGTCTTGAAGGATGAAGCCAGCAGTTGCCTGAGGAGTTGTGTTTCTGAGAAAGTGCAGTTCAATCCTTCCTGGCATAACACTCTCAGAGAAAAGAGCTGCTGGTGCCAGCAGGTTTGTGTCAACTGAGAGGGGTCCCTGCTTGCTCTCCATCCAATCCAACAGGACTCTAACCAGCTCCACACTAGGTGCCTGTCTTTCCCTGATAAAGGGATCTTCCAAGTGCCAGCAGTAGGATACTGGCAGAGGCTGCTGTCCTGGCTCTCTGCAGGAGTTCACACACCTCTTTTCCTAGAGTGAGCCAGAATAAACCAACAACAACAACAAAAAAAAGAGTTTTTAAGGTGCAGCTGGTCCTTTCCCCCAACCCTTGGATGCAAGGAGAACTAGGTCCAGTAGGCTTTACTCCAGCCACAGCCATGATTGGTGATGCCCAAGCCAGCTTAAGTGTTACAGGGATTGGTCAGCACTGTCTAGTGGAAAGACTCACAAGTGTGACTGACTGTTCCTCTTGCAAGAATAAGTCCAGGCACCACCCAGAGCAAACATTAACCTTGCTGTGCCTAGCAACTTCCCTCCATAAACAAAACTGATGCCTGGCTTACAGTCAAGTCAAAGACAATCAGATTCCAAAAAGAATCAACCCTGATGGATCAGTACCATGATTTTGATGGCTACATTTGAGTAGCTGCCTTCAACCAGCCTGAATGCCACTGTCCCTCAAGCCATAGGCACCCACTGTCACTGACAAACGCTGATCATACAATGATTAGAAACAGGGCTGCTCTGCTGACACTGGACTGGGTTTTGCAGTTTCCGCCTTCAATGACAAGGCAATGGCCAAACAGACTCCTTCACAGGTGCTCAGTTCTTCCACCGGATTTGCTAAAAGAGAGAACAAGACATGACTAACAGCAATGCTGAACATAGATCCCTTAGGGGCCAAGTCAGTGACTCCCAAACCCTGAGGAGGACAGCTATGGCTAGAGGGTGCACTTTCCAACAGTATAACCATTTATTCCTATGCTGAATGCAACCCCAAACATAAGATTAGCTTCCCAGCAGGGATAGAAAGTATATAGCACAACCATGCCCTTACACCTTATCTATGTCTATTTCTGATGAGAGTCTTTGGAAGAAAAAGTAAGAACTTCTTACCATGTTGTTGAGAATACTGTTTATCTTCTCTTCTTCTGCAGAGCCCCGCTCCACCTTGCTCTTATATGCTGTCAGCTGGATACGATCCTTTAGATCCCTGTAGGTCTAGATAAACAGCAAAACCAACATCCAGCTGAGTGACCTGGACACTTCCAGAGCTGGTGTCCTGCAGATGAGCAGGGCAACTCTACAATCCCCCATCAAGTTCCCAACACAGAACAATTTCATAACACAAATACTAGGAGTCACTCTCCTGGCTCACTGGACTTCCACTGGGAACTTCACCACTTTTCCCAGGCCACAGGGATCAAGAAACCTCACCAGGCACATGATGGCAGTGGCATGTGGCAGAGCACAGAAAAGCTAGAGAGAAAAAGCAAGCTCATGTCCCATCTTTTCACACACACAGCAGGTGCCTACCTCAATGACAACATCATGGCACTTGTATTTGGTAGCAAGGTTCAACCGGGTCTCCACATCCTCCACCAGGCGCACGTACTCCTGCAGCACCTGCCAGAGATGGAAGAATGTCTCAGCTCCCTTCTGCAGGTACCTCCTGCCTTGTTCTCTCACCTTAGTCCCAAAACCTTTCAAGACTGCTGGTCACACAGACTTGACCCTGTCCTTCCTAAGGGAACAAGTGACCTGGAAAAGACTGGTCAGGATCCCAGAGGCAGTAAAGCTTTGCTCACAAAGCTCAGAGTCCTAGGCTGCCTCATTCCTATGGATCAGGTTAACCATTGCCAGCCAGATTAAGCAAGAGAAAATTTAATATAGCAAAGAAAGGTGGCAATTCACAGAGGGAGAGAGTTCACAGACAACTCTGGACCTGCTGTCTCTCTTGCAGTCAGACCTAGGACCCAGCCCTCACTATCACCCACACTTCCTGTTGATGCATGGGTCACTCAGCCAAGTGCTGTGCCCACATGGCAGAGCCAGCAGCTCGGCAAACTGTTCTCCCACTTCAAACTAGGAAGCAGCTCACTTGGGGAGTTATTAAAACACCAAATCCCTACAAAGAGCAAGACAACATAAGCAGTGCTTCCTTGTTTACCTGCACAGGAGCATTGTTCCTCTGCAACATCTCCACAACTCGGTGAAAGCCAATAGGTGCCTTCTTCTTGGTGTAGCCCAGCCAGTTCTGAAACAAGAATCAAACCTATGTTAAACCAGAAGGGCAATTCCTCCAGCCACAAGAAAATGCTTTTTTCCTAGCGCCAGCAACATACTATACCAGCCACCAAAAGCACCTTTGGCAGAGCCCTTCATGCAGGGGCTGGGCAAAGGCTGGCTGCAAACTCTCAAGGGCCCTTCTCCAAGCTTGTTGCTGCAGAAGAGCTCAAGGGCCCTTCTCCAACCTTGTTGCTGCAGCCAGGCCAGGCCCAGCACAGGTCTTAGGCCACGAGAGGAGAAAGGTATTGCAACACTCTGCAGCAGAGGTGCTGGGTGCTGCTGAAATAAAACCAGTCTGTCCAGTAACTCCAGAACAAGTCAGCTATCAGTAGCAGATACCAGTACTTGGAACTGGGTCCCTAGCAAAGCTTTCTGCAGCTCACCTTGGTAGTGAGGAGGGCATCCACATCATCCCAGGCTCGCAGCTTGGCACGGGCAGCCAGGGCAGTCAGCACATACTGCTTATCAGGAATCTGCAAGGCAGAAAGCTGCAGTCAGAGCATTAGCACAGCTCAGAAAGCACGTGTAGCTTGAACATGAATGACATCTGCTCCAGCCCTGTCAGGACCCACACCAACAGCCAAGCAAAACAGCAAGATACTGACCGAGGCCACAGCCAGCATTGTAGGGAGTATGAAGTGGGGATTTGCAAGTGCTGCTGCAGACAGGGTGCATCCATTGAAAGTCTCCACATGGCTCCCACTTGCCTTTCTGAGGCTCCAGAAGGGCTCTGCTCAACAAGGATGCCATGCCCCCCTCCATATCTCAGTGTTGAGCCCTTCAAATTCCTCCTACTGAGCCCCCTCACTACATACAATTTGTCTGTGCACGTTTTCAGCTAGTGCTGCCACAACAGAGGGAGACTCACGCACCTTAAATGTTTTCTTCAGGTTGGTGGGGCTGCTGAATGTTCCCTAGAGAAAGCAGACAAGTTAGTACAAACTCAGCAGGACAGGCCACGGGAGAGGTTCAGACACCTGTTGTAAGGCATCTGCCTTGCACAGGGTGAACCTCCCCGAGATTTTACTGCTTCTTGCTCATGTCAGTGCCATGAGCACAGGGGAAACAGCTGGCAGAAGAGAGCAATTATCACACTGCATTAGCTCTCTCCCTCTGGTTTGGTTTCCCTACATCCTCAACTGGTGTAACTCCAGCACTTCCAAGACCAGTTCTGCACACCTAAGCCTAATGAGATTTCGGGCCAACTCTGGGTCCTTGGAGCTAGATGTAAAAGACAGTGGTTTCTAGGAGGCATCTCCCTGACAAGCTGTTCCAGGCTGAATGTCTCAGAGCAGAAAAGATAACTCAAAATTGGTCCTAGACAAGGTCTCTTGGAGGGATGTCTCCCTTTATTTCCTTAATATGCTCCAGCTTGACCACCCCACTTGAGGGCTACAAGGATGAGATGTAACCCTTGTCTTCTCCCACATCATCCTCACCTCAGCCTCTGTGTAGTGGTAGAAACAGGAATAGAAGAGGGTGGTCACTAGCGGCATGTTGAGAATTGAAGCCTTGCGAGGATATTTCCGAAATAGCTCTGACTGCCCAGCCATCTCCAAGTGCCGATCATTAGCCTGCGGAATCAGGAAGACAGACAGGGGGAACATGAGCCAGGGGAACTGCCTGTTTAGCTGTGGGGTAGAGACCTGGGGAGGGTGTTGTGATGGTAATGCACAAGCACAGCCTCAACATGCTATGAAGTTTTAGATCTGGTATTTCACGTGTAGCTTGGAGAGCCGTTAAAACTACACTAGCCAGGGCAGGCTGATTAGATCCAAAGTGGTGTAAGTTAGAGACAGAAAGAGATCTCACAGGTAGTCCCAGCCATCCCCTGACCAGCAGGAAAGATTTCATACCTCAATGATGATCTGTCGCTCCAACAGGGTGTAATGGTCTTGGATGTGGGAGGTATCCTCAGCTGAGAATGGCAGCCTGGTTGGACACAAAGGAGGGCGATGTTGTCACCAGCTCTTAACAAGTACAGCATCCTTCACTTCTAAGTACACTCAGAAGGATGCTCTTCTCTACCAAACAAGCTCCCCACAGACAGAGATGTGGGGAACAGCTCCCATTCTCCCCAGCCTGAGTGGCTAGTAGATACTCAAGTTCCAGTCCTGCTCCTCTCTCCAACTGCCTCCCTCCTAGACAGGCTCCAGAGAAAGAAACATGTGGCACCTCTCACAGAACAACCTGAAGCAGGCGCTACGCACTTCCTCAAGTGCTCAGGCACCCAAACTTCCATCTTGCACATCTTGGTCAATGATCAGAAAGTCCTTCAAAGCATTTCTGCCCCCAAGTAAGCAGCAAAAGGTGCTGGACTAGAGATCACCACAAATGCCTCCTCTTTGGTCTACATTGTGTCTGCAACACTGCACTCCCACCGAGGCAAAACCAACATCAGCTCCCAAACCACATAAGCTGTGGCACTGAGACAAAGTCTAATTTTCTTTACTATCACCTTTTGTGAAGCATCCCCCTCCCACCCTCTTGCATTTCTTCTTACCCAATGCAGCCTTTCAGAAATTCCCTCCTTTTTTCTACATCCTGGATGTTCAAGTGCTCCCGGTACTGGGACAACTGGAGAGAGAAGGGAAAGAAGCAGTCTGTTCTCATGGATTTGGGAGATACAGGATTCCAGAGGGCAAAATGGAGATAGAAAGCTCTCATTTGACTACCAGACACCCTGCAGCCAGCCTCCCCCTGCCCACTACACTACCTCTGCACTAAAGGAGCTTATGCTTCTGGGAATACTCACAGCAACTTCCTCAGTCCTGTCTAGGAACCTGCAAAAGGGAATGAGCAAGCATTAAGCTGGAGGCAGGTTCCAAGGAGTGTGCTCAGCCCTGCTACCTGACGGGTCAAAAGCCTCACCTGAGCAGATCCAGAAGCAACTTCTGCTCACCCGTCTCTCTGAGGAAATGGATCAGGTGACACAAGGCCACCTGTCGCACCTCCAGCTCTCGAAACAAGATCTCTACAGGGGAAGGAGATTATGTACAGGTGGGTAAAGTAACAGCACTACCAAGCCAGAGGGGACTAAGCACGGTGCATGGAGTTGCGAGCCATTGGCAGGATTCAACAACCCTATCCCATCTTAAGTCACAGTCTTGGAGGCTAGAGCATAGCCCATTCATTGGGCTGCCAGCTGAATTCACAGCCATGTGCTACCTCTACAGATTTTTGTTCACCCCATCACCATCACCACCACTTACCAATCCTTAAAGCTCCTCTCTGGGGTCTTTGTGGGCATCACTGTCTCCCCTCCCACATTACACTTACTGCAAGTATTTCTTGCTCAGTAAAACAGCAATACCCCAGCTGCTCTCTTGATGACTTGCACCCAGTGAAAGAATTAGCCCCTCTGCCCTTAACTGAAACACACTATAGAAACTCCAGCCTCAGTCACACGCACCTCTCCGTAGTGTCCGTTTCAGGAATATCAGGACCTGTGAGCACAGACAGGCAGCTCAGAATTAAGACAGACAGACAAACAAACATACAGCAAACTGGTCAAGGCCTGGGGAAGCTTTTGCTAAGGGCCTCTGAAAACACAGCTCTTACAGCACTGAACTGAATTCTGGTACCCACCAGATTCAGGACAAGCAGTGAGCCAGGGCTACAGCTGCCTAGATGCCTGCCTAAGCTCCTACTCTGGAGCTTAGATAAGTGAGACCAAGATTTACAAAGACAAACTTTTCCATGCAAAGATCCAAGGGATTAAATATCCTGGATGAGGGAAGCTCTGACACAATCCCATTTACTGCCTGCTGCTTTAGAAGCCAGAAAAACTGGTGAAGCCCCTCAAATCTTCTGTGCTGCAATTAGCAGAATAAACTTTGACCCTCAAGAAACTGCTGCAAAGATTTGTAAGGCTGATGGATCAGGTTCCTTATTAACCTTATTATTAACCTGAATTAACATGAATTCTGCAAAGTGGCAGGAAAGCCAGCAGTAATATGGAACTTCCCAGTCTTAAGCTCTGACACTTTTCAGTAACTGGTTTTAACTAAAGAACACTCCCCCAGTCTTGCAAGACTGAGAGGCCAACTGACTGCATTCTCACAAGCATCCTCTGTGGGGTCACCCAGAAGTCCCAGCCCTGTATGGCCCCAACAGGACTCACAGCTGTAATGACATTTCCATCATGCCCTGCCACAGCTTCATCCAAGAGCACCAGCTTGTCCTGCAGGGAGCGAAATCTCTCTAGAGAGCAGACCTGGAGATAGAAGAGGTATAAGTAGGCATATAAGAGGTATATGGGGAATCACATAGTCTTCAGGCTGAACCAACCCACAAGGTATAATCTATCCTTCTCCCATGACCTCTTCAATAACATGAATAACTGCCCTCCCAAGCAGCGGAGAAATTCTCATTTAGCTGAGCCCACATGCTACATAATCCCTGGAAATCTGTCCCAAAGAGCTGCAGAGTCAGCCTTCATTAATGCCCAGTCTAGGACAGCAGACAATGTATACTCAGCACAAACACCCTTGTAACACAGCAAAACTTTTCTGTACACCACAAACCACTAGTCCTGACAGGAGGAGAGAACTCTGCAGGGCCCTTTCCACAGAGGAGACCAGAAAGCAGAGTTGTAACTCTTTCTCCCTTCTTCTTACCCCACATCTGTGGCCTCTCTCAGCCTTTAGTTCACCTCAGCCTGAGGAGACACATGCAGAGTAAAACCACAACCTCCCTATGTGCTCACTGCACACTGAGGCAGCTGAAACTAAGATTCCAGCTCCAGTGTAACCAAGACCATTTCTGTCTTCCTCCCTCCACTTGCCACCAACTGAGAATGGAGATAAAGCCCCACACCCTCAGATTTTTAAAATAAACCTAGCCCCAGGGAGCAGAAAGGGTAGAGAGGGGCACAGCAGTACAGATACCTCCTGTCAGAGCCTTGCTGAGGGGACAACTCAAGTAAACAAAGCAACAAAGCCCTGCTGCTCCTGAGCTAGTGTGATCCCAGCACTGTCAGCTGGCAAAGCAACAAGCAGGCAGAGCACCATCCCTGCTAAGTGTTGCAAGAAACACAGATCCCCTCCCTGTTCTTGGAACAGCCAGGAGCATAGGGAAGTGTAAAGCAGTTTAGGACCACCCATCCTCCATCTCTTACAAGCAGGTGGGAACGGAAAGTCCTTACCTTGCCCCTCTGCATTCGCCTGACTGTATCTTTGGGGCTCCAGTCACTGCTGTAATCCTGCCACAAGAAAAATAAAGTGCTTTTAAGCCTCAAGAGGCCAGACCATGTCAGCAGTCTCGAAGCTGCTTTCCATTTGTGCTGCATCAGTGCTGGCCGATGTGTAGCTTCTCACATTCATCATTCAGCTTCTCCGGGGAATGTGTCCCTACAGTGTTCAGGTGCAGATGCTGAGCCCTCAGACTCTGCATATGCTGGTGGGGAGGGATGCTAAAGGCTCATATGTTAACACAGCTTTTGTGTTGCCTCAGAAAGGTCCTTCGTCATATCCTTTATAAGAAGTGCGTTTCATCAGGTTGTCCTCCTTGCAAATTAAAACTCCCATGTTGCTTTCAGAAGGACAAACAAAATACATTCAAAACAGACAAACCCAAAACTGAGGGGGAAGGAGTCAGTTTCTTGTTACCATTCAGACTTCTGCTGGTGAGCCTTCCATAGCAGCACGGAGAGCACAGGGACAACAGCACAGTTGCATAAGAGAAGTACAACGTAACAAGGGCATCGAAGCCTGTAGTGAGACCATCTTAGGGCAATATGCTACCACTGTTGCAATGAGCAAAATTGTTCCCCTGCAGCCTGCAGACACTACGACCTAAAAGCAGTGGATAAAAAGTGGCGGTGGTCTGAGTCACTCCTGAACTCAGACTCCATAAATGCACCTAGGTCTCTGTGAGGCACTCGAGCCAGCAGATGTAATTCAGCCTTCTGCCCCAAATGGTCCACAGAAAAGTACCATGCTCTAACCAACTGAGCTAATCTCTACTTGTTCAAGTCTATGTGCTCATATGAATGTTAACGGAGTTCAAGATCAATGTAGAACAAGCAGTCTGAGAACCAGGAATTGGCATGGGACCTTGAACCCTAGGGGCTCAAGGGTCCAAGTGCCAGCAACTGGAGGAGACTGGGATCTGGGATTTAGCTACAAAACAAACCAGATGTCTAAGACCAGCTGCTGGAGGGACCCATAGAGTGTGTCTATGTTCCACTAATGGAATTCAATCCTGCTTATACAGAAAGGAGGCTCAGGATCAAGCTGGAGTGTTTTATGTATGTGTCTGTTTGTAAAGGCACTGGTTTCTGTCTGCATTAATCCATGTAGGCAGCTATGTTACTATTGTGCATGTCTGTATCTGTAGGGAATATGTGCTCAGTCCTGTTACTGGCTGGACCTAGGGACATGGAACTACAACCTCACACCTAGCAGAAGGAATCCACCCAGTCCCAAAACCTACTAGATTCTCCAATACCTTACACTGCATATACGGGAGATAAACACTTCCCTCAGCTAGGACTCTCCCTCTGTGTTGTCCCAGGGATTGATGAACAGGAAATTTTGAAGTTTCAGATTTAAAAATGTAAAAAGCACAAGTGATGCCAGTTTATGTAACCCAGCATGAAAGCCGCTTACAGATAAAACACTATTTAGAAATTCTTTTCAGAAAGGTTGCTGGGCTATTTATTATGAGAAGGAGTAACCAAGACACACAGCAAAGCTTCCTACTTCTGAGAAAAAGCAGAGAATACTCAAATTACTTCAAGGCTGCATCTTGCAGCTTTCTGTCCTATTCCCTGCATTGCCCTCTGCTGTCTGAAATACCAATTAATCACAATGGAGCAGGAAGTTCTCTGATCTCAGCATACAACAAGCACAGGCTGCTCACCTTGTACTCAGCTTTCGGTCTGCGCAGCTCTGGGGCATAGTTTTTAACTCCAGTGTCAGTGAGGGCTGAGAAGGAAAGGCACAGCTGAGTAGCACATCAAAATCCTGATTCATATCCATTTCCGAAACCATCCTTTTCTTAGTTTTCATGGTAGAAGACTCAAACTTAAGCACCAAATGGCAACACAACATTGCTCTAAAGCCAACAGCTGTAATTATCCCAAATCATCATGCCAATTCTTTAATTTCTTTGATAAAAGAACAACCCATAATTGAACTTTCAAACTTTCAGGCAGGCCATGATTCAGTTTCCCTTTCTGCACCATAAGGCAGATGACACTTCCCATTTTTTGCAAATGCTTTGTTTTATGTAAATCTGTACACCCCCCCCCCCAAAATGAGGTAGGGATCCAAAGCTTACCATCTGAAAGAGACTGGAAACTTGGAAGTTTGTTTCGTCCTGAAAGAAAAACACTGATGAGAGACTGTCTCTTCAGCAGCAACATCTCTTCCACAGGGAACATAAGCCTAGACTGCAAGCCAGTTTGCTGCAGCTACGCCTCTATAGAACAAGCCATTCTGTATAGTGATTCACACTACACCAGCACAGCTGGGACTCACCTGCTAGCACTGTAAGGCTTTGATGTCATCTGCGGCATCACAAACCATGTAACACCCCGTCTCTATCTGCCCTCTTGGTGTTGAGGCCAGGAGAGGTTAGAATGCCTGAATGCACTCATCTACCTGCAGAGCAGAGGCTCAAGCACAAAGCACTGAGCAGGCCATGGCAACGCGGACAGCTTCATCCACCAGGGCTGCAATTTGAATGCCTTTCTTTATCATTTTATTATCAAAGTTGAGAGTGAAAAACCACCTCAGAGAAAGAGAGACAAAGTAAAAGCTGTTTTGTTGTCTGGCTGTGAGACAACAGAGCTGAACTCTTGCAAGTTGTGTAAGTTTGCCCAAGGCCTGCTGTGCAGTTCCCCCTGTAACCAGCTATGCTGCCACTGCCGCTACCACACGTTTGCTGAACCAGCATCAACAAGTGTCAGATGAGCTCCAAATAAAGGATAATCAACCTGTGTTCTCTACAGAACTGAAGATCAAATGAGGGCTACATGGGTCAAGCCAGTCCCTTCATAGCCTGCTCTTTTCCACCAATCAAATGGATTGCTGTACAGTAGCTGTGCTCTACCCTGCTGTTCCACGGAACCCGGATTTTAAGAAGCTATAATCTCCAAAGCCTGCTCCCGCACCACAAAAGCATGCAATCTTGTGCACAAGGCAGTCTCCAATTTCTGACTAGTGACCAATACACTCCCAACCTGAGGTGAGATTGGAGTGTCCCTGTTTTGCAATAAAACAATTTACATAAGATAGCACAGTTGCCCCTTGGTACTCTGAGGGAAAACTCATTTGTCTGTATGGTATATGATGATCCTCACCTTTGAACAGGCTGCTTAGGGAGTATGAAGAAACTTGTTTGGGTAACGCAGCATAGGAGGAAGAGCCCTTCTGTAGGCTGGAGTCTCGGCCCTCCAGCGAGCTAGTGCTGCCAGAGGCTGTCTCTTTGATTGACCAGGAGATACCTGTGTGCAGACAGAGGGCATTTACAACAGAGAAAAAGAGTCTGTAAAGAATGATCTTATGGCATGGCAGGAATGTTACCAAGTGTGTGCTGGTCAGTTCTGCACATCTTGGTAACTCTGACCCTCAGCATAAAGTAGATGCAGGGCATCTATCCATGCAGAAGCCCAGTCTCATGTAATACTGCTTGTTAAGCAGTTGCACACTGTCCTCCAGAAATGGCTATTTTCAGCAGTGTTGTACAGCTAGTTATGGCTTGGGTAAAAAAATGCGTAGACCATCCAACATTTATATGTTATTGCACAGGGAAAAACACAGTCCTTGTTCTAAAAGTACAAAGCAAAACAGAGAGCCCCTGGCCTACCTCAAATTGCAGAAGCCTAAGAGCAGACTTTCCTAACACTGGAAGACTGTGTTCCTTCCCACAGAGACAAAATAGCTATCAGCGTGCATATGCTTCTGGCAACAAGGAATGTGTCTTCTTCCTGATTGTTCAAGACTTTTCTTTTCGCACAGCTGCACAACACACATATTTTAGAATCAGGGTGATAGGTAGAGACCTTGGGCAGGAAAAGAAATGGCCTGTGGGAGGAGCTACAGCAAAGGACAAGAAGATCAGTCTTTGAAGGTCCTCTGGGTGATCCATGTGTAAATTTTCATTGTTTGGCACTGGTTAGTAAGCACCACGTATTCTGTGGGTCATGAACTCCAATGAGCAGCACACACACAGTGTGTGGGCCATGAGCTCGCTCCCCTCAACACCAAAACCACATTTACTTAATGTTTACAGTTCCCTTTCAAATTTCAAGCATAAGAGTCATTCTATAAATACACATTAAACCTTGGAATATCTCCTTAAAGTGTTGTGGGGTCAAAACACAGAGAACTCTAAATGGTGCCATTTCAGGCAGCAGTGTGAAGGAAATGATCACCTAGAATCTTGCAGGCCACCTGAGCATGACGAATATCAAGCCATAACCTCCAAAATACCTGCTATAAACTATATATTAGAAAAAATATAATGTATTCCCTCCATTTGCCTACATTGCTCTTCCTTATATAATTTGGGCTTCTGCTCACTCTCTTTTAAGTGGATCCACTCAGGTAAATCCAGTGCTCACTCAGGCTCACAACCCGACCTGGGAGACTAGGATCAGGTTAGATATGCAGCATTAGATAGCAAATAATACTCCTGACCTGACTAAGTGACATGACTTAAACAGTAATTTTAAACTCTCTCTGTCTCAAGGATAACTTGCAGTATTTCCGCACTTACTTCCCACAGGTTCTCCGCTCCAGCTGACCCTCTCGAGGTCATCATCATCATCATCGACAATATCCCGAAGGCTATTCACTGCCCGTTTGGATTCCTTTAGCTATGGACAAAAGAGCTTGCATAAGGACCACCAGAGTTGCAGAGTGCACTTTGTTTCCTATTACCATCGATATCCCTTGGAGCTTTGAATACAGCTTCTTCAGCTTCCACTGCTCCTTGTGGACGACGTCTTTTAGTCCTGTAGGTGTTCAGCAGACATAGTAGCCCTTCCTCACCTTGGGAACCCAAAGGTTCCCCTATGCAGACCCGAACAGCCCAACCAGTTGCAGATGCAGCTTCGTGCATGGGCGAGGAATCACAGTCCTGATGAGATTTCGGACTGGCTACTGTGGGGGGCGAGACGGGAACCCTCTGCACAGGGCAGAAGGCGACCCAGGGAAGGGTCCCACCCACCCAGGGAGCGTGGACCCCCAGCGATGCGCGGGGCCCAGGCCTAGGCCAGGACAGCCACGGGGCCCTGCCGGGCGCGCATGTCTCACGGAGGCGGACCTTCCCTACCTGCGAGAGCTCGTCATCCTCATCGTCGAAGGTGAAGGCCCGGAACTTGGAGCTGTGCCAGTACTCCTCCTCGTCCGCCCGCGCCCTGTTCATCTGCAACGGCACCGCGCGGCTGGCCTCCGAAGCGCAAGTGATCACGGGGAACGAGCGGCTGCTCAGAGGCATCACCATACCCCCCTACTCATCGAATCCAGATCCAGGTCCAGGTCCAGGTTCCCAGCCCCATCAACGTCCCGCCCCGCCGCCGGCCCGTCCTCACTCGCCGCCCTCCCGCCCAGACTTCCTTGCACACGCGGGGCTGGGCATGACATAGCGCCGCGAGGCACGCCGGCAAATGTCGTTCCTCCTCCCGCCAGCTACGCAGCCGCAAGCCGCTCCCCACTCCTCCCACATCGCCCTCGCAGGCCTCCCCGACGTTGATACGCAGGCGGCTAAGTGGGTGTTCGGCGCTCTGGAAGCTGTGGCCCGGCAGGGGCGAGCCGCTCGACGGGACGGGACGCGACAGCTCCAGTCTCAGCTGTCGGCGGCGCGGCCGGAACCAACACACCAGCCGCGGAACATAGACAAGTGTTACTCCCCGGCTGGCGGCGCGGAAGGGCCCGCGCGGCGGTAAGCGAGAGCGGACGCGGCGGGTTCTAGCGTTTCTATCGGGCAGCGTACGGAAGCGGAGGCCGGCGGCCAGGTCCGATCGCGGTCCGGATGGCCAAGTGAGGGAGGGAGATCCCTCGCTGGAATTGTGGAGCAGCGGCGATAGCCACCAACGGTCACACAATGGCACTGGTGGCGGGAGCGCCGCCGCCCCGACCTGCCCGGAGAGGCCCGGGGGGGTGGGCCCTGGAGGTGCTCCCGGCCGGGCCCGAGCAGGGCCGCCGCCTTCCCCCCGTTCCTGCAGGATGGTGCTGAGACGGGAGCGTCCAGGCTGATCCCCTGGGACGGCCCCCCGGCTCCATGCATGTGTGGGAGTGCCCGAGCTGGGGGGTGCGTGGGGGTGCCCTGGGGAAGGACTCTGTGTGTGTGTGTGTGTTGGAGTGGGGCAGGGAGACAAGGACCAGCCAACATTGGATATAAGTCCCGGTGTGTGCTGGCCTGTCCCAGGTTCTCACCCTGTCTGGTTTTCCCGCAGGACAGAGCGGGATGCTTCCAACTGGTCCACGGAGCGGCTGAAAACTCTCCTCCTACCTGTCAGGGTGGAGGGCGAGGAAGGGGCTTGTGAGGTGACAGAAGTGAGCAAACTGGATGGAGAGGCCTCCATCAACAACCGGAAAGGGAAGCTTATCTTCTTCTATGAGTGGGCTATCAAGCTGGCCTGGACTGGTGAGTGATGTGCCCCCCCTTCTGTTTCAAGGTCAGATTCATGTATAATGTTAAGGATAAGGATACTTATCTCATTTTGGAAATAATAATAAAGGTAAACATTATATTGTAATGCAATACAAGTTTGCTGTTATAATTACCAGAGTAAGAAGGGTTGATCTGAATAACGTAATTGTCATTGCAGGCACCTCAAAGACCGGAGTGAAGTACAAAGGTTATGTGGAGATTCCTAATCTCTCGGATGAAAATGACATTGATGAAGTTGAGGTAAGCGCAGCTGAACACTAATACTGCTGGCTGTATGGCTGTTCTAACAGGAATATTCACAGCATTAGTATTTCCTTTCATGTTACTAGACACTGCTGAAGTTAATAGAATCAAAGAATGGTTTGGGTTGGGTGAGATCTTTAAAGATCATCTAGTTCCAATCTCCCAGGTGTGAACAGGGACACCTTTCACTAGCCCAGGTTACTCATAGGCCTGCCCACCCTGGTCTTGGACACTCTGAGGAATGGGGCATCTCCAGTTTCTCTGAGCAACTTGTTGCAGTGCCTTACCACCCTCACAGTAGACAATTTCCTTTCAATATCTAGTCTAATTCTAACCTCTTTCAGCTTAAAACCGTCATGCTTCCTTCTGTCACTGCATTCTGACAGAGAGTCGCTCCCTGTCATGTTGCATCTTTATCAAATTATTCCTGTCTTCTAGATGTAAAGGCTCTGTAGCACGTGAAGGTATTTAGGTACACAGCCTATTACTGTGGGCTGAGACAGGTGAAGTGGAAGGTGAATAAACCTGCATTGCTGATTGTGAAAGTTTAGCTGAAACTAAATTGAAATACATCAGCTGTGATGTTGAATTGAATAATAAAAGGATTGTGCAAGTATAGCTTTGTTAATATTTGTCCTTGTTGTTTAGATCCTTGTCAGCCTTGCTAAAGATGAGCCTGACACTAACTTGAAGAGCCTGATGAAGCAAGAGGGTGCAAAAAAAATTAGAGATGCAATGAAAACTTACATCAGCACTCTCAAAACAGGTATGAGAGGGAGAAATGTTATGGGAACCTATATGGGCTAAAGCTAAAGAAAGGATGGGGGTAACGAGGAGTTCCTCACCTCATCTCAACAGGAAGGTGTCAGAGCAGTAATAGCAACTTTTCTGTCTCTTTGGAAATTGTTAGGATTTGGCAAGAAACTCTTCTGTGTCTAGACACTGTGGCACAGCTTTGCTGGTAACCCAGTAATAAACAGTATTTTTGGATTTATGTTTTAAATCTGAAAATGTCCTTCATGTGCTGAAGTTCAGCTATAGAAAAAATAAAGCCAGTAAAATGTGTTTGCTACCCCAATGACACAGTCACTGCCTGTGGCACAACATCTGGATCAAATTTCTTTTTTTAAAGTTAATCTGAGTCCAGCAGTTGGAGTTAAATCACTGTGCTTTGGTTAAGTTTGGTGTTCCTCTCAAATATAGGCTGAGAACTCTACAGTTACTTTTTATGTCCATTTACCTGTATTACACTACATGTACTAGATATGCTGAGTACAAACCATCACTGATTGCTGATTTTCTAGGATCAAATTTCTGTACCTTGTTTTTTTTCAGGTGTTGTAGTATTCAGGGTGGGAGATGCAGTCACCCAGTGGAAGATGAGAATGTCAATCAGGAAAAACTGTATGATCTTGTGGGTGTAATAAACAAGAGTAGGTGGGAACCAAGTATTGTGGGATACAAAGTTATACACATGATAAAATTCTGCTGTATAATGAAATTTTGTCAGTTTGAAGACATGAAGAAGGAGAAGGAGCAAAATGTTACATAATTGGTTAAGGTAGAAGTGACAGAGCTGGAGAAAAAGCAAACGTAATTCTGAAAGAGTCTGAAGATTCTGTTGGAGTTACAAAAGTGCTAGTGCTGCTGGACAGGGCATTGGTGAGACAGTCCCTGCATTTCCCTGTGTAGTCCTGGCATCTGGTGTCAAAAAAGATAAATTGAAGAGGGAGTCAGAAGTAACTATTCTCTACTACAGTGTTATGAGAAATGAAGAGCCAAGCTAAACAGAAATGGAAAACTTGGTTTGGTTAGACAAATACTTTTTGTAGAGCAGCAGGCAAAAGTATTTGAGATGTGATTGCAATTATATTAGAGAGTGAGAGAGAAATAAAGCTACAGAAGTCTAAAGCTAACTAACATTAATGCTAGAGCAGCATGTGGAATATGGTGTGTCTAGGCTACCAAGAGGATGTAAGTTCCTAATTGTTGGTGTAGACAGGTTCTGACAGGGCCTTCGGTGGAGCGTAGTAAGGGCAAGAATAATTAATTGCTTGTAAAAAGAGGTCTTTTTCCTTTTCTAAAAACTGTTTCAAGTTAGTGATGCTAGCCAAGAGCAGAGGGGAAACCAGGAAGCCCTTTTTGATTGTGTATTTCAAAGAACAATTTAAAAGTTTCCTTGATCTCTTGTTGGTTTCATTGGTACATTCCTTTCTTTCCAGAATTCACCCAGGGCATGATTTTGCCCACAGTGAATGGTGAACATATGGAAACAACACCTCAGGTGGCTCCTAAAGCAGAAGACCGCAAGGTAAACAAAACTCTGCAAACATGCTTTGGGATTTGTGAAGAAAGGTACATAGTATTAGATACTGGGGCTTGCAGGAGCAACCTGTGTTGTGTATAGGCTGCATACATTCAGGAATTGGCAATCTGTGGTATAGGCATGACTGTTTCTATTTGCAGGACATGATGTTTCTTCCAAGCAGAATGATAAATCTGCCTTTTACACTCGAGTGTGGTTGTATCTAATTGCATCTTTACCGAGAGCCTTTGCTTTTTCTCTTGGATATGTGAACCACTTGTTGATTTTTGTTTCTTTAATGAGAAAAAAGTGTACGTGTGTTTGTTTTGTTTGTCGTTTTGTTAGACGGCTGCTAAGAGCAGTACTGCAGCATCGCAGTCCAAATCCATAGGAGTCAAGATCCCTACCTGTAAGATCAGCTTGAAGGACACCTTCTTAACATCTCCTGAGGAACTCTACCGGGTATTCGTTACTCAGGAGGTAATGTTTGGCTTGTTCTGAGAGTTGTCCTTTACATACAGGAAGTTCTTCCTAAGAAGCTTTCTAAGGCATTCTGTAGGACACTCACAGTCCATGAGAATGGAATCAGAAGAAAGTTGGTCTGCAGAGCAGGTGGTTAAAGCTTGTGCATGCATCTTTTCACACAGCTGACAAGGAGATAATGTCAGCCAGAAGCCAGTTCCAGACTGCTGTCAGCACCTATCCGTAGGTGTATCCCTTATTGCATGTGGCCAGTTCACTTGGGATTTATGGTTCTGTGCTTGTGCTTTGGTTTTGTTTTTTCCTTTTAAGGTTAGGTGGTATTAAAATGTACTTTAGTTTTGGAAGAGAGAGCAGCATTGTATAATTTAAAAATGGTCTTAGTCTTTTGTTCCTTCTATTTTGATAAGAAAAAGAAAATCAAAAAAAAGAAAAAAAATACTATCTTTTCTTAGAAATAGGTTTCATTAAGAAATCAACAAAGTAAATCCATGTGTGACTCAGAACACTGCACAGAATTGGAAAGCTAAGGGTTCTTTTCCCTGGGCAAGCAGAATTCTGCTGTAGTGCCTATAACCTTGCTTTTCTGGCCAGGGCAGGGTTTTTGACTTTTGTTGAAGACCTTACATTATTGACTCTCTTACAGTATCCTTCTGTACAAACTGTCCAGCACACAGCTGGATAGACACACCATGCAGTGGGTGATCAGTTGGCCCACGGGTCGAGCACAGAGGGTAATAGTGAACAGAGTGACATCAGACTGGTGACCTGTCACTAGTGGGGTTCCACAGGGCTCCATTTTAGGCCCTGTGCTCTTCAACATCTTCATAAATGACTTGGACACAGGACTGGAAGGGATACTAAGCAAGTTTGCAGCTGACACAAAACTTGAAGGAGCTGTTGACACCCTTGAAGGCAGGGAGGCCCTGCAGAGAGACCTCAACAAATTGGAGGGCTGGGCAATCACCAACCATATGAAACTCAGCAAGGGAAAGTGCTGGATTCTGTACCTGGAATGGGTCAGCCCTGGATGTTTGTACAGATTGGGGAACGAGATGCTGGAAGGCAGTGCTATGGAAGGGGACCTATGGGTCCTGGTTGATGGCAAGTTGAATATGAGTCAGCAGTGCCCTGGCAGCCAGGAGGGCCAACTGTGTCCTGGGGGGCATCAGGCAAAGGATTGCCAGCCAGCCGAGGGAGGGGACTGTCCTGCTCTGCTCTGCGCTGGTGCAGCCTCACCTTGAATATTGTGTGCAGTTTGGAGCACCACAATATAAGAAAGACATTAAGCTATTAGAGAGCATCCAAAGGAGGGCAACAAAGACAGTGAAGGGTCTTGAGGGTAAACCATACAAGGAGTGGCTGAGGTCACTTGGTCTGTTCAGCTGGAGAAGAGGAGACTGAGGGGAGACCTCACTGCAGTCTACAACTTCCTTGTGAGGGGAAGAGGAGGGGCAGGCACTGATCTCTGTGGTGACCAATGACAAGGGAACGGCCTGAAGTTGTGTCAGGGGAGGTTTAGGTTGGATATTAGAAAGGGGTTCTTCACCCAGAGGGTGAACAGGCTCCCCAGGGAAGTGGTCACAGCACCAAGCCTGCCAGAGTTCAAGAAGTGTCTGGATGATACTCTCAGGGACATGGTGTGACTCTTGAGGATAGTCCTGTGCAGGGCTAAGATGTGGACTCGATGATCCATGTGGGTCCTTGCAGCTCTGCATATTCTGCTCTACATACTCTGTGGTTCTGTGACTTACCTCCTCTTCCAGAAATTTTTTAGCTGGATGGGAGGCGTTAGGCAACAAGTTTGTAAGCAGATAATGTCAAGTAATACAGGTTTCCTGAATTGTTTTCAGATGGTCCAAGCTTTCAGCCACGCACAAGCCACCTTGGAGGCTGATAAAGGAGGCAAGTTTCAGTTGCTGGATGGCAGTGTCACAGGAGAGTTTGTTGACCTTGTAAGTACTAACTAGTGCCAGGTGTATCTTGTTCAGAGACAGCCTTTTTAATTTTGAGGTATCAGTTCTGTAGCAATGCTTCTGTCAGCTAACTGTGGAGTTCTACCTGGTGCCCAGTAATTATCTGTAACTTCTGTGGCCATTGAATCTTTCCTAATAGCATGGATTAACATATGGGATTTCAGTCTGGGAGAAAATCTGGCTACCAGTCATAGGTCTGCCCTGCTTTGGTGTGATTTTACTTATTTATTAGGGGTTGGAGGAGTGTTAAAGATAGTAACTGACCATTTTCCTCTTTGACCCAACTGCCACTAAAGTCTTCTGCACAGGGACCCTGTCTCAGTGTTTGTGGCTGTACTGTGGCCTACCTGTCTAGAAGGGAATTGAAAAGGACACTTAAAGTCTTTTTCCCTCTGTATGTGTTTCTCAAGGGGTCTCTAGGGCTTCATATCAACACAATTCCAGTTGTTTTCTGTTAGACTGCAGGACTTGCAAAAACTTACTACTCAGTCTTTCTATCTCTTGTCAAGGTTCCTGAGAAGCAACTTGTTATGAAATGGAGATTTAAATCTTGGCCAGCTGGTAAGTAGTCCAGAAATGGACTATGGTGTTAACTGCCCTTGCCTGTGTTTGAAGAATTTCAGCCCCATTTACCACACTGTATTCTGGCTCATGATCAGGGAGTACATGGTGTTCTGGGAGCTGCACCAGTGTTCTCCCACCTTCCTATCCCAGACTATCATGTCTGAATCATCAGCCACTGTTTGGAGCAGTGACCAGGGATTAGGAAGGATGAAGTGGCAGCTTGCTCAGCTGTGGCTGCAACTGCTTTGAACCCCATGAAGAGGGAGCCCTATCCTCCCTGTGTTTCTAGGGAAGGCCTGCAGCTGTCATAAGTACATCTTCGGGGAAGGATCCTGGAGAGTCTTTTAAATGTTGCCGTGTGAGAGGAGGAGCAGAGCAGCTCCTTGGGGCTGTCCATACTGTACTGCACACTGCTGACAGATTTGCTTTGGTTCCTCTAGGGCACTTTGCAACCATTACCTTAAACTTCCATGACAAAGGTGGTGAGACAGAGGTGTGCTTGGAAGGCAAAGGCATTCCTGCCAGTGAGGAGGAAAGAACAAAGCAAGGCTGGCAGCGCTACTACTTTGAGGGCATAAAACAGACATTTGGCTATGGCGCCCGCTTGTTTTAATAGCAGTTGCTGGGAGGCTCTGCCTGAAGACTCTGCCACATGGACTGATAAATTTCTCGCCTGTTCGTTTCTAATCTTGGCTCTGCCGCTGAGTAAAGTGGGATGACAGGTGATGAGGAAGGCTATTGAGCAGCACCACTTTCAGTCCCTCACTGCTTTGTGCATGTCTTGTGCTGCAGGGGATTCTCTTACATGTACATACTTCTATTGCTAAATAAACCTAACTTAAAAAAACACTATGGAATTTGTGTCCTCAGATCGGCTTGAGTTCAAAGGGTCGGTTGATAGGCTGAGGGAGGGATCTGTCTGGAAAAACACCGATCAATGAGGAGTGCTGATGCCAATGTGATTTACTCCTCACTTCTGGGGGAGTAGAGAGCATGAGCTTGATGCAGTTTTTAGTTGTGAGCAGCTGCTCATTTTCTCTCTGCTTTTGATCTGCCGCTAGTAAATGTTTCAAACCCTTCCCATTTCTGAAGGGATCTGTGATCCTCTTCAAACTGTTCCTCTCCTCCTTTGCATATCCCAACAGCATAGTCCTTTCTTACAGTTCCACTAGTCTGCTCTACAAGAATGACTATCCTTTAGCCATCTGATGTCCAAGATAATCAGCAAATCACTGCTAGGGAAACTCCCACCTACAGAATGGTTCTAGCAGGTTGTGGGGCCCAGGGTCAGCTACCTCCAAGCACTTCAGGCCAAACCAAACTATTTTACAGGAATAAATCCCACCCCTATTTAGAGTCTACTGAGTGCAGTACTTTTGGCTCATCCCACTTAAATGGTTGCTTTAACTGGTGAGGAAGAGAAAACCGCTTGCATGTTCTCTCCTGCTAATACCATTTGTTCCTGGAGATGTCTTTTAAAGCAATAAACTTGTTTATAGGAGGAGGGGAAAAATCTAACTCTGATCAGAAGTGTCAAACTGCTTAACCTGAAGAGTGACAGAAGTGCTTGGTTTTCTTTTTGAGGCATGAGCTTCTCTTGCATACTTTGTTTTCCACTAGTGTTTTCTGCAGAGCTCCTCTACTAAGCTAGAAGGAAGCAGTGTTACTGGGTGAAATGTATTGTTTGGGGGATTTTTAAATTTTTTTTTCATTTTTTAAAATCTGAATGGCATGTGATGACTATTCCTTTCAATCGAGGAGACAGAAAAAAAACTTTAAAGCTTGTTTCAAAAAACCTGAATGTAGTAGTTTGAGTTGCTTTTTAAACTAAAAAGAGCATTTTGCCTGTTCCGCTCACTATTCCAAAATGCTCAAGTGTAAAAAATTCATGATAAAGTGTGTACAGGCAGATATCAAGAGTGCAGTATGGAACTAAATTCTGGATGGTGTAACTCATCCCTGTGAGCTCACCTATGACAGCAAGGGAAGTTGTACAAAGAGCAGGCACCTGTAGATATGGTAGAGCTTCCCTGTGTCTTGCAGGGCTGTCTTCCCTAAAGCACTGTCTGGCTGGGAAAAGGGATGCAGGTGTTTTGCCAGGAATTTTGTGCACAGATGAACTAGTGTACACATCTGGTAGGCTGCGAGACTGTAGCACGATGTAGGCACACTGATGTTACTGCACAGCATGCATGTTTGGTTTCCTGTTTGGGAAATCCTGGGCAGAAACATGGGAAACCTTAAACAGCAAGGCTAGCAAGGGAGTTCACAGCGAAAAACTTTGGTAGGAAAAGAGCAAAATTATTTGAAAACTGGAAAAATGAGCTCATTCTAAGTTAACTTGAGGCAAACCTGACAGCCGAATCACAATGTCCTGGCTGTGCTTTGGCAGCTGTGCTGTTGGAGCAGCGCTAGCCTGCTGCAGGCTCTGCTGGCACAGCTGGGCCAGGGCAGCAGAAGGCAAGCCCTGCTAATCACCTGCTGCTGGAAGGTTAGGAAGTGGGACAGGAAGGCAACTGAAGTGGAATTTTAATTGCCTTCCTTTCATCACAAGCAGGGTTTACTTTGGGCATCCTGCTGCTACCCTAATAAGACACGCTTTGGCCTCAGCCAGCAACCCACATTCATGGGGCTCATGGATTCAGGGCTTTGCTTGGAAGCCATCTGAGGGTTCTTCCAGCAAAGCTGACTGCCCTGAGTTATGCTGGTACTGCCCCAGCTGGCTCCCTGCTCTGTGGGCTGGAAATCACCATCTCCACAGCAGCAGAACAGGCTGTGTAATGTGGCCATGCCTTGGCTGCTGTTCACATGTGAACCTCTTGGACTCACCTGCTGGCAAAGGAAAGCCTGTGCTAAAAGGGCAGGCTGTGCACTCGTGCACAGAGCGTGCCAGGACATGCCAGCTCTATCAGGCCCAGCAGTGGTAATCAGGGCCTTACACCACTTCAGTCGTTTCCTTTGCAAAGGAGATCTGAGCCTCAAATCATGCTAGTGAAGGTCCCTGCACAACACCTGCCTGCTGCCAGCAAAGAGACACACTCCTTTGGCTACAGCTGACATCTGGTGAAGCTCTACGATGCTAATGAGAAACCCCAGACCTCTGCTTTACTGGAAGTGTCAGGAGAGCCTGACACAGTTTGCAGCCCTTCAGCTATTTGGAGAAGGGAGTGGTGTGTATAAGATGAGGGAGAAAAGCAAGGTCCAGTATACTCCGGCCCAAAGGCTCTTTAAGAATCTGAACTGACACAGGATAAGAGGGAAAGCCTTGTGAATTAAAGAAAACAACAGTCAAAAAAACCAGAAAACAGAGATAAAAGCATGAATTTTTCACAGTGATGACAGGTGGATGCTCACTGGCTATGCCTTTATGAAGCACATGGAGGAGATGAGTAAGGAGCAACCATCAAACAACAAACTAAAGGGGTCTCTGGACACATTCAGTGAATTTTGGAATTTCTTGCAACTGGTGATTTGGTACCACTAAAAGTTCACATGAATTCAGAACAGGAGCGGAAAAAGTCTTGCAAGAATAAAACAATCAAGGGCTATTAAACAGAACAACCTCCTCATTTAGCTCAGAAACCCTCTTAGCCACCAGCTGCTGGCAAACAAGGAAAGTGCTTCAGGGAAATAGTGTGCTTATCCTTCTCTTTTCCTTCCTAGTCACTCACTATTGACTGCTGTCAGAAACTGGATGTGGGTTTAGATGGAGCTGTGCTATGACTTGGCCCTTCCTCATATATTTTGATCATTTATATGTGTGAAACATCTATGGGAAAATTAGGCTACAAATCAGACTGAAAGCCCCCAGCCTAAGCAACAATTAAAACTGCTTTGAAACAAACATCCCAACTCTACTTCAATGGCAAAATGGGAAGAACTTAACTAACATGGGTTTTTAAAGCAAAAGTGAAAATAGTTGGGTGTTTCCAGTATTACAGGGCCTGACACAGTATCCTAAGAAACTTGGAAAAGTTGAACAGTCTTTCAGAATTCAATGAGGAGTGGGACTGGGAAGAGGAAGGGAGAGAGAGAGGGAGAAGGAAGGTGAAAGAGGTGAGGGCCAAGAGAACTAGATCAATCTGTAACATTCATTTATGAAAAAAATACAAATGCAGTCAGTAACCTATAAAATACCTGACTAATCAGTGAAAAAGTAACAACCAACACGCCTATATCATGGCTACATCAAGCACAACTCATACCGAGTCAACTTCAAAATTTTCTTTGGCAGAGTACCTGGCCTTTATTTAGATTTTAGGTAACACTTTATATAATATTTTTATTAGTAAATAAGGGAGGGCCTAATAAAGATGTAATGAGTCCAGTACATTTCAGTACAGATAATATAACTGGTAACTTAAAAGTAAAAAAAAAAATTACATCATCACTGGAAGACAAGTTTAGGGGCAAAAATTATCTTGACCAAGTGGAAACGTGTGGCCACCTGAAAAATTGCGGCAAGCGTGGGTTTTTTTTTTCCTTTTAAACTTCTCCTGCTCCAGAGAAGTTGGCAGCTGCGTGCCATCAGCACACCCAGCCCAGAAGGCTAATGTAGCCACACAGTGGGGTGTCCCTTCACAGACCAGAACAGGGATGTCTGAAATGTTTGTTTCTTCTCTAAAACTTCAGTTTTAATTCAAGGTCCACAGACCATCACAATCACACTTTGCTCTTGCCTAGGTTAAGGCCAGGCCTTGGAGTACAGGTCTGCTGCACAGGCTTTGGCCAAACTCTCCGTGCATTATCATCCTCTATCCTCTCATTCCAAAGCAGCTCCTTCTGGGCCCAGTTGGGCTTCCTGTGTGCTTTCCAAGAACCAGACTACTGGAGCAGGAGCCCTGAAAAAGAGCAGACAGGTAACGGAATCTCTGTTGCTGTAATGAAATCTCACATTCATCCCTGAGAGATGGGCTCAACTCACCCCACCTGTGCCCCAGCAAAATCTGGGCATGGCCCCTTGTGTGTGCAGAGAAACTCATCTTCAAGTCAGACGCCAGGGAACTGGTGCAGCTGAGCCACACCGAGCTCCAGTCCAGGCTGGCAGACTAAGACAATGATGACCAGCAGTGATGCTGGTCAGAAAGTTTTGTGTTCAATGCAGTGGGCAAAAGTGCAGCTTGAGACTCTGCCACAGACTCACTCTGTGATTTCAAGTGACATCTCCAGGTCTTCAGCACCTGCTTAGTGCAGGAATTCTTCCTGCTTCCATTATCTGTCTGTGGGATTTCTATAGCCCAGGACTTTTGTAGCATCCAGCACAGCAAGGACCTTGTTGCAGAGGATAAAAGCATGTTAGGCATGTAACTGCTGACTGCCCCTCCAGGGAGTGATTTTGTCTGAGCAGCTTGGGCTCCATGCAACGATGTTTTAGATGTTGCAGAAGACCCGTGCGAAGCTCAGAGTATCCTTCACTGAGAGGACTTGTCTGCTCCCCCCAGGCAGGGGCCAGCAATCGTGCCAGGCAGCAGCAGAGCAGAGTCCCGTGATGGAGCAGCAGATAACCCTTGACAGGTGTGCAGACAGCAAAAAGCAAAAGGAGCAAGAGAGAAGGAGAGAAAACAGCTGGAAACAAGCAAGATCTTGGAAGTCGTCATGATTTATGCAGCAAATTAAAGGCAACAAAGAGTTGCAATCCCTGGAAAGCTTTGCAAATCCCCCTGTTATAATTAGCTGTTGGCTCTGGAGGTGGTTTGCCAAACCAGTTTTCCAGCTGGGATGGTGCTGGGTTTTATCTTCCCCCTGCTTCCATGCTCAACACCTGCTTAAAGCAGTGTGCTGGTGTAACATCAGCCAGTACCCAGCTCTGGCCAAGCTCACCATGGAATAAAACCTGGGGCCCAGGCAATGCATTTGCTTCTCAGCACTGACCCTGATGGTCTTGTAGAAGGCTTCCTTCCCTCTAAGCAAAACTTCACATATCCCATGCATCATGGTTTGAGAGCCCCAAAATCCAATTCTCTAGTTCTAGCCCCCCTCCCACATCTCAACCCAGTATGATATGGGTTTTCCAGACACCATACAAGACCCAAAATGGGGGGAAAGGAATATATTACAATGACTGTACAAAATAAATACTACAATACATTATATACAATCTTAATTATCTCTACCATGACAAAACAGTATTTACAATAGATCAAATCTCTTCTCCCTTCCAAATAAAAGTCCAGGAGGGAAGAAAGAAGAGATCCTTTCCACTCTCAGAGCAGCAGTCTCTAGGGCAGCAGGCTCTCTTCTCTCATGCAGAAGCTGTAGCTGGATCTCTGCCAGTACACACGAGGGGGTATCCAAGCCCTCTCAGCCACTCGACTCCAAGCGAGGGTCTTCTCTTCCGTGGGCTGTGCTCACCGGGACAAAGGTCACTTCACCACGTCATATCACGAAGTGCAGGGGTCTTCGTGACAATACCTATCTTCAGGGGAGTCAAGCCCCCTTGCAAAGCTCCCGTGCTCTGTCATCAGGCTGCTAGCTTAGCAGCAACAGCGGGAGGGCGAGGCCCTCCTCTGCATTCCTTTGGCCATCCTGGTCTGGCTTTCCAGGACGCCTGAGCTTTTCACTTTTCAGCTCCTCTCTGCAGTGCATGCTGCATCTTAGGACTTCCATTCAGTAGGAGTCCATCCTCTCCGCTTAGGAGAGGTCACAAAAGGAGTTTGGGGTTTTGGTTCAGTTCTTACCCAAACTTTCTCCCTGTAGAGCTTAGTTCTGCTCTCTCTGCTGCTGGCTCTCTTTCCTTCAGACAACTCTATGTCTCTCTTTGGCTACGTGCTGTTTCTGCTGCTTCTTCAGTTCTTATCTATTGGCTCTCTGCCACCTTCCCTGGTCAGTGCTGTTCTTGCTGCCGCTTCTGTTACTCACAGTGGAGAAACATCCCCCAGCTCATAGCTACAGGTACTTAGCCCAGCTTAAACTGTTCCAAGTCCCTGTAGCCTCCCAGCCAGGGGCTGGGGGGGGGCAGAGCCCCCAGGGGGGCTCCTGCCCCTTCTCCTTGTGGCTCTACAACATGGCTACTTCAACAACAACAACTACAACTACTTTCTTTTCTGGTCTAAGTGTGATATGTTTATATTTTGCAGAAGCGCTCATTGCTTCAAACCTCAAGGGTCACCACCCCCTGGGGATTTACCATTTTATAACTCCACCATGGCTGTGGTGGTGGGCTCCAGATAGTCTTTGTTACCTATGATTTTTGCAGCCAGACATCACCAAATATAAATCCTAAGGAAGGGAATCAAAGCCAACTAGGACTGAGAACCCAAGACATGTAGTGTTCAACACAGTGTCATCCCTCTCAACCAAAATTAATAGCAACATATGCTCCAGTCCCAACTGAATGACATCAGCATGACATATAAATATATATATATGTATATATATATATATGAAGTGCTTTATTGCAGCATCAGAATAAAGAATTATTCTCTATGAAATTTTGTAGGAATAAAAGACATTTTATATATATTATATATAAAAAATCCACAATAAACCTAAGGAATAAAACCTTAGAGACTCATCACTTAAATGGCAGTGAGCTGGACAGAATCTTTGATGGGATATAAAAATAAATGCTTGCTTAAGGTCTGCTTTTCTCAAAGTGCTCTGCAAAGCCTCCCGGTGTGTAAGGTGCTCGTATGAGGAACAACACTGCTTCTTGTTTCTCATGCTCCAGTTCATGCCTATATTGTCTAAACCATAGAGGCAGCGAAGCAGAATAGCTACTTGGCTCTCAACTAGCTTTTGTGGGGGAGGCGGGGAGTGGGGGGCTGTCAATGCAAGGAATTTTTCTACTTGCCCTTGGACAGGAACTCCAGTTATTACAGAACTAGACTGGTTGACATAGCCAGTATAAAGAGGAGGAGGGTGCAAAGCCTGAATAACAGTCCTTATTGTAAGAGCACTTCCTTAGAGAGTAGCCAGTCTAACAAACAAATTGGCTGAGCTTTTGCAAGTCTCCTTCAAGAAAGGCTGTTTGCAGAAGTCCTGCTTCCATGTGTGGGTCCAATACAGAACACTAGGCACATTCAACAGGAGGTTGTTTTAAAGAAGTCAGCACTGATGGTAAATAAGCTCCTCTGAGAGTCTGATGATGTTAATAATGACATATGGTATGGGAGAGGAAATATGAAGATGCTGTGCTGAATGACAGAAGATAACAAGCTCATCCTTCCATGGCCTCGCCCGGTCAGTTTGTTTGCTTCCCATACAAAAGCCTCTGTGTCTCTTTACGAGGCTCCCTGAACACATCCCAGGCTCCCAGAATCAAGCCACCAGACCACTGCCACCCCCTCTTTATGACCTACCTCTTTAGCAGAAACTAGTGAGCAAATGACCATTTTGACTAGGAACATGTAATGATCAGAAAATTTTCCAGGGTCTAAGTCTTCATCATGCTTATTTGGTTGTCTTCCCTCTTACTACTTACATAACACTGCTCATCTCAGACTGCATACCTGTTGGGAAATGGATGATGCCTGCCTATGTTTTGATAGAAACCACAGCCAGAGTCTAGGGATACAAGTGTGGAATAATAGTTAAATAAGAAGAATTAAGTGATAACTTCATTAATAGTTTTGTTTTACCAGCTAGGAAGTCTTAGCTGATGACCATCTTACTGATGACCAAAGATGCAATATTCTACCAGTAACCAAGGCAAAAGGATCAACATACATTCAACATACATAAAGATGCTCCCAGAAAGACTCCCCAGATTGCTTTCAGATCATGGATATTCACTGATGCTGGAGAAAACTCCTGCAAGGACAGACATAGCACAGGATGGTCAGCCAAGGACCTCTGCAACCAGACAGATATTTTTTTGGTCCAACAGTGTCCTGCAGAAACACATGGAGTAGCTAACAGCCTCAGGTGAAGTTCAGGTTTCAGGTGAAACTTCTAGTCTAGAAATGACTCCATTCGTCTTTATGTGTGCTTGACTTGCTCTTTTATTTCCTCTGATGCATAAAATTTTCCAAATGAAAGCTGTAAAGTTTCTGCCAGGTTCAACAACTGAATGTCCAGGGATAAAGGTGCTCAGCCTAGTTTATTTGCAGAAAAGCTCACAAAATATGCTGGGACACACTGCTACCGACCTGGGAAAAGCTGAATAAAACCCAGGCAAGACCAAAGTGCCAACAGAAAGCATCATGATTCGTGATCTGTGGACACCAGGTATTGACATTGTTAGCATGTGTGTGTTCCTCCTTTGGAGCCACACTTGTGAGCCTGGCCCGGCAGCGAGCCTGAGAGGCGCAGGGCGTGCCCATGAGTCGCTTTCCCTGGGCTGTCTCCTGCTGGGCACCTGGGCAGAGACAGCATGGAGCAGGGCCCATGTCCAGCAGCAGACCAGAGAGGGCCAATGCTGGATGCTCCCAGTGGCACCTGACTTGTTCCTCTTCCCATGGAGAACTTGACTCGGTGCTTTTTGCTCCTCGCCAGCAATGGCATGAGCAGTGGCCAAGGTGTCTCCTGTCCCTGGCAGGCCTGTGACTGGGAAACACAGGACTTTCTTCTGGGCTGTGTCACAGGTGCTCCTGAGCACTGAGATCCTCTGGGGGCTGCCAGGGCACCAAGGCCTGACAGTGGGCTAGTGCTGGGACTTGCATGGGTGCTACCACCCTGCTCCCCCAAGCACCAAGGTAGAGGGGCTAAAATGCACAGAGGTGGTGCATCCCCTGTGATGGCCTCCTCTAAGGCCCACCCATGTCTAGCTTTGGCAATCAAAACCCTGGTGGCAAGGCAATCTTCCAAGGGAGCCCAGGTAACCAGTCTCCTCCTGCCCCACACCCACCCTCAGCCTATGGACCCTGCTAAGCCTTTCTCTGCTCCTTCCCAACTGTGCATGCACAAACCTGAGGAGCATGCAAACCCTGCTCTGTATGCATGGCTGGGACAGCCGTGTGCTCTCTAGAGGACCTACCCCAGTTTCAGACATAATCCAGTGTGTGCCAGGGCAGGTGCACAGGCAAGAGCAGGCAGCCGTGCCTCACCAGCTCCTCAGACAAGGCATGAAGCCAGCAGGAGCTGTGCCTGCTTCACCCTGCGCTCAGCTTTCAGGTTGCATTGAAAGGTCATAGAGAACAAAAGCGGGCAGGAGCAGCCCCTTGTTCCATTTACAACTCCCAGCACTTACTGTTTCCCCATGTGCCAGCCCAGGAGCCCTGGATTGCAGGACTGCCCTGGGTGGCATGGCAGGGATTGCACTGAGATAACCTCCGGCACCCTCAGAAATCTGAGGGGGGCTGAAGCACCCCTCTGAGGGGTTGAGACAGATGGTGCATCCTCCCCGCTTTGCTTGGCACCACCGAGGAGCCCATGAGCAGGGCCAGGGCTCGCCAGGCTGCGCAGGGGTGCAAGCCAGTGGCTCCTTTGAGAGTGGCTGTGGCTAGTACTCCTTGGCCTCCTGCAGCTGGGAGAGGTACTCCTCCTCAGTGGGGTTGTCAGCACACTGCTGCCCATTGTTGGGGGGCCGGACGGCGTGATATCGGCTCCAGTCACCCTTGCAAAGGATCCAGGGCAGCATGTCCACTTTGTAGTGCAGCTCCGGGGAGAACTCGGTGCTGATGAGGTTGGGGACGCCAGCCCCCTTCCCGCGGGTGATGAGGCGGGTGTGCTCGTCATAGCAGCAGTGCTGGGCAGCCAGGGTGGTGCTGTCCAGGGAGAGCATGGAGCGCAGGCAGAAGCGTGCTGTGGGCTTGTAGATGTCCAGGCGCTCCTTGGGGCCACTGGCATCCCGCCATCGGAAGCTCTTGCCCTGCTGCTCATCCCGCAGGTTGACGGCACTGTAGACAGCCTCCAGTGGGTAGGAGCAGGGGCAGCTGGGCAGGTCTGTCAGCACTTTGCTCAGGTACTTGGTGAGGAAGTCACTCTTGCAGTTCAGCCACTTCTCACAGCTGTCTACCTCTGGGGGGAAGGTACAGAAAGGTGAGGGCATGCACAGTCTGCACCCCACTTTACCCAGTTGCCATTTTTCTGCCACCTTGCCAATACCACCAGTGGAGCCTGCAACAACCAGGCAGGAGCAGTCAGGCTCTTGGGATGAGCTGGAGCCAGACTCCCTCCCCAGGGCAGTGACAGAGGGAAGGGGTTTTGTGCCGGAGCCAGGCTGGCAGCATTCCCCCATGGGAGAGGGCACACAGCAGGCTGGCCTCAGCCACTGAACCGTAAAGCAGGACTGTGTTGTACCAGGGCTGTGGGAGCAACTGGGTTTACCAGCATGACCATTGATGCCTGCACATGGTAGTGGTTTGGGGTGACTTAGGCTGGACACCAGACGTGGGAGCCCTTGGCAGAGCCCTCCCCACCAGCCAGCTATGACCCCCCAGTCATAGCTGAAGCCAGTGCAAGGCAGAAGCAGAGGCTGACCTGAGTTGAACAGTTCTGTGGTGTTGTCACTTCTGAAAGGTGTCTCTTCTGTGGGGAAGACCATTTCCCCTTCTGCACCTTGAGAAATAAAAAAAAAAACCAAAACAAAGAGCCAGGCTGAACACCAGGACCAGTGGCGAGATTCTTCCCTCTGTATGTGCACCAGACACCATCCATTTTCCAGCCCCTCTTCCGCCACTTCTTTGGTGACATAGCTCTGCCTTTGGAAGCAAGGGCCAGCAACAAGACTGGATGGACACACCTGCCTGAGGCTGTGAGTTATGTAAATACCATTGGATAGAGCTGGCTCTCAATATGCCTCAGGAGAAAATTTCAAGCTCCCAGTGTGAGAGAGGTGCAAGAAGTCACACATCAAGCCGGACCCCAGCTCCTACCACCCTTGGGTACCACACAACTGCTTAGGGAGCCATGAAGCCCAACCATAGCCTCTTTGTGGAAACAAAGCCCCATGGTCATTAGCTCTGATCACACTAAACATAACTAGTTCTTGAAGCATGAGCACTGCCTGCAGCAGTGGGGGACCAGCCCACACTGGGGTCAGACAGTACCCAAGCACTGGTATGGCCAAGGGCTCACCAGGGCAGTGTGGCAGGTCACAGGTCCTCGACTCCGTTGCTGTGCAGGCATAACCACAGGACCGGGTCCTCTTCTGGTTCCCACTGCCACAGGTAGTGCTGCAAGGGGACCACAGGCTCCACTCATCCTCATCTTCATAGTCTGTGCAAGGCAGGGAAGAGGCAGAGAGTGGTGAACCTCAGCAAAGCCTTAGCAGAAGGGGAGCCAACAGCCACCTGGGACCTCCCTCAGCTCTGCACCATCCCTGTACAGGGACAGTGCTGCCTGGGACACACAGAAGTACCCAGTCATGTGATGCCAAGGGCCAGCCAACCTTGTCCTCGCTGCCAACCCCAGGGAAGCATCTCCTGAGCAAAAGCTCTCATTCTCACAGCTTTGCTCCCAGTCATACCAACCCAAACAGGCATCACTGTCCGTCCCCTTCCTCACTGAACTTGGCCAATGCACTGGCCATGATGCTGAAGCATGAGGTACTAGCAAAGGTTGACTGGTTTCAGGGTCATGGCCAAGAAGCTGCAAGAGGGAGCTGCTGTGGTGCCATGGCCTGTCTGCTCACCAGTACTTGCCATGGAGCCCTCTGCAGCTCCTCTCCTGGGGGAATGCCGACGTCTGAGGCAAAGGCTTCTGGCACTGGTGTCACTGCAGGGATCTGAGTCCATGGCAGCAGCACTTGTCATTAAACATTTACAATGTTTTTCTCATCTGAGCATGCCTTCGCTAGAGTCCATGCTCCATCTGATTACATGCAAGGGCAATTCCCACTGGGACTCTAGCATGTCTGACTGTTGGCAGCCACAGCTGAGTACTGGCCTTGCTCCTTGGCATGCTTGCTTATTTTTTAAGTAGGAGCTGAGCACCAGCGTGCTGTGATCCCTGCTGCAGGGCTGTGGGCCAGGCAAGACAGGGGAGGGCAGTGCAGGTCTGCAGGGCAGCTGTGCATACCAAGAGAACTCACCGTAATTATATTTTTCCTTAAAGATCCAGTTCTTCTGCCCAGGCCATCGCTGGTCCCAATTACCTCCCACTCCACTGAGCATGGACTCTTCCTCCTCATACTCTGCTGTGTAATCTTCCTCCTCCTCATCATCCTCTTCTTCTTCCTCCCTGTCCCCTACATCCAGGTTGTCATCCTCTTCCTCCTCTTCTTCCTCTTCTTCCTCCTCTTCCTCCTCCCCCTCAGCAGGGTCAGTGTATTCCCAGAAGAGGGGCCAGAACAGGTCCTTGTGGGACAACCACTCAGAGGATGTCAGAGACCAGTCATTTCTTGTCTCCTTCAACAAGTCCATCTCCATCTCGGCCTGAGGATCATCCACCACTTCAATGGTCACCTTTAAGGCAGACATGAGGCAAGGCAGTGAGCCAGGGCACAGCCCTAGGACAGACCTACCAGACCATGCACTGGTTCCCAATCCGAGATGCCAGAGACACCTTGGGCTGCAGGACCATGAGGAGCACAAGTGGTCTCGCCTCATCCAGAGAGACTGAGCAGGGACAGTGTGGGAGGCACAGGGGGGCTGGTGGTCACCCACAGGGGCAAACACCACCCTCAGAAATTGGGAGGTCACCTACATAGGAGTGTTTGCTCCTGCTCTGTGGAGAGGAGCTGGGGGGGCAGGGAAAAGAGTGTGAGCAAATTCCTCTGGCAAGGAGCTTCTCAATGCCAGCTAGCTGCAGCTGGCAGTTACCAAGAAGACAGATGGCAGAAGCCACACAGACCCCATTCACAAGATCTTTCCTCTTAGGGAACCAAATGAGGCTGGAGAGCACATGCAGCGCTCACCCACATCCCCCCATGGCCCTCCTAGACCCACTCCCCACCTGAATGTTGGGGTTCTGGGCACTCAGGTCCACATTGGCCAGCCCCGGCAAGCTCTGCAGGTTCAGCATGAAGGGCAGGCTCTCCTCCTGGCCAGCACTGCTGGGCTGGGGCACTGCTGGGCTCCTGGCAGCCTGCTGAGCCACCCCCCGACGTCTGTGCCGCCGTGGGCCAGCCTGCCCGCTCCGCCTCAGCCCCCGTGCCTTGCCTGATGGTGGCAGCTCCTCATCCCCTGCCGAACGAGGGTTGGATGAGGCAGAGACCTGGAGAGGGAAGAGGCAGTGAAAACATCTCTGCAGGGTGGCAGTGCAGGGCAGGGAGGAAACTGCTGTCCAGCAAAGGGGGGTCTGGTCGGCTGCACCAAACGGTTCTTCCACCCCATCTGCAGCATCAGGGTAGCAGTTAACATGTTAATCAATCAAATTAATACCCAGTGTCCTCTGCTGTGCTAGGACTCAGCCCTGCTGCACCTGAACCTACAGGTCTATTCAAGCTGGTGCTTCCCATACCCACAACTACCCTCTCTGCACCCTTCTGCTGTCTCATTGCCCATTTTGCCTGGCTTTCCACATCTTGCTCTCCCTTTTTGGCCATTGCTTGGTCCCTGGAGATGGTCACAGCATGGGCTGTTTCTGGTCACTGAGTTACCAGAGCTCATGTTTAATAATTTTATATATTTATATTAAAAGTTTATAACAAGGGCTTTATGACAAGGGGAAAACCTCATCAAAATAAATTGTTCTGTGGTGTTAATATTAAGGCAGACAACTTCAAGCAACACAGGTTTAATTGAGATTTCACATGCTGCCCAAAGGCTACCACAAGAAGGAAAAGAAACTGCTGGTAGATATAACCCAGCTACCTCCAGGTCCTTGAGAAAGGGAAGATGCCCAGCCGAACAAGTCAACAAAACTCACTTGCCAGTGCTGCCAATGGCTCTAACTGCTGCTGCCACTTCAGTGGCACGTGGCATTTCACAGCAGCCTTGTCCCAGGAGGAGCAGGGAGAGCGGGCAGGGAGCCTTGCCCCACAGGCAGCACCAGTCAGCCGGGGGGAGGGGGGAGAGGGGGCAGGGAGGCGGCCAGCGTGTGCTGCCAAATAACTGGGCTCACACCGAGTTCCCACATTCCTCGTCCCTGCACTCGGTGCACACTGGCACGAAAGAGTGTGAGCCAAAGGGCCAGCAGGCTCCAGTGTGCTTGAGAAACCAGAGATGGGAACGACTGGCAAACCCCTCTGTGGCACGGGCAGAGGTGCCCGAACCCCCAGCATCTCCGCCAGAGGATGCCTATTGCTGGCTGCCCATCTGAAACCCTCTTTTGTTCCCAAGCTCTCACCCTTCACGCCAGCCAAGTTGAGAGCCGCGGGATTAACGAAGAAGAGTGTGGAGTGCCCCCTCCCCACGGGGCGGAGGGGGGGACGCAGAGAGGCATTTCTACCTGCAATTAGAGCCAGATGGTTTGGGGAAGGACTCCCCTTCCTTTCATCCTGATCACTGGAGCACTTCAAAGGCAGCTGGAGCCTGGCCAGACTCTCATGAGTGCACACAGCCTGTCCCCAGCCCTGTGCCCGTACATCAAAGCCTGTGATCCCTCCACTCCCGGGGGAGGGAAAAGAGCAGCAGGGATGCCGCTGGTCCCTTGGCTGCTGCCCAGAGCAGGCTGAAGGCAGAGAAGGGCCGGTGACAGACTTCGCCAGATGGGCCCAGAGGAGAGAGGGCTGCAGGGAAGAGAGTGCCTGTGCTGCCTGGTGAGAGCATTTGGGGCTTGCTCCCCCTCCCTGGCCAGGAAGGCTCCTGTGGCACTGCTGGTAGCAACCATGAGCACAGACAGATGACTCTGCCTACATCTTCCCCTCCCACCTCCCTCTGTCCCCATCCAAAACCACAATGGTTTTGAGAAGGGTGGATGGGAAGGATGTCTGGCTCTGTCTCAGCCCATCTCCCAGTGCCTTAGTCCCTTGCTAGGTCTCCTGTCACACCCAGGGTCTCCTCAGCAGGGAGCAAGGCAGAGCCCGGGTGGAACATAAACAGTAAGGGGGGCTGAGCAGGCAAACCTGGCCGTGTCCTAGTGCTGGCTGCACGACACTGCCTGACAGTGCTGGGTTTGCTGCCAGATGCAGATGCCCAACACAACCCCTGCACTAGAGACTGACAACAGCCCTAGGAGCCTGGCGTTCTTGCCTAATTTGCAATGAGTTTATTGGGCTGGGTAAGCTCATTTCACAGACAACCCAAATTTAATACACATGGAAAGTGAGGTCTCCTCTAGCAACAAGATCCGAGCTCACCCAAGGACATCAGACCAAGCCAGCCAGGAACAGACTCCAAGTCTCCAAATTTACACTCAGTGCCTAATTCAGATTTTACGCCCAAACAAGCTCAAGAAATTCAGAGTACTGTTCCCACAGGGAAAATGTAAAACTGCTCCAGGGGAACTGGCTGTGAGCGTGTTGCAGGGTGAACAGAGCTCCCTCAGTGCCCAAATACTCCAGAGGCACAAGGACACTGAGAGTGCCTGCCCTGGATGGCCCAGAGTCCTTCAGCAATGGTCATTGCACTGTACCACCCAACACTTCCCTCCTGTTGACATCTGCATTGCTCTGAAGCTTTGCTGGGTTAAAATTTGTCCCTGCATCAGATGCCCCTCCTGAGTAAGGTTCTGCTCAGTGCCCTGCCCCAGCCAGTCCAGCCATGGATTTAACAAGCTCTTAAAAGCCCAGTGCTCTCTCCAGGTCAGAGCATCCATGGCATCAGATGTGTCCTCTCCATGTCATCAAGGGGCTCCTGACAGCCAAACTAGCAGCTGCCCTCGAGGTTTGCGCTCCTGCTGCATGACATCCATTCTCTCCTCTACTCTGTCCAAGGAGCAGCTGGATAAAGCAAACAAGCCTGGAGCTAGGCCACTGCAGTGCATCAGCTAAAGGAAGAGAAGACTTTGCTTGTCCAGAGTTAACATTCTACTCCTCCACTCTCCACAGAGCACAAGAGAAAGTCTGCAAACCATCGCCCAGCTGGTCACCAACAGCTCCCCTCTCCTTCCACCTTCCCTTGGAGCAGCCAAGGGAAGAACACTTGCAACCACCCCAAAGAAGCAGAGTACAGTGCTGGAAAGCCATCAATGCCTCACAGCTGAGCTCCAGCCTTCTCCTGCAACTAGGCAGCACCAAGCAAAAGAAAAATTCAAAAAACGGAATTGCCACAGATACTCCTGCATACACTTGGCATATCCTGCTTTGCTGGGAATAAGGCTTCCCAGGGCAGGACCTGAGAGAAACTCTGGGACAGTACTTGGGAAAGAGCATGGGCTTTCCATTTCTGAAGACCATGTTTTGACTGCAGAATATAAGCAGGATCACACCCTCCTACCTACCAGCCCAGGAGCTCTTCCCATATAGTCCAGGCTCTCCCACATGTAGGACTGATCACCTAAACACCTTGGGGCAAAAGCTTAAAAAAGATGTTTGGAAGGGGAAGGAACTCATTAGAAATTCACTCCAGTGTCATGCCTACTTTGTACATAACACAGGCAACAAGGTGTGTGGAAAAAGGCCACACATCACTGCTCTAGAGACCAAAGGCTGACATTTTCCCATTTCTAGCCCATACAGCTCTATTAAAATTGCTCGAAAATCTGGAGATGGTGAAGAGAGCAGCCACAAAACCGTTTCAAGGGATGGAAAGACTTTTCCAGTGAAAGATATGTACAATTTAATTTGTTCGTCATGTTAAAAAAAGGAAGCAATGACTTGGTTTTCCAGTTCTTTAAGAGAATAATCCATCAGGCACCAGAGACTCTATAATCCAGAAAGAAACACATAATAGGAAGCAATGTGCTCAAGTCAAAGCCAGACAAATTTAACTGAGGAATAAGTCTCATGCTTTTAGTGCCATAGGTGATTAACCACAGGAACAAGCTAAGAAAAGTGACAATTTCTCTTGTGGAGACTGTCAAACCCACATCACTAGGCTCAACATGAGTACCACATCTGTACTAGGGAAGAAATTCAAGGCTCTAATAATTTCATCTGCTCTTAAAATCTGCGATTTTGCTATAAACTTCTCTAAGGCTTTGAACTAAACATGGGTTAAAAAAGCAAATTACCAATGTTCATGTGCTGCAGCTGCTACATAAAAATTACTAGAGATGTGACATCTCAGATCCTACAACCTGAAAACATCAACTGCGCTGTACTGTACTTTGGCAACCAGGGGCCACACTACCTGTGGTGTATGCCACCACAACCACAGGTACTTGTCCCTCCAGCAAGTTCGTCAGCATCACTGTAGGCGCTGCAAGTTGCCAGCGCACCCACCGGCAGTGCTCTTTGTAACTACACACACTGATGAGCAAAGCTGCCCCTCCAAGGACATTTGAGAGAACTCTCCTGGGAGTGAAGCACTGCTGCAGCTTGTGCATCAGCAGTCAGTGGAGCAAGCGAGTCACCAGCATAGGACAAGCTCAGAATATGCAGCTTCCACCCACACCCATCCCAAGCCAATTATCAAGTACATAAACTCACTCAACTTGAACCAAAGAAACCTGTGCACACGGCAGTCAGATCAGAGGCAACATTCAGGCTGTGGTTTGGGCTTGTTAACACTGCAGTGAAGAAAATGACGTATTTGCTAAAGGCCGGTATCACACTGGGCTATAATTATAAGGAATGGGGGCTTTTGTTGCTTAATCATTACTGCTTGTGTTAGGTTTCCTTTGAACAGTTTTACCATGGTGTACTGAAACAAGAAACTACCAGAAGAACTATTGATCTTTTCCTGAATAGACCTTCCTACTCTTTCCCCAAGCTCTCTCCAACATTTTAAAATCTGTGCTGCAGCCTGTTGCAAACTTGCCCACTTATGAATTAGCCAAGTACAATTTTTTTTTTTTTTTTACCACAGAACTTTCCTTTCTATATTCACCTAAATAAGCTGCAAAGATCTGGAAAAAGAAAAAATTATCTTTGGACTGAAACTGGGCAGAAACAACTCCAAAGCAGGATTTTACTATAAAGCTATACTATAAAACTATGGAAGTAGAGGGAAGATGATTGGTTGCTTTAGAAGGAAGCCCAGTATTTCTGGGGTTAGCTCGAGCTGTAGTTTGCAGAAAAGCTCATGACAATTTTTGCTGATAGGGTTGGGAGAAAGGGGAGGTTTTTCTAGTGTTAACAAGTAACACTGTTGTCTCTTGAAAATAAAGGAAGGTTGAACAGCAGGGTAATCACCAGGAACAAATTCAGTAGGTTATGACACCTTCCTCCCATAGTGCACGCTCTCTCCTTGATGAGATACTGCTCAAAGAAAGGGTTTTTTTAGCCCAGCCAGCTGAAATCACCACAGCCTCCTGAGGGCTGTAGTTTGATCCTCCTGGCTCATAACCCATCCACCAGCACACAACCTGTCAACTGGCAGTCTTTCAGCCAGATGGAAAATCCATGGGACAAACATCAGGCAAGTGACCTCTGCTACCCATCAGCTCATCACCCACTTAACGGATTTCCCAGAGCCTTGCCAAAGCTTCTAGAGGTGTCAAGAGCTGGGTGGGTACCTAGGAGATATCAGGGAAGGTGAAGATGCCACCCAGTTCCTGTTACTGTCTGTAAGACCTTCTGAGCCACAATCCCAGTCATCGGACACAACACATTTAGACTTACAGGCAGGTGGCTTAGCAGGAGCTATCATTCAGGGTTTTGACAGCTGAGCTCTGGAAGATCTGTCAGAGGTAATTTAAAGAAGTGAATACCTCCAGTTGCCTCCCTCTTCCTGTGCCCTGGATTACAATCCCACCTGCGAAGGGGCTAAGGCCCAAGTAAAGAGCAGAACCATGATTTCCCACCTGCTGTACTCTCTGGTCCACCTCAGAATCAACTCACACTTGGGTGCTGGTTTTAGGGGGTATTTTTTATGGTTCCATTTGTTTGGTTGGTTTTTTGTTGGTTTGTTGCCTTTTTGTTTTTAAGTAAAGACTCCATTTAGGTTTTGGGGGAGTTCTACAAGTGCTCATGGAACCGACAAAGCACTTGGTTATCATGCTTGCGTGGGCAGATCCTGTTTATGACAGGCCAGCAGGAGCTGGCAGCACACTGTAGGCTGTGCAGATATTATTACAACCTCATGATTATAATTTTCATGCAGTTATCAAAATACTTTAGATCATATGGTATCACTTCCTTCTCTAACTAGCTCCATCCCAATTGTCTTGAGTAGGAAGCTGCAGGAGGCAGCATCAAAGGCTTACTCATGTCTCACATTTATTTCCATGTCTCACAATTGCAACAACAGTAATCTCAAAACTCTTTCCAAGGTCGATGACTCAGTTGCCCTGAGGCAGAGCCAGCCCTGGAGCAGAAGACACTATAGCATGGAGAAGCAGCAGCATGCAGCACCATGAGGAGCAGGGACACAGCATAGGTGACTGTGTAAGACCACAAATGGGGATGTTCTCCAGGCTACTGACACTGATCCTCACCATGCATCCCACTGGCACAGCCCAGCTTCTCTCACTGCAGTCAGCTCTCCTGTGGATGTGCTGACGAGTAACTTGCCAATGGCATCCTCACTCCCCAGATCACTTGTGACACAAGGAGGAAAAGTAGGAGCCTGGTGGCTTTTCACCTTGCCATGTCTAGCTGTTGCCCTTCTCAGTGTCACACTACCATAAATATCTTCTCCCTCTTTAACACTGAGACAAATGCTGTAAAATTTCCATTTTGCAGACAAAGAAAATGACCTGCCCGAGGTCTCTCAGGTAGCCTGTGGCAAGGCCAGGAATAGATGTGGGTCTCCCATGTCCTACTTGGAGAAGGCTCTCGGAAAGGTTCACCACAGGAAAGGTCCCTGCCCTGAGGAGAGACTGCCCTGCCTTCCACATGGATGAACCACACAGTCCTTGAGGGGAAACTGGGGTATATGGTTGGCACCACTGACATATCACAGCACAGCACATGGGGTTGTCCTTGCACCAGGAGACTGTCCAAGTGCAGAGGTCCCAAGGGCCTGTTCTTGACAGGTAGTGCCTGCTGCAAGGACACCAGCCAGTGGCAAGGCACCCTTACCTGAAGACCCTTAACCTGAGGCCGTATCCTGAAACTTCTGCTGCAGCCAGGCCAACTGGGAGCTGCTCAGATGCAGCACAGCCATGGGTATGGGAGCTGGGCCCCCACAGAGACTGCACATAGAGGTCCCCCAGAGAGGTGAACAGACACACATCCGTATCCTCTGGTACTCTCTGGCAAATGCTCCTGCTAGGGCACATGTTTTCTGTTAACATAGTTGAGCTGTAATACGCATAAGCTCCTAATGCATCAGACTGAGCTGCTGTTAACTTGTTCCAGCTCTAAACTCCATGTGCTTCAGTAACCATTAACTTGTTCCAGCTAATGATCCGCATTTGTTAGCCTGCACACGGTAACCCTCTGCTCCAGCTGCTGCTCCCTTCCCTGCTGCAGACCAGGCAAAACTGCAAAAGCAAAATCCCCCGAAATATAGCAAAGCAAGTGTAGAAACTGATGGAACCAATGCCAGCCTCCTCCTGCCTGATAAAAGGGGTGGTGTGAGGAGACACAGGGCAAGGCACCTACTCCCCTTGTCCCACACAGGGTGCAGAGGCTGCCCCTCCATGCAAGCAGTGTGGCAGGGAATGCAGCTAACCAGCCAAATAGAAATCCATCGGGGATCCCTTCAACAACAGACAAAATGGACACCTGAGCTGGACTTGGAGCATCTCCATGCCCTGCACAGGAAGGGATCCAGGCAGGGATGCTGCATCTCTATTCCTTAAGAGACAAACCTAGGATGACTCACAGCCAGCAACCTCTGCTCCAGGTGCTTGGCTGCAGCTCCCCAGCCCGTAGATGAGCTCAGCTCCCCTCCCCAGCCCAGTGGCAGGATTTAATGACTCCTGCACATCAGTGTGGGGTGGAGAAAGGGTCTTGGGGTACCTTCCTCTAGCTCCAATCTGTGGTGTTCATAACTCACTTGTTCATAAGATCTTCCAGGACAGCCTCTGTTACTTCTTAAGTGCTTCACCAAAAAGAATTCTTTTTTTTTCCCCTCCCATCAGACAGAAGCCTGAGGTTTGCAAGGCTGCAGAGGCAAATCCAAAGTCAGAGGAAAGCTAGGGCATATCCAGATGGGAAGCCCCACTTCTCCAGCATCTTAGCCCCCAGTTGACTCCTCCTCTTCCCTTTGGCCAGTCACTTCCTAGAGGTAACCCCAGGACCAGTCCCCACAGTGGTCACAGACACACAGTACTCAAGCTGTAATCCTGGATGCAGAAGCCAAGTGGACTCTGAGACACCCACACACCTCCTCTGCTGGAGGCATGAGGAGGGCCACTCTGCAGATACTTCCCAGAAGAGAACCAGATGCTCCCCTAAGGGGCATCTTTGTAGTTTTATTACATGGTAAGGCTGCCTGCTCCTTAAAAATCAATGTCTCAAGAGGGGAAACTGCTGGGGGGAACAGCCTATGTGAAGACATTTGTACAACACCTTGTCTTGTCCGACACACAGCACGGCACAGCTGGCATCCCTGGGGATTTTGGCTGCTGCGGGAATGGCTGGAGGTGAAAGGGAGGGCAGGGAGGGCAGCAGGAAAGTGTGCCAAGTGGTGGGGAAGAGAGGACATCCCAGGGAGGCAAAGAGGTGTCAGTTCTCCACTGGTGGAGCACCTCTTGCAGCACCTCTAGGCCATCCAGCAAATACTGCCATCCCGGGAGCCTGGGGGCTCAGCTGCTGGGAAAGAGCTGAGACTGGCTTGCTCGCCCCTAGACTCAGGCTGCCAAGGCTGGGCTAGAAGACAGCTCATCTGAAGGGCACTGTACCCTTGCCATGTGCCAGACTCCAACTGCACCCTACATGATGGTGGCTCTCTTGGTTTGGGACATGTTCCCAGACCTGCCTTGCACCCCAAGTCCTGAGTGCTAGATAAGACCCTGACAGACCAGGCCAACCATCAGCTCCTAATCCAAGATAAACCCAAACCTCACCACCTCTTCCCTGCATGCATGAGCATTTCCTGGTCATCTGCAGCCAGGTCTCTACCTTGTGCCCATCCAGTGGCCAGGAGACAGCAAAAGGCAGCTATGTACTGCATTTTGTTCCCTTTGAAGCTGTATCCTTGCCCTGGAGACGAAACCAACCTGAAGCCCAGGAGGCATCGGTGCCCTTCACGCCAAGGGCCACCCATGACTGAGAGGCAGGCAGGTCACCATCTTTTTGGTGTCTTCATCTCATGAGTACAGAGATGAAAGTACATCTCAAACAGCTTCTCAGACAACCCTCAGGAGTTAATACACAGAAGGAACATGCAGAAACGGGACTGTTTGGAAGCAATCCTCTGCAGGCTGACTTTTACAGCTGGCCATGTAAAAGCATCTGACTGCTCAATGAAGGTTCCTTGCAAAACATTCTACCAAAGAAAAAACAACAAAAAACAAAACCCAAACTCCTTGCACCACTATTTTGCAAGCTTCTGTCTGAAACAAAAATAATTTAACATTGAAACATGACACAATCTCTTCCTTGCTCCAGTGTTTTATACAAAACCTGAGCCTATGGCTGACAACATTTGCTTTGAAGGAGCTGGACAGCATGGGACACCTTGCTGGCCTGTCCATAGCTCAGACTGTCCTCAGGTTTCCCTATGGGAAGCATCAGGGCTTGTTTCGGGGATTATTCTGAGTGGAAGAATATTTATTGCTACTATGGAAAACAGATGATCCCTGGTTTGCACTCCCTATCCATAGGACACTGACAAGAGGAAAGTAGGAATTAACTCTAGCACACTCCCTCCATCACCCCACCTGGCTTGGAGGTATCATGGTTGGAAGCAGGATGAGGAGAAGGTTTGCATGAGCTGGACACTTTTGTGAACCCAGAAAGAGTGCCGGGCAATGCCCTGTGGAGCGATTTATGCCTCATCTCTTCCCCTTACATGTGCCTTTTACAGGAACCCCTTTCATTGTAACAATGGGAATGCAGCAGACCTATTTGTGCAGTGAAAAGGGAAGAAGCCCGCTTGTTGGGCAGCTTCCCTACACCCGGCTCCCCTTTGTTTCTGCTGCTGTCTCAGCCCCAGGGCGGGAGGGTTTTCAACTGTGTTGACTAAGATAATTTGGCACTTCTCAAAAGGAAATTTGCTACAAAGGGGGAAGTACCTCCCTGCACACAAAGAGCCCCTTTCAGAGCGGAAGGATGCTTCAGTGAACGTTTTGTACCCACAAATCCGACCTCCGCCAAGGACAAAGCCAGGGACAAGAACGCTTAATTGCTGAAGAAATGAAAAGGTAAAAAGCACATCCGCAGGCAAAATGACTCTGCTACTGACACAGCCCGCGGTGGCGGCGAGGATCTGGCTGTGCAGGCAGCCACCGACCCGGCCGCCCACTCCTACCCCAGCTGGGCCCTCCTGACGAGGCGGCAGCGCAACAAGATGCTCCACACAGGGCGGACCCAGGTGACAACACAAGCTGGACATCCACAGCAGGGCGAGATGGCTCTGGGAAAGTGAGATCCTCTTCTTGGCCAGACAGCCCTAGAAGAGTCAAGAAGGAGCAAGAGCTGGGGGGAGGCACAGGGCAGGCTCCCACAGACCTCTGTGCCTGTGCAGCTCATCACCCCAGTGGTGTCCCCAGACCAACATGTCTAGGCTATGTTAGGGCTCCCAAATGACAGGGCTACTTCTGTTTACAGTCTCCTGACAAACTCCACTCAAGCCTAGATGATATTTCTTTCCCTTTAACACTTTTTTATCTAGTACAGCCACGCCATATCACCTTGAAGCTCCTTCACTCTCCATTTGCTGTTATCTCCATCCAGGCATCACGTGACTGCTGTACATTTAATTCTTAAGCATTCCTTGGCACTCACTTGCCCTTATGCACAGGGCAGGTCAATTTAAATCAAGACTGCTACCAATTTTTTTTAATCAGGTGTAGACCTACATTTTTGTATGTAGTTTCCCATCGCTACTCTCACTGCTTGATTTAACCAGTAAATAATAGGTACTGTTGCCACTTGTTTCGTTATTTCTCAGGGGCCTGGAGCCAGTCATATCAGGTGCTGCACAAACCCACTGATTTGCAGCCAATTCAGCCTTTATGCTGTGCTTGATATTTCTTTTGTTCCCTTCTGTTATGTCTTATGGCAGATGCCATATTTGCTTTGCTCACAGCCTCAGACCAGGGGAACTCCAACAGGAAGCTCCAGCCTGGATTTGCCCCCTGCCCCTGTCCAAGCCCAGCAGTAACACCCCAGGTGCCTTAGGGAGCTTGCTGATGTTGCTCTTGGACCCCTCTCTCAGAGCGGTTCCCTCCTACTGAAGAGCACACATCAAGCCCACCAGAGCTAGACTGGGAGCTTGGACCCTCCATGAAACATTGTTGGCTTGCTCTGCCACACCCTGTCACTGTCGGGATGCTCTCTCCCAACACCCCCATTACTGTTCCCACTAGCACTTCTATTTCTATGCACAGTTATTGAAGCTGTGATGTCGGTTCAAACAGATCTAATAATTTCTAACATTTACATTTCTAGCATGTTAGGACTCTAGCTGTTTTCTATTTACCAGAAAAGCACCAGAATCAACTGGTATCAGTTGGAAATAATTCAAACGTCTATTAACAGTGTTCAAAGCCAACATTTTGAAATCCAGTGAGTTTATCAAAACATATTTTGCATTTAAACCTCCTGACTTCATAAATAAATAAACCATTAAGTGATGTGATGAGCTGTACCTTGTCTCCACAAGGGACACAAGCTTTTCAAACTGTTCAGTTACCCAAATCTGAAGAGCCAGTTGCTGGTCAGTGCTCCATCCTGCCACATTTCTGCCCACATCAAAGTATGATGCATCCAATCTGCAAAATCACTTCTAAAAACCCTGCTGTACACCTGCTTGCTGCTTTGGAGCCCACCTGCCTTCCCAAACATCACCAAAAAGCCTCCAAACAAGCACGTACCTTCTCTCATTAGATTTAAGTCATAGTTTGGAAAGAAAACTGCCTTTCAGCTTCTTCACTCTGCCTTTTCAACTTCCAGTCAAACAGACTGAAGCAATAGCAAATATCCTCACTACATCTGTTGTTTATGCTGAGAACAGTGTAACTCAGGCAAAGCTTTTCTGTCCGGTGTCACAGCTGAGAAAATGTAAATTTTCCTGCTCCTTTGGTAATGGATCCTGACTGAGGCACAGGACTTTGGGACATACTGATAAGGCTATCACCCAAAAATAAAGCATGTGTTTCCTCCATCCTTCCTGCAATTAGAAGACTTTCTAACTCAAAAATTTACTGAAAAATTTGGTTTAATTTTTCTAAATTATATTAGTATAGAAGTGCAACTCTGAGGCTCAGCACAGATTATAACAATTCCCATTCAATTCTAAACCAATGAAAAATGTTTGCTTTAAAGAAAGTTGTTAAATTAAAATAAGTCCAAGTTATATAACTCTTTAATGGTTTTGATTGTCTATCTGCTCTTCTCTGTCATTTCTATTTTTCTCCCCACAGCCCTCTTCATTCTACCCACATCTGTAGGGCATTACCCATAGTGTAACCAATACTCTAGCTGTGGCTACCCTGCTGCCATAGAGACAGGACATATCAGTGCTGCAACAGGAACCATCTGTGTGTATGACCCAAAATCACTCCGGATTTTTTTTTTAACCACCATACTGCTGTGCTTGTGCTCTCTGCTTTAGTTCAAACAGCTGTGCATGACTACTCTAAATTCTCCCTGACATGCACCAGAAACAGAGGATTTCATCCCAAAACACAGCTAGAAGATGCATGCCAATGTGTCTTCTGCTGCTTTCTCCCTGCCGTGAGAACTGTGCAGCCAGTACTCGGAGGGATGCAGGGCATGCACGGGAGCACCAACACGCTCCCAGAGGAATTAATTTTTCAACTTCCTCCTTGCTTCTAATCTCCACCCTCAAACATTTGCTTATAAACTTCTTGTATGTTTCTACTTCTGCAAGAAGCAAAGGTCCTGGGGACAGAGGCCGGGCTGTGTAAGTGCCGTGTGTGATCTTTGGCTGGCCGCACAACGCTCCCCATTCACAACCATTCACAAACTGCGACTGACAGCAGCTCGCTCCCCTCTCCCACATATTTTAGATGTCAGATAAAAAGGAGCCTGAAGGCTGCACTGCAGAGTCCCGTGGTAGGCACATGCATAACTTCATAACATACAGCTTGTCTCTATCCTTGTCGTCCCCCCCCCCGCCCCGGGCTGCAATACTTTCCTGGATTTCAAGTGTAAATGGCTACTCCTCCTGCAGCCAGAGCCTGAGGTCACTCTGCCTGGCATTTCTCTGGCAAGTGAAGCACCATCTATGTCTAGGTTCAAAGTTTCACTAGCAAAGCACAGCACCAACATGTTATTAGCAGCCCTACAGCACATATTCCCAGCAGTCCTCTTTCAATCTGCTCAGTCCATGCTCCACTCAAAACTCTTACCAGACTTGACTAGCGGTACCTGGCTGGACACAGGCCGTGCCCTCTCCTGCCCATATTGGCCAGGCTTTCCATGCATCAGATTCGCTCCTTGCACTTGTTCCCTGGATTTCATGCTGGAATGGAGTTTAGTGCATCTGACAGGAGCTGGCAGCACGACTCCTCCACATATCAGCATTCTGTTTCGGCAATAACTAGGAATAAGGTATATTCCCATCACTTCACACCTCCTCTGCCAGTCTGACTGACATTGCAGATCAAATCTGCTGCTTCCTGTACTGCTGCGTATCGCCAGTGAGGGCTGAGCTGCTCTTACCCTGTCCTGCTCAACCTCTTCCTATCGCCACTTTTCTCAGTTATTCCTTTCACCTACTTTTAGCAGTAGCATTCTTTGAAAGAGTACTTTTTAAACACAGCTGTGCTGCCCAAACCATTTCTTTTCAGGGAAGAGTTTCAAGATGAAAACAGCTTGTTTCAACCGTCCAGTTGTCCTTATTCAAACTCTTCTCCCTGCTCTCCTTTTGTTTCTTTCCTATTTCCCTCCTGTAATCCCCATCAGATGCCACCAGTTGTCTCCCAATCTGACCAGTCTCTCACTGCCTGCTTAAGTTTTCCCTTGCACAGTCCGCGCTCGGCAGCCAGCGCTGGCCAGGATCCGGCACTCCAAGGAGGGAAAGGCGCAGCCCCGGGACATACTCCCTCCCGGCCGGGAGGCTCCCAAGGCCGCCTGCCCCGGGGGACACGGCGGGGCGCAGGCTGCCGGGATGAGAGGGGAGCGTGGTCGCCCCGGAACCTGCCCCAGGGGCGTCTCGGCGCGGAGGTGAGATGGTGGCTAAAATCCGTCATATGTTTGTGGTAGAGGAGATTCGGCGTTCCTGGCAAGGCACCAACCCCGTCAATGTAACCCCTCTCTCCCACCTGGGATGTTGGCTGCTGGAGGCAACGGATCTTCCCGGGCACCGGGTCACGACATTCGGCCCCGATTTCAGAAAGCCTAAAGCAGCCCCTTTCCTTCAGCCTCTGTGCAGTGCGAAGACCTGAGGCTGCCCGAAAATCCCGCAGGCCGGGAAAGTGCTCTGCCCCTCAACGGGTGAAGAAACAGCCTGTAAGAGGGGGGGCCCAAACACTCCTCCCCGCTCCTGCTTCTCTCCTTGGAGCTGCGGGCGGCCGGGCCGCGGGACACGTGTTGGATGCTGCTCCCGTCCGAGATGCACAACCGCCTCCGAGGGAGCCCCGGTGACCGCTCAGGTGGCCCGCTGCCTCCCCAGCTTTCCCGGCACGTGAGGGGGTGCAGAGACTGCGGAAGGACTCGCCTCAGCACCCTCCCGGCTCTCCCTGCTTCCCCAAAGGCTGCCTTACCTCTGCCAGCTTGGAGCTCCTCTCCTTCGGGCTGTTGCTGCGGTGTTTCCTCACGGGCAGTCCTCTCACCACAGCCACGAAAGTTGTCAGGAAGACGAAACTGAGGATGAGCACGACTTGCCCTCTAATCAGAGGCATCTCTCCCTCCCTCTCTCCCCACCTCGCACGTCCAGGGCAGGCGGTCCGGCAGCACGCCCGCCCGCAATGCTCCAAAGAATGCTCCGAGAAAGCGAGAGGAGCAGGGGAAAACTTAGAAAAAAGAGTAATATATAAAACACGGGAGCCGGGAAGTGAGGTGCCCCGCGGGCTGGGACAGGGGCCGAGGCAGGGTCCGCCGGCCCGGGCCGCTCCGCTCCCTCTGATCGTTCTTGCAGTTTGCCGAGCACCTTTCGCGGTCGCGGCTCGCCCGCCCCTGATGCTGAAGGATAACTCTGAATAGCCTCACAAGTGTGTGCGGGGAGGGACGGGAGGAGAGAGCTTCGCCTCCCCACCCCGCTTCCTAATCCTTTCGGCAATCCGATTTCTTTTCCTCCTCTTCTCCTCCCCCCGCGTAGTCACTCGCCGGTGCTGCCGCAGCTCTGCAAGGCAACGCTGGGCACCGAGGGCGGCGGGAGGCCGCTCGCCGGGGAGAGGCTCCTGCTCGCACGAAGCGCGTCCAGCCCGCCGGGCGATCGCCGCGGCTGCGGCCGCGGGCCGGCCGCCGCGCCTGCCCCGCGGAGGCTGCGCTGCACAGACTCCCCCCCTTCCCTCCGGGCGCTGCCCTGCCCGCTCCGCTCCTCCCTCCCGGCAGCTGCATGGCCGGGGGCCGCCGCCCCCTCCGCCCGGCTGTGCCCGCGGGGCCTGCCCTGCGCGGGGCGCCCGGCGGACTCTTGTTTCTCGCCTCGGCGGCGCCGGCCTCGCTCAAGCCCAGCGGCACCACGGGCGCTCCCGCCGGAGCCCGCGCAGCGCCCTCCCGGCGGGGCGGGGGCGGCGCGGGCCCGGCGGGCTCCGGCCCGGCCGCACGAGGGCGGGAGGATGGAGAGCGCCCGGGATAGAGGGGCAGGAGCGGGGCCGCGGCCGGGAGGGGCTCAGCGCATCAGGGCTCGGAGCCTCCCGCCGCGCCCCCGGGGAGAAGAGCTTGCAAAGGCCGCTGCCTCTCCTTCTCCGAGCACCGGGGCCGCTCCGCGGGAGAGCGGGGACGAGCCCCCCCGCTCCCGGCCCGGCCCGCGACAGGCAGAAACGGGGCTCTGTGCTCCCCAGTGAAAGCTCCGGCTGTTCCCGAGCTGCGGGAGGAAGTTTCCACCACTCGAAATAAGTTTTTATTCCTTGATCTGCTGTCTTTTACGCCGGCAGCATCTTATCTAACCCTCAAAGGCTTTTGGAAACATGGAGTGGCTGTTTACTTTGGGTCTAGAGTATCTATTCCAGGATCTCCACAGGCGTTCATGAGCCTGTGAAGGAAATTACTAGGGAAAGGACTATGAAAAACTTATTAGGGAAAGACACTGAAAGGAGGTTTTGCAGCCTGCTGAGGAAAAGTGCCAGTGCTGGCAGTGTCCCAGAAAGGGACACCTTGAACAGAAAAAACATTTCTACAGCAGCCTTAGCACAGAGCTGCAAATCACCTGGGCCCATTTGTGTAGCCACAGTTAAAACCAGGACTTGCACCTCCTTTTCAAATACTGACATCTGGTTTATGCAGACTTAAGGCTGAGATGAATGGAAGGAAATGTTTAAAACAAGACACAGACTGCAAGACAGATGTGAGGTCAAGAATCCCTTGCGAGATGGATCAAGAAGCCCTTTCAAACATCTCATTAGCAGCATGACAGCTGAGAGCAGCCTGACACTGTAACAGCACCCAAGGGTAGCAGCCTGGCTTTCCAGCACAGCCAGCTTTCCCTGGCGAGCGCTGAGCTCTGAGGGGCACTCCCTCGTGGGAGTGCTGCACCTCAGGAAGAGTAGCTGCCACTGCAGGTGTCTCTCCACAACAGAAGCAGCTTTTCTAGATTGCACGTCAAGGCTGTTGCTGTACAAGGGACCTGAGACTGCCAGAAAACAGCTGAGCATCCATCTCGCACGCAAGGTTTCCTGGTTCTGGAGTACATGACTAGAGGGGAACACTGATGTGAGCAAACAAACAGGCTACGGTTTTACACAGTCATTTCAGTACAAAACTTGTGTGTTAGGGTTTTTTGAGGGTTTTTTGGGGGGTAGGTGGGAGAGGGATTGGGAAAGAAGAGAAAAAGGGTTTGGTCTCCCTAATAGGGAAAAGCCTCATTAGCATTAAGAAAAAAAAGCCAAACCCACAATATAGCATTTTTTTAAAGTCTTTATTATGCAGAACATAGAATATATTTGAATGAATTTTTTTCCCAAGCAGTTTTTTTCTCCAGTGTTTTTTTTAAACATGCATTGTTACCTTTTTAAAGCCAATGTACCATCCATTTATCTTTTTCCCTGCCCAAAGAGCATCCAAATTCATGTTAATCACGAGTGTAAAAAAAATTAGACATCTGGCATAAAATATTTTGGGGGGAGCCCATTTAAAAATTTTATCTAAAATGTCTTATCTACAAAAAAATCCAATATATATGTACATTATAGCAACACAGAGGCATAAGAATACAGTGCAATTTAAGACAAAGTGCTGTGACTTGGTAATGCTGCCCAGGGCTTGTGGAAATGTGGGCCACCATTGGCTTTGGGGCTGCTAACCTAAAGCCTCAGGCTCCAGCATTCCTCTGTCCTCTCTCAAATGGGTCTGAAATTAACATTGGGAGGCTGGAGATGCATTAAGCTTAACATACCATTAAGGGGTATCAGAAATACTGTCTGAACAGGATGAGTTTTGGCAAAAAAAATGAAATGTTTTACACTGGTCAGATGGTTTGGTGCATGTTTCACCTCGCCATGGGTATTTTTGGAACAGCACCAACCCTTGGCATATTCATGTGAGACCTGTTTACCTACTGTTGAAGAAATGAATTTGCTAGCTGCCAATGCTTCTGAAGTCCCTGACCCTCTCAATAAGTCTCCCGCTTTCAGCAGCCCAGGAACAAGTTACCAATGGAACTACACAGGAACTATATAAGCTACATAGGAACACTAGTGCAGAGAACTGCACTACTTTTGGCTCCCACATACAGACATTTCCTAAACAGCTGCTAGCCAGGGTCACACACAAATTGAGTCCTAAACCTCTCCCTCCCAAGAAAACAGCAGTACATACTGCTTTAACTAAGAGTACAGAGTATTCTTCCATGGGTTAAAATTCACTGCATTCTTCAAGGTCAGTTTTAATTTCAATTCTTCATACCAAGAGTCACAGCTTAAGGCCTTCAACACACACCACAGTTGTCATCTCTTTCACCCGGCCCCTTTTGGGGATATAAACACAACAGCTCCAATGTCCGCACCAAATGCTTCTCTTTTTAGTGAAAGATAAAGCAAAATAGTTCACACAAACACTTAATGTTTGTGCTCTAGCTTGAAGTCCAAATCCTTGAACAGGTGAACAACTGCAAGGCTGGGGATGTTTACAGGAATACAAAGCCATCACAATGGCATATGAGTTGTTTTTTTTTCTTTTCCTTTCTTTTAAAACCATATTCAAGTTACATGGGTCAAATGACTGGTGCTTTTCCCAAACAGTGGTCCACTGCCACTTGGGTGCCAGGTCCAGCACCAAAGCCAGCTATGCACCTGCTGAAGGATCACACTAAGCATTCCCAAACAGCTCAGTACTTCTCTAGTGCTAAAACAGACCAGATTGCAGGTATCTCAGATCTCCATGCAGAAGGTGCCACCCACACAGACCATGCCTGACACTTCCATAGGCTGCATATAAACTGTAAAAATAATATATATAAACTGTATAAATTCCGACTGAGCACAGTATATTGGGATACATCTCCACAAGTTTCCTTCTCTGTAAAGCAGCAAGGGGGCTCATGCATAGTGCTCCAGATCCAATGGAGCAAGGTGTTCTCTCAGATGAAGAGTCATGCTCATGCTTTCCTCCAGCCTCTCCTATGATCTCCCTGAATGGATAACACGGCTTCTGAACAAGCAAATAGCTGTAAGCCAAATGCTTTCCAGATGTAAAGAAATTAAAATTTGTATAGAAGGAGAGGATTTACTTGGCATGGAGAGTTTTAGAGGAGTGTCCCTTTAGGCACTGAAAGCTGCATTCCTGTTTTAGGCATACTTGTTCCAGTGCACATGAAAGATCCTTGATGTACAGCTGAGAGTAAGTAATGCCTGACTACCCCTTTTCTCCACCTCTGCTGTATTGGTCCTTCATCCACACAGCAGACAGTCACTGATTTTATGGGCACACTTCCCTTGCCTGCTTTGTGTGAAGGTGCAGCTCTGACAGTGGGTACCACTGCTGCACTCTTAGAGGAAACAGCAAGAGGAGGATGGATGATGCAATCCCCTCACTGAATGACTTCATCACAGTAAGATGTTTGGTCAACTCACTCCTGAGTCTGCCTAAAGCATAACCATGTCACACCAGTAACTCAAGAACCAGAACAGCTCATTAAGGATGCTACTTAGAAAGGAAAATATGTAGAAACTACAGAGTTAAATATACTACGTACATACACACACTATACAAAAGTTTGTGTCACATAAAAAAAACAAAAAAGAAAGCCCTGATTATTTTGACACAAAAAAACTTGGTTTCTTCTTTGCTGAAGAACTACAGAAAAACTATGAATCAAGTTCCTTCAGACAAAGGTCTACTTGGGAAGGCCAGTTTCTAACAAGAAGCACATCTCTCACTCTTTGCTGATGCTCAGTAATAGGAGCTTCTCAATTTTCTCAAGAGTGAAAAAGTATGGCCATTAGCCTTGAAAACAGTTATGGTTCTAAACTCTTCACTCTGCTCACCAGAGGCAAAAACTTGCTTGCTAAGTTCTTCAGAGAGGTACTGGGAAGGTAACTATTGTATGTTTATGTATAAGTTTAGCCAACATACAGTACAGGGCAAAATCCTTTGTTCAAAAGCAGCCTTCATTTTCTTTTGAATTTTGCATCTCTTAAGAAATACCAGGACTCATTTTCAATTAGTATGTCTCTGAAAAGTTGGCAAAGACTGAAGTCTTATTTCTTAAGCAGCTTTTTGTCCTTTGTGATCTCTCAAGATTGGTTCTTTCATTCACTTCTACTGCCAGGAGAAAAAGGAGACAGATTTCTGCTCAGTACATAAGTATCAAAGCAGCAACCCATCTTACACATACAGTGACAGCACACATGCTGTAGGTTTGCCTAGCACAAACCAGTACTGCTCCTTCCATTGTGGAAGAGGAGTTTGTTTAGTAGATGCAAAAAGCTTTTCCTGGCTTTCATGCTCAGTGAATTACTGACTTAAAAGTGCAAAATCTTGGACTTGTAACTTCTTACTTTTTCAGAAGCAGTTTCAACAGGTACCAAATTTTGGCAAAACAGGTTCTCTTGAATAAAAGGCCTCCAGGGGGGAGTTGCTTCCCAAAAAGGATATGGCAAGGATGAAATGTAACCAAGCAGTTTGCAAATGCTAACTGCCTGAATGATTTCTGAAATGTCTTTGCAATGCAAAATTCAAAGTCATATGCAGACAGTGTGACACAGCAGAAAGATACTAAAAGGCAGAAGCTTGAACACAATTTCCTCAACAAGTACAGCTGGAATCCAAATGGACACCAGTAATTTTTTAACACTGACAATTTCAGCAGTATTACACAGGAGTTGCCTATATTAAGAAGATTTGTCCAGCTGCTTTTCTCCCTTCTAAAGACAAGCTGTTCTAAAAGTGAATCCCAGAGACAAGATTAGGACTCAAGACTTGTAGAATCTATGATAACTCACTTCTAACTTAATATATCACAGTTTTCAAATTGACTTGACTACACAGCAAACACACTGTACATTTGTGAATGCTCAAAACAGCTACCTACTGACCCAAGCTTCAAGGTGGTCAGTTTTGTCTGCTCTTAAACCATTCCATGATCAAGTTAATAGGATCAGGGCTGAAGTCAGGTCTTCCTGAGCTAACCTCATCTTGTTCCCTACTACAATCCAAAAGAGAAAAAAAAAAAAGCAATAATTCTTTGAGGTAAAGCTTCTTGAAGTCAGAAAGCAGGTCATCTGCTGGAATGTTAGAGCTAGTCCTGGGCAGAACACAGGTGAGAAAGTAAGCTCAGCTAAATGCAGCTTATCCACTCTGTGGCTGAACAAATGAGACTACTTCATAGCTATCAAAGCTGCACATAAAGACTTCTCGTACTTGTGCACACACTTGGCTCCAGAAGAAGAGCAAATCAACATTAATGGACTAAGACAGAAATAGTTATCTGGACCTATTTTCAAACTGTCAATTTCAGTTTTTCTCATATAATTAAATTTCTGAAATTCAGTGGTAAAAAAATGAATCAGTGTTTTGAAGTTCCACTACATTCAAATGCAACAAGATCTATAAATGCATGAAGATAGATATTCTATAAAATAGAAGCCAATTCTTCTTTAAATCACCAGATGTATTTGCAGAACTGCTTGGTTTTTGTGGTCAAAGCACTCCTTTCCTGTTAGTTGCAGAGTGAACATAAAAGAACTTAAAAAAAAATAATTTTTTTTTTTGCAGCACCATGCAAAGAGCTTAGAGCTGCACTCTGCTTTAGCATTATGATGAAGAATCTGTTTCAAAAAATCCCAGTCACCTGCAAAAAGCATCTTGCTAACCCAGACTGAAGAGCTGGCCCAATCCAAGTGACACAACGTTAATGTTTTACTATCTGCAGGAATCCTACATGACTATGTATAAAATACAGAAACAAGCTATACTGCAACTGACTCCTGTTCAAAATTTTTGGTACATCTTTGTTGATCCATTCTGTTCACTGAAAGAATTCAAGATGCAAAAACTAAGTAGCAGACCTCCTCTAAGATGTGTTAGAGCAAAGGTGTCTATTTTAAACACAGGGATAGTATGAAACTTGCAAATAAAAATTCCAAACAGCAACTGGCTCAGTGAACACTGATTTAATCAGTGTTGATCAGTAACAGAAAGACAAAAGAATAAAGATGTCCAACTAAATGCAATTGCAAGGACATTCTTCAGGGAAGGCCTACACAGACATGCAGCTGCCAACAGACTTTGCTGTCTGGCTGAATGGAATTACTAGATTCAAGCCGTCCATATGAGCAACAAGGCCAGTGAAGAACACCTCGTATATGACAAGAAACAGATCACAGTTTCACAGATCTGCATGAAATAAGTGGTTCTCCTAAGTCACCCGTTGTATAGACCTACTTATTAAGGGGTTTCAGTCTTAATAAGAAGCTTGAGGATTGCTCTGGTTTAATTAAACTCAGGAGCACCCTTCTAGAACTTAGCAGTGACTTGTTCACAATTTTAAAAGAATTATAAAGCAAGAGAAATTAAGATAAGAAAGCAACACATGCTAAATCCACATTTTTCCTTTTTTTAAAGAGAAGTATGTCAGAAGACAAAACACAACCCATTAAAAACCCCCAAACAATCCAAACAAAACTCCTCTCCATCACTTACCCTATATCAAGGGGACAATTAGTGTCCAAACCAGGAGACAATCTGGTATCCATATTGGGAAGGAAAAGAGCCTAGAGTTCCAGAAGTCCTTCTGCCTGTGGCTTAAAAAACTAAATAATGTTTGGGAACAATGGTCTTGTCAGTGACATGTCAGCAACACATTTATTTTAAAAAGGCTAAATTCAAGTTTTAAACAGAAGTAACTGCAAATGAAAAAAAACAACTTTGGTTGATTATGCATCTTGTTAAATATGTCGAAGTTAGCAATCAACAGTTTCTCTAGGAAGTCTCCAAGAACAGACAGGTCAGCTCATTCCTTATTGGGAAGATCAGACACCTAGCAGTGACACTGGAAATGCTGCCATGCCAGCATCACACATGCTTACAACATCTCAGCCAGCATTTGGGAGGCTAATGGTGCATACAAAGTCTGAACTGATCAGTCACAGCCAACTTGAGTTGCTGTGAATTCATTGAGACAAATAAATAAAAAAAAGCAACAAGAAAAAGTAAAGCCAAGCACCTCTAGGGCCAGACCCTGAAGACATAGGAATCAAAGCTTTTTTTTTAAATCCTCTCCCTATTTACAAAATGCCATTTAGAGCTGATGTGGCCACTTCAGTATTGTGAGGAAATGTCTTTTATGCTAAGCAGTCATAAGTGTGTTGTTCACGGATGCTGTGGCCTGTGTGCCACGGAGTGTCCCATGGGCTGTGTCCCTCCCCCTGAGGCACATGGAAGGGCTTCAGTCTTCTGTTTCTTCATATGTTGTCTCGTCAAACGGTCGGTCCAAGAGAGGTACCAAACGGCGACGGGAATATTTCAGTTGCAAAAGGTCCCCAACTTCATTGATTTCTTTTAAAGCCTGACAAGGAGACCACAGTAGATCAGCAGAGGAGACAGATACAAGTACATTATCAACACATCTTTCTGTTTGCATGCCTGCAGACTACTCTGACAGCCATTTCACTTCAGATTTTACTGTGCTAGAAGCTGGTAACCTCAGAAGTGCAAAGGATTTCTTTTTGATTTTAGCATTCAGGAGTTTTGAGACAAAGTCAACAGCACTGGTCACTTAACTGAGACTGCCTATGCATCCACCTTACTACTCCCCTTCCAAAGAAGGATCATACTATCCAGCAAAGCCCATGACTATTCATAAACAGAAAAAATGAGAATAATATTCCTTCCTTCCTGGAGGTAATGAAGCTGAAGCAGAAAAAAATGTACATGGAGGTTTAACTCATTCATCATTCAGTATGAAAACAACATATGTGTTAGCATACCACCTCTGATCTACTGTATTTTTTAAATTGCAAGATAAGCAAAAGGCGAATTGCAATAGCAAGCTAACAAGTTCTATAGATGCATTTGTTACATCTACATTTGGTTAATTTGCATTGTCCATATACAACTAGTGATGCAAGCTCTGTACCGTAAACAACATGACATTGGAGATTTGGCCATACAATCCAAGGAATGAAAAAACCAGTCATTCTGGGTAGGACCCCAAGCATTTTCTCCCTAGAAAGCAAGTCCCACTGACAGAGGTTCCCACAAAGGCCACACTTAGGCTACTGATGGCCCAGAACACTGCTAGTGAATTAGCACAAACTTTTTCCGTTTTGACCTGAATTCAAATGTTATGAAGTTTACAGAGATCAAACATCTGCCAGCGTCAGAAATGAGGAAAGTCCTGGCTCAGCTAATCATGGTTCCATTATGTTGCAATCTCTTTGATAAGACACTGGTTCACAACAGGGTCTCTTAAAAGTCAAACCATAAACTTCATTTCTCTACAGAACACTCCTGGAGCAAGGTACAAAATAAATGAGTTGCTGCAGACAAATCTGCAACAGTATGTCATGCTAATTATTTTATATAGGCAAGTAACAAAGAAATGAGATCAGAAGATTATGTTCAAGCCCAATGTGCTTTTTAATTCAAAGGCTGGCATCCTTCACTTCCCTGAATTGTAAATTTATTAAGATAGGTACATTCAGCACTCCTTCAGAATGTCACTAATTCAACATTAATGCTCCAGTTTTAACATGTTCTGGGTCAAATGCTTGTCTCTTGAGGACAGTTGGCAGATGGGGGTTAATATCCCTACATGCTTTTTTCTTTTTGGATGGATAGTTCAAGTTTTTGTTTCTTTAAACAATGGCCCCTCGTGCTTGTTATATCTGGCAGCAAAAACCTCTCCACTCTAAAATCTGGGGGAACGACAAACCCAGAAGTTGGACCTCGGTAAAAACAAAACAAAACAGAAGTGTGGGCACAGTCTGCCAGAGTTTTAAGTAAATATCCCATATGGAAGCAATTTAAAGCTGAATTTCTGTTGAAAGACTATGTTAACTGTTATTCTTGAATGCAGATTTAGGATTTTATTAATTTAAAACAAAAAGGGCCATGTGACCAGCAAAGACTACAAAGGAAATGGCATTGGTGTACTCTGACTTTAGGAGAGTGTAATATATTTTTCATCATTGAAAAGAAAGCACCAGCCTACAGGGATACAGGTTATGAGGGACTTCACTCTGATCCTAGGCCAAATATTTTCAGGCAAGGAAGTTTTATTTACATAAAACAGTTAAAATTGTAACTAAGAACTGTTTCCCATCATGTGGGTTTAATTAATAAGAACAAGGAAGTATCACAAATATCAGCATTTGCAAGACAAGCTTCTCTTCCCTATGCTTCAAACTCAGATAAATTTTGTTTAGAAAAAATGCCGTAAGAGCCCTAATTAGCACCCACACATACACAGATGGGCTATCAAGTTGTCCTCTCTGCTGAGTTGAAGCTCTCTGTCAGCTCTCCCCAAATCCATTCACTTTAGTTCTTTCTCCTCCTGGATATTGTTGCCACAGTTCAGCAGAGGGATTAGATCTGAGAGCTGCCTAAATGATTAGCTGCCTGAAATCAATCGTTTTTCACTGCATCACAAGAAAACACAACACAAATTCACTGACATGAAGACTTGCTCCTTACTAACTCCTCTCGCCAATGTTCTGGGTTCAAAGCATGCAGCTATTTTGAACCTTAAAGTGGGTTACACTAACTTGGAACAAAGCCTGCACATACTGAGCTAAATCAGGATTTTTTCATTCACTTCAAAATTCACACCTCATTTTCCTCTGGATTAATTTTTTGGGTAGACAAACCCTAATATATTGAACAAGCATTTCGTCAGTTTAGAGGATTTAACACTTACAGAGGTACTCTAGGAATGAATCTTATGTTAAAAGCATGAAACTTGAAATATTTTCTGGAAAATGCAGACAGACTTGTAAGTGAATTGACAGGAGAAAAGGTTTTTTAAGCAGAGTAATAAAAGTTACAGATAGGTTTTGGAAGAGAGCATGTGTAGTACTTATACAGACCCTGCAAAAGCAGCTTGTTAAAGTAAAGGCTCAAGCTAGTCACTAAAGGAGAAGACAAGAACCTAACCAACAGCAAGACTGCATGATTGCATGACTGCCCAGGTAGTGCCAGCGTATCAAGTTTGTACAGTTTCAGTTTTAGCTCAGTTTGCAGCAATATGATTTCAGAGATTTCAGTTTTCTTTCTTTTCCTTCCTCCCACATCCTACCCATTCATCCCCACTCCATGTCCACCTGTCCAGAAGTTACTGCTCCCTCATTTGTGTCAATGTACTCAGTTCTATTATTGTGCTCTGAGCCAAATCTCTGATACTATTCATTTTATACAAACTGAAAGGAAGAGAAGGAGAGGGCCTTCTCCAAACATACTGGTTCAAAATTTTTATTTGGAACAGAAACAACTGAATTTGGATAATTAAAGGAAGAGCAGTAGGACAAGTAGCTGGGAAGGAACTCCTTAAGCAGTCTGTTGCTGGAGTGTCACATTAGAGAATCTCTCAGGTCTTACAAGACAGAAACAACTGAGAAGCAGCAAGTACAGCACTAGAGATACATGGCAGGTTGTTTAATACTATTCAACAACACTAAACATATATCACCAAACTGCACACGCACCACTCATTGCCTTACTAATTTTCATAACAAAAATGAAATACAAAAAGCATGCCATTTTAAGCTGTTGATTTGGAAGTTCAGCAGCAATGAAGTGTGAAAAGGTTGAATCTATTTTTTTTTTGACAAGACATTAGTAAATATCTGTTTATATGTCCCATTTGCTGTTTATATATTGAAGTTTACCTACCTGATCATATTTGGGCATGATTTCCCCTCTCTAACTCTATGATGACTACTCCCAATCCCCTTCTGGTCCACAAAATGTTCAAAAATACTTTCAAGGATTTTTTTCTCCACAATCTTCTCAAGATTAAGGTGAGCTTTCTCAACCTGCAGTTCCTCAGATCACACTTTTTGCCCTTCTTGAAGAGAGTAGTGACATTTGCTGTCTTCCAAACCTCCAGAACCTCCCTCAGGCACCATGACCTCCCGCTGAAGATGATAATCAAGAGTGGCCTTGCAGTCAGCTCCCTCAACACTTGTGGGTCCACCCCATCAGTTCCCATGGACCTGTGCATGTTCAGTTTGTTTAAATATTCCCTTACTGGAGCCTCCTTCACACTAAAGGTAAGTCTTCACTGCTCCATACTTTTCCACTGATCTTATGGTCCCAGGATTCCTGAGTCAAGCCTCACGAGTAGACTGTGACAACAAAGGCACCGAGTACCCTCATCTCTTACATGTCATTTGTCACCTGATTCCCTTTGCCATTCAGCAGCAGCCCCCCATATTTTCTCTACTCTTCCTTTTGCTACTAATATACCCATAAAAGCCCTGCCTGCTGCATTTCATGTCCTTTGACAGATTGAGTTCCAAGTGGGCTTAGGCTTTCCTGACCCCAATCCCTGCATGCTCAGAACTATGTCTCTATTCCTCCTGTTCCTGCTTGCACCTCCTTTTTATATGCTTCCATAACATGTTTTTGTTGGTTGTTGATCCATGCAGGCTTCCCACATTCACTCTCCTGTAAGTCAGGATGGATCATTCTTCAGGGGAGAAGGGAGGAGGAAAAAATCAATTAGCTGTCCTGGACACCTCCTCTCTTTAAGGCTGTATCCTATGGGATTCTTTCAAGTAGGTCTCTGAACAGGACAGAGTCTACTCTCATGAAGTCCGAGTTCATGACTCAACCTAGTTTAGGTTCTGAGTCACAGACCCTCAAAGTGGGGAAAAAAACACAATGCAAAACTTTGACAGTGCCTAATACATGCCATGTCCATCAAAGAAGATTATTCAGAAGACTTAAGAGTGAATGTAGCTACCACTTCAAAACATACTAAGAATAGTCAGGCTTATTCATATAATCCTTTTTCAACTCTATTAGTCAGAGAATAACTGCTATCCTTACTTTTTAAGGCAGCATCTCCTAACTGTGATGCAGGCCTCCTCAGAGAGGACCTCCGTTCCCTCTGGAACATGCTTACTGCAGGCAGGAGTCAGTAAGGCATTGCACGTGGCACAGACTCATTAGGACAAGATTATTTAAGATAAAAGTGCTCAGAAGCTGTAATGAAGAACTGGAGTAATCTTTGGAATAAAAATTTTCACTAGTAATCACGTGCTTCCTTCCGAGAAGAATATAAATGTTTTGGAGGTTTTCAGGTTTTTTTTTTCTTCTTACCATTAGCATCTAGGGTCAGTAAAAGCAGAATTTTTTCCTTCTAAAAGGTTCAGTGCAAAGTAGAGCCTCTTAAGAGGGGAAAAAGCATTGTCTCACAGGAATGAGACTGTCACCTTCACATAATCTAAAATAGAAAAGGAAAAGTCCTGAGATTTACTGTAGGCAGCCATTCTGCACTGTTGAAGCAAGGAAAGAGAGATGGAGTCATGGCCAGGTCTACTACAAAAGACTTCGAAGATTAGGTTCAATTAGTTTGTGTACCAAACACTGAACCAGTGCACAAAAACCAGACAGTTGTATCTGTTTATAGCAGGCATGAGCAAAAGGAAGACGAGACACTTACTGTATCAAGCATCTCTTTGGTATGAGCTGCAGACAAACAGAATCTGGCTCTGGACTCGATGATGGGAGTGGCCGGGAAGCCCACAACCACAACACCGATGTTCCGCTTCAGCATCTCACGTCCAAACGCACTGCCAGAGAGAACAAGATCGTCGCAATTATTCCACTGGCAGCAAAGCCAGAGCATGAAGGTCTCAGTGTGTTAATGCACACAGGCCTTTGCTGAAGCAAGCCTGTAACAACACAATTTGGACCTTCCGGTGCTTTCTTTTAGAGGCAGAATGCCTGCTCACAAAAGCCTTTTTTTAATTCACTCCCAAGAGGTGGTCCTTCTCAAAAGGTTTCACTGTATTAAGTTCCAACAAAGCTGAAAGATTATATGTGGCAGAGACTGGTCTTATAGCAGGCTGTTTCTAAATGGATTTGTAACTTAAGCTTGGAAATCTTTCCGATAGGAAACAGGGATTTTAGCTCAGACGTTTGACTATATAAGGAATCCCTCACGCTGCAATGCCCCAAAGCAGATGTTTCTGCAGTTTCAAGATGTTTTATCGCCAATTGAACTTGATTAAAGTACAGTAATGTGTCATAGAATTTACCACTTTTTAAAAGCCTGTCATGGGAACCATTGAATCACCACAGTAAACTGTGAAATCATCTAATATGACACCAAATATTTCAAAGAAAGGTGCAAAAATGTCATACAACTGTCACACTGTTTTATTGAACTATCTTCAATAAAATAAAGATTAAAGAAATTAGTGGCTGTGAGTTATGCTACGAGAGGCACAAAGATATTGATCCTTTCTGTAATGGCAGTGCAATTGTGGGTGTTTCTACAGGCCACAGGAAATGGTTAATCTGTTTTGAACTGACCTTGTTGTGAGAAGTAGCAATGAACTTAAGAGGCTTATAAGGATGTATAAAAATAACATTCTTTTACTAGGTTGTTAAATTTTCTGCCACAACTATTTTCCTTATAAATAGGTGCATCCTGATACACTTCATTTTGTATCCATTTAGTACCCTCAAACTATTGTAAAAACAGACTACAAGGGACAAAGAAAGGATCAAGTAAACCCGATGCAGATCCTAAGGGCCAACTCTTGTCAGGGCTCTTTGTTCTTGCTCATTTCAAGTTAGTGGTCCAACTGCTCAGCTAATCAACATTTCCATCAACATTTCCAGGGAGAAGATTGTACTGACTGGCAGAGCAGCTGGGCAGTGGAAACAGTATGCCTCTGTGTGCTGGATGGTGCACACTGCAGACCAGCAAGGCCTGTAAAGGTAACAGGACTTTCAAACTGTGTTACACTGAGAAGGGTGGAGAAAGACTTTATCTGCCTTTGTGCAGAGTACTAGATGATGCTTGTTCTGTCACAGAACCAAAGTGCTTAGCCAGACTGAAGCCTAGCTGAGCTAGTAAAGCACTAGAGATGTTCAGTAAGGCTTAAAATGAAACTACGCTTTCCAAATTTGAAAGTGTTGATTGAGTACTGCATTATATAGACAGTGAAAAGCAGCAGTCAAAGCCAAGCTGCCCTCGAAATCGGGTTCATGTTTATGTTGCAAAAAATTTTAATATATACATTATATCCTCCTTGCAGAATTTTAGCCTTAATTATATGCAAGGCACCCCACAAATGCATAAGTATTTATAAAGCTATGTGCTCCAGTTGTACTAGTATTTACAATACTAATACCCGACTGATTAAATCCAGACCTCTTAAAAACTTGGGATTCATTAAATACATGTTCTTGTGTCCAATCATGTCTTGTCCCCTCTGCTTTTCCTTTTTTTAATTTTCAAAGTTCATCTCTGGAAATGTTGGCTGCTTCTGATTCAGGAGCTGGTTGAAAGACTTCCTCCAGTAACTTTTAACGTTAATTTCCATTCAGTTTCAACTCCTCTTTAGCACATTTATACACTTTACATATAAACAGAATGGCAACACACCCACCCCCAACACCCCCCCCAAACCTTTAAAACATGAATCGTAGTGGCAAAATTGCTTCCTCAAAGTGCTTCCTTGCTGCCCCAAGCTACAAGCCTTGATTTTCTCAAGTTCACTTTTATAGGATGTTTCCATATTTCATAAGACTCAGTAATGATCATAAAAGCAAAAATCAAACCAGTCTGTTCTTATATTTAGAAAACAGTATTGTACCATCCTGGCTTTAAAGGAGACAGATAAACCTACCCAATTTTTGCTGGCATGTACAGCATCAGAGGCACAACAGGGGAATCTTCATTTCCATAGATGATAAAGCCCATCTCTTTCAGTCGTCTCCTGAAATATCTTGTGTTCTCTGCTAGTTGCTGCACACGTGCTCTCCCTAGAAAAGAAATTAAGGTAAGACTGAACTCAATTGTCAAAAGTCACGTGCATAACTGCAACACAAGACCTTCAGCTAAAGTATAAAATATGAATGTGCCACCTGTGTTTATGGAAGCATTAAATATAAATGCAAATTGGAATTTGAAGTTTCTTCTCCCTCATGTAATCAAGATTGATCATGCATTTTCTGACAAGTCTATAGCTGAATGGACTAGGACAGGCACAACCATCAAGCCCAAGCATTCCCTAGTTTTCTATATCAGGTTTTCAATCAAGAGGTACCTGGCAAAACAAGGCAGTTAGCTGCTTTTAAACAAGATTCAAAATTTTCTCAAAATTCACTAGTAACTGCATCTTAGAGTTTGCTTACACTTTGAATAATTAATGGAAACCTATTGAATCAGCTTGGGCTGTTCACCACATTTTATCCTGCTTGTCTGTATTAATATAAATTACTACTTTCCTCTTTAGATCTCCTTGCTGAACTGATCACGTGGCTGCTCCCTAACCTTTTTCACTTAAAATGAGCTGGGTTTAAATTAAACCAATTACTTCTGATAATCCAGCTCACTTCACATAACTGGCAGCAGCTGATTTATCATGTATTCAACAAATTCTGTATGGATTTTTTTGACATTTGTCAAAATTAGTACACAGGACATTAGATAGTATAATTGAAATATTTCAGCTGTTCAGATATGCATAGAACAACCTGTTCATCATTTAATTAAATTCTAGCCTAACACAGTGTACTACATTCCTGTTTTACCCAGAAAAAGGTTTGTATCATCTCACCTAAGCAGATCATAATGCATTTCTGATCAATTAATACTCTAATGTGCTTAAGAGATTAAGCATTATGCCATTGATGAGACTATAATAAGTAACACTTATAATTACTTGTCTCTGATCCACAGAATATATTTCTGGATAACCAATTATCCAAATAGTGCCTTGTCCAGATGGGTGATTCATATACCAAACCTTTAAATGTACAGCAGTGTGGATCTATTCCACATAGTGAAGTCAGCTGCTAGATTTTTTAATCATCTTTCTTTAAAGTTGTAGATAACATAAGGTGATTAACTAAAAGGAATGTCAGGTCTCAAAGAAACATCCAACACCCACAATATCTCTGCTCCAGGCCAGAACAAATGTAATTTTAAGAACATATAGTATTTGTTGCCGAGAGTATCAGACATTCCACCCACAACCAGGCAATCAAAGGCAAAATCCCATCAAAGGCATAAGAAAAAAGGATGAAACCTGTTAAGTTTGTAAAACTTGGCCTATCATTAGGGGGTAGGAGCTGGTATTTTAACAGCACTGACTGCCATTTAAGACATTTCTTCTTCTCCATTAAGAGCATTATTTCTTAATCTTCTCTCCCCCCAGAGTTTCTGCAGAAGCTTAATTCCTCTTCCCCAAAAAGCAGTAAGATTTCAGTGAAACACAAAGGCATCTTGAGCTTATGAAACTAAATTTTTAATTGGTTCACATAAGATCAGGTCCTCTACTGGAGACTCAGCTTTCTCTTATGTTTTCAGACCAATTATTTGGTTATTTTAAATACCTCAGACTACAAAATGAAGTTAAAAAAACCCCAAACAACCCAGTCAAATTAGAAGAAACAGGCCTACTGCAAGATACTAACAACAGTGGGCCAAAAGCCACTACTTGCATTTCTAACACTGAGGCAGTCAATAAATACACAGGTGTCCACAGCAAACTACATGCAGAAAAAAGCTACTTTGGTACCTTCTAAGAAAGCTGCATCTGCACATCTACACAGAAATGCATCAATTTCTGTCATTTCAGGTAAGTGATGTACAATCAGCCCTTCTCCCATGACAAGGAATGCAGCTTTTGCCATACATATATTTTCTCCAAGTTCCCATAAAGCATGGTTTACAGTGCTTTAAGCAGAAGGAACTTCATCACTTTTGTGGTTTTTCCTCTACACATTCACACCCTTTTCTATGTTGTTGGGAGCCTTCCAAATAAAGATTAAAGAGCAATCTTAATTTGTAGTTGGCAACTGCTTCACTAAGTCTTCCCTAAACTCCTTCCAATAAAAAGAGGTTATGATTCTAGATTTGTCCTTATAGATTGAAGAGTGCTTTGAGATGCAAACAACTTTCATGCACAAGTCTTTCAGTTCTCTACAGAGATGTAATCACCTATTACAGCAACTGACAGATTTGGAAAACGCTTGCCTTTTTCAGCTTTGTGAGTCTCAAAAGTCTGCCAGATTTTACTTCACTTTAGAACCATCAGGCAATTTACTGAAATTATTATTTCTCTAAAAACTTTTCACTGTGGCTACAATAATATTACCAAGAACTTGAAAATATATTCAGTGGCGTCTTCTCACTACCCACCCCATGTCATTACCATCTGAAGAGAACTGTAGCTGTGGTGAAGCAAACCACTGGGAATCAAACAAGAATTGAGCACAGGTTCCTTGTCCTGATTGCCTTTCTCCCTGCATCCATGCATTTTGTGCAACTACTCTTCTCTGCACTTCAACATATTTAGTGTCCTATTCTATATAAAATCCTGCACTCAAAGAGTGATGCCACATGCTAATTGAATAGGGTTTGCAATATTACACAACAAGCATATACCCAGTGTTCAGCTCTGCTAACATTTGCTGGTTCAGTCCCACTGGTACACACTAGTGTAGTGGGCTGTTAACTGCTACTACAGTTCTACCATGTTTTCTGGGACCACAAAGACAAACCAAGCAGTGCCTGGAGACAGCAGCTGCTAATCTCACTTGTACCCAAACAGTGCTTGAGCATTCAGAGAGGGCCTCAAAGTCCCTTCTAAGCGCAAGCATCTTCTGAAGCTCAGAGCTCAGTCCAGGTCTGCTCAACTGTAGGCCTAAAAAAATTTCCAGGACTGCAGCAATTCTCCAGAAGCCAGCTTTTTTGGCAGTATGCAGCTTCAGTTTTAAGACCATGGAAAAAAAAGGCCAGATCAGACACCACTCTGCCAATTGTTCTTGCATAGGAGTTGTGCAATAATTCTGGTAACAGCCTTTCATCTAGGAAACTGGAATGTGATGACCTTCAGGGAGAGAAGGAAGGGGGGAAGAAAGGGATGATTACTGGAACTGAGTTCTTCAAAAGGCTAAAAAACTAGAACTGCTTATCAGATCAACTGATCTGAAGTCCCTCACGGGTCCTGTAAATGGCTTAAAACTAGCTACTGACAGACCAACACTGGAATTAGAGGATTAACTAATGACTTCTCCTTTACTTCTATACCCTTTCACAAGTTTACTGCAGCCATATCAAGACTGCTCTTGCAATTCAGTAAAACACTTCCTGCTTGCAGCAGCCTGGGCATCATTTAGTCTAAAGTGCACATGTATCCCCTAAAGAAAATGGTGCTATCATATCAAAAGTAAAGGTCACATGCCATCTATAGGGGAGAAACACTCTCCTGTCACAAATATACAAGGCAAGCAACATTCTTTAAAAAATGGAGATAGCATCTCCCTGAAAAAAAAAAAACCAACACCCTAGAGAAAGCATTTCATTATGAATCTAAAAGCAGAAGATGCATATTCCTTGCAACCCCTGAAAAGTAAATTAGTGTTTCTGTCAGGACAAGTTCCCACAGGCTAAAAGAATGATATTTCACTTGTGAAGGTCTCTGTTTTAGAGGTCATATTGCTCAGAAAAACAAAAGTTATAGTGAAAACAGGATGCAGAAAAGGCAGAGTTATTGAATGTCTTCTTTGCATTGGTCTTCACTGACAACACCAGCCCTCAGGAACCTTTGGCCCTGTCTTGGTTTAGTGACAATATATTTGGAAGGTGAGATGAACCCTCCTTTTTCATTATTTCCCTCCCTTCAGTATAAATAAGGTTAAAAATTATGAGGAGTGTGAATGAAGACAGGAAAATAACAATTTCACTAAATAGGGAAAGAAAGAAAGAAAGAAAGAAACAAACAGAAATAGCAGAAAATATTACCCAGCTACCCCCTTCCCCTCTAGGTTAAAACAAAACCTGGAAGGGTATTTCATCCAAAAAAGTCTTATGCTGCTGAGGTGCTGGTGTGGGTTCTGGCGTAGCAATCACGTGGGTGTGTGGGTGGGGTGGTGACCCAGTGTGGTGCTGGGACTGGTGGGCTCAGGCTGTGGGGCGGCGGCACTTTGTGTGGATGAGAGAGCAAAACGGCTGCGGCTGAGATGGTGGCGACTCTGGAGAAGGGAATGCCCTAGCTGGCAGTGGTAGTGGTTCCCAGCCTATTACACAACAGCTTCAAAAGTGCTCTGAAAAGCAGCGTTACAGTGATTCCCCTGAGTTTGAGCTTGGTCCGACAGTGGAGGAATGGCTGAGCGCTCTGGGAAAGACTCCAAGAGTCCACAGTCCTCTAGCGAGCAAAAACCAGTACCAAAAGAGCAGTTCTGGCCTGCACCTGCCTTTTATCTCCTGTCTCCCGAGTTCCTGAGATGCTCCACTCCAGGGACCCACCTCTTCTAAGACCCCCAGGGACAGTATTCCCCCAGTCCAGTTCGGATGGGAGCAGTCCCCACACTCCGAAATTACGTGGTGGTATGAAATACTCATCACTGAAAACCCTCCCGTTTAACTAAACTACAACAGAACCAGAAGACCAGGCAGGGTAAAGGAATATTGTAAGGAAGACTTTCCCTTGGTCAAGGAGGATTGGGTTAGAGAACACCTAGGCAGAGGTGACATCCACAAGACCATGGGCTCTGACAGGATGCATCCACAAATGCTGAGAGAGCTGGAGGATAACAGAGCAAGGCAGCTCATGATCATCTTTGAAAGGTCATGGAGATCGGGAAAGGTGCCTGAGGACTGGAAGAAAGCAAATGTCACCCTGATCTTGAAAAAGGGCAAGAAGCAGGACCCAGGAAACTACCAGCCATTCAGCCTTACCTCAATCCCTGGAAAGGTGATGGAGCACCTCATTCTGGAGACCATCTCTATCCACATGAAAGACAAGAAGGTGATCAGGAGTAGTCAGCACGAATTTATTAAAGGTAAATCATGTTTGACCAACCTGGATAGATACGGGGAGAGAAGTGGATACTGTCTACCTCAACTTTAGCAAGGTTTTTGACGCTGTCTCGCACAATATTCTCATACACAAACTCAGGAAGTGTGGACTGGATGAGTGGACAGTGAGGTGGATTGAGATCTGGCTGAACAGCAAAGTTTGGAGGGTTGTAGTCAGTGGCAGAGGGTCCAGTTGGAGGCCTGTCACTAGTGATGTCCCCCAAGGTTCAATACTGGGCACAGTATTGTTTAACCTATTCATCACTGACTTGGATGGAGGGGAAGACACCTCCTCAGCAAGTTCACTGACAACACCGAGCTGGGAGGAGTGGCTGACACCCCAAAGGGCTGTGCAGCCCTTCAGAAGGACCTTGACAGGTTGGAGAGATGGGCAGAGAAGAACTGCCTGAAACTCAAAGGCAAATGCAGGGTCCTCACCTGGGGAAGAACAACCCCAGGCACCAGCACAGGCTGGGGGCCGACCTGCTGGAAAACAACTCTGCGGAGAAGGACCTGGGGGTCCTGGTGGACAACAAGCTGCTCATCATAGCAGTTCATGCCTAAAGTAACAGTCAAAATACTTCAAGGATTCTGAGACATCCCTTATTTGCAAAAGGCATTTTAATAAATAAACAACAATTGCTCAGCAGTTAAAAATTTTTGCAAGACTAGGATGAACTTAGCCTTTGGAAAAAAAAAAGAAAAGAAAAAAAGAGACAGTTCTTAGACCTGATGTCTGTGTAACTTCTCTATTCCATGTTAAAAAAATCATCTTTACAAAGAACAAAGAGGGTCCAGAATTTGTGGAAGTTACGTGGCCACAAAGATCTAATATTTGTAATGTTTCTGCCATCTATTAAGGCTGAAGAATAAGCTATCATAGATGGTATGGACGCAAAAGAAAATCAGCTCGACCAGGATGTATCTGTTTTCCCCCAGCAGATCTCTAGGCAATAATTGGAGAGCAATCACAAATTTATTCTTCCAAACAGTGCAACACTTCATCAGCACAGCTTCTGGAGAAATAAAAGGCAAGTTGCATTGTACACAGACAAACAGCTGACACTGAACTCCGAGGGGCAAAAACACACAAGCAGGATTTTATCTGCTTGTCACACTAGGGATCACTGTCTCCTGGATCTAAAACAAAGATTCTTGGGGCAATAAAAAGGAAGCTGTATGTTTACATTTTTATTTAATTCTTATAAAGACTTCAAAGTAAAATAGTAGGACACATCTTGAAAAATGGTTCCTAAACAGTGAAACTGTAAACTGTATGCACAAGCTCTTGTTGGTCAACAAATATGAGTTCACATTAGATAGCTATGATGAAGTTCTATATTCTTCCATTAACCAATCTTTTAGCTGTTCAACACATTAGAGTTTTATTACTGCAGTCTTAATTTAACCTATTTATTTTATTGTCAACATGGACAGTGAGGCTAAACTAAGCAATTTCATCCTTTACCTTACATACCAGTTGAAGACTAACATATTTGGTTATAATGATTAAATGAAAAATTTAGAATAAAAAAACCTCTTTATATGAACAGATTGCAATTCAGTACATGCAGGATCATTCCACCTGTGATACATATTTATTGCCTCAATTACTCAGGCCCTCAATAACAGCTCATGCTGTAACACAATGAACACCTTCAGTTTTGGTATTCATTATGTGATCAAGGAAATTAAAACATTTACTAGCAGAGATTTCAGAGAATTCTGTGAGAACTTGTGAAGATGTACTCTGATAGCACACTGCCTCTGGTAAGACTCAGTATGTGTTTAACAAGAAGTAGGTTTTGTTAGTAAGATTGGCTGAGGCATATTAAAGACATTTTCAATCACTACAAGAAGACGATTATGGCAAGTTATTATAACAGATCCATAAGGCATCTTTGAAATGAAAACACTCTATTAATTCTTTAAAAAGAGTTACTTTCAGTCTCTAATGTAGTTCATTTTGCATTGTTTTTCAAGCTTGTCCCATCTTACAAACTACTGACAGCACAGAGGTGTTACAGGTGAGAAGCACTGTATTACCTACTTGACAGATGTGCCATCCTTAATTTGTGGCAGAGTCATTTCAGTTAGTATAGCTTATTTCAGTCAAGGAAGGGATTTATCCAGCAATAACTTTACCCTGACAAATACCACAACTTTACTGATGTTAGCATGACCTCAGCAGGTATATTTTGCTTGGAGGGCTATCAATGTTGTAGGACTACTTAGCCGGGCAGGTCTCTTGTCCTCTCCTCTCCTGACAGCCACAATTCAAGGAATCTAATAAAACTTTTCCTTCCCTTGTAACAAATGCCTTCCCAGGACTAAACAAGTTAATTTTTTGGGTCTTTCTTAGAAGAAAAAATGGAAAAAATCTAACTAAAAGAAGATTATGCAAATTATGGCTCTCTATGTGTGTGTATATGCAGAATCACAGACTGGGTAAGGCTGGAAGGGACCACAGTAGGGACCATTTGGTCCAACCTCCCTGCTCAACCAGGGTCATCCTAAGCACATTTCACTGGATTGCATCCAGATCATTATTGAATATCTCCAGTGAGGGAGACTCCACAACCTCTCTGGGCAGTCTGTTGCAGTTAACCTGCACAATAAAGAAGTTCTTCTTCATGTTCAGGTGGAACTTCCTGTGCATCAGCCCTGCTAGAAAGCAGCATACACATGGTATGAAAAATCATCAAAGCAACAGATCTCAACCTCCTTTTTCAGAAAATAATGCTGAAAGGTGTTTTATAACCTGAGCACTAAAGTTTACTGACTGTTGTGTGAAATAAAAAGAGCTTTTGGAAAGGTCAAGTTCTGTACTATCCACCATTGTTTCCAAATGGCATGACCAACCTACAACCCAATTTTATGGAAGTCCTTGACTACATAAGTTTACTAAAATTTTTACCAGACATGTACGATATCAAAAGCCAACCATCAATGAAAACAAAACAAACAAATAACAGAAAACACCAAAACCAAATCAAAAAACAAACAACAACAAAAAAACAAACAGCAAAACAAAACAAAAATGAAACACCAAAAAACCCCCACAAAACCAAAAACAAAAAACACCAAAAAACCAAACAAAAAAACCAAAAACAAAAAACACCAAAAAACCAAACAAAAAAACCCAGAAAACCAACCAACCAATCAAAAAAACAAAACCAAAAGAGATCACAATCCATTATGAAGGCACAGAGAACAAAGTGATCCATTGTGTCCTGGTCCCCAGACAGAAGATGGCTAAATACACCCTACATGGAAAGGATATGGACCAGGCTGCAGCATTTTGTCATTGCTTTTCTGAGAGCACCAGTATCAACAACATGGAAGATAAAGCACTATTTCATTAGCATGGATAGAGCTTTTTCTTCGTATACCTTGCTATCAATGGGCCACACAGAAGAAAATAAGAGAGAATTTCTACTTCAAAAAGCCTGTATTTTCAGACATTGGAAGTGCTTAAATCAAAGTAAACTGCTGAGGAAAACTTGGTTACATGTATCATTCTCTAGAAGTTTGTTTCTTCAAGTCAGAGTGATGCTATAATATAATCAAGCTTGTAAATTTTTCCACATTAGAATCCCCTTGTTTTTGCAAAGGCTTATATTTTCATTCTGTTTATTATTCCTACATTTCTGTCTTTTGGTTGGCTGTTTCAGTGGAAGACATAATTCAGCATATTCTGTTTTGGAAACAAGCATTTTTCAAATCTCAACCAGGAATTCAATATTCTTGTGCTGATTTAACAGATTCTCCACTAAGCTTTCAGAAGCAAAGTTGCCTCCCAAGGGTTTATGAAAATCTTTTGCAATGTTAACATAATAAGTCCAGTTGTTTTGTGGACACTAAACTTCTAAATACCTCATCATTAAAAAAAACAACGCAACAGCCAATTTCTTTTTTTGAGAAGACATAAAAGCACTACTACCCTTTTACTGCCATAAACATGTTTTTCATACAAGATATAGATATCTCTCCTCTTGAAGGCTTTTCCTGAAGAGCACAAGTCAAGCATAACTTCTAATAACATTAGCATGCTGACAAAAAGACCCGAAATGTTTTTAGATTTGTCAAGTAGCAGAAAGGACAAGCACAATTTAAGAATATCTGCCTGGAAGCAAGGGTCAGATTAGAAACAAAGTCGTACCTATTAGGGACTACAGTGAGTAACTTAAAACCAGAGAAAGTAGAGAGAGATTTTAAACTTTTTAAACACTGGAACACTAAACAAAATTCCAGTTCAACATTGATTAAATGCCAGCACTTTTACCTTTTAAGGAAAAGTTTCACTAAGAGAAACAGGGAGAGCACAGTGCTGTTAAAAATGCTGTACTGGATGTTTAAGGACCTAGGACATGCTGATTTCATCCAGAGATGATTTTAAGACGCTTGTAATATCATTTATCAGAAAGAAGGCTCCTGACATGAACTCACACCTCAAGGCAGAAAGAGGGATCAAGACCTATTCACGTGTACAACCCTGACAAAGGCAGCACTTGCTCAGGCAATAATGGAAAGATGACCACCTACACTAACTTACCCTATCAGCCTCAAAAAAAAAAAGTGATTTACAATTAATAAACAAGATGGAGGTATAAAGCAAAGTTTCAATGGTTTCTTTTAAGAGATCACACTATAAAAGCTAATAAAGAAAATTCTATACATACTTATATTTATCTTACATACAGATTTCTTATCTTTCAGAATATGTTTCCTATCTCGTTATTTCAGTTCCAGGGACAAGGTGGCTCCACATGTTTCAGTCTGCTTCCTCCAAGTTTGCCTGTATGAACACCGCGTGGCTGCCAATATTTGCAATCAGAATTTTACATTCTCCCCTTCAGATGCTGTCTGCAGATTTTCATTGTAGATCTTCAGAAAAGTATTACATACAATTATACTACGTAACCTGAGATTGCACAGAGACACATTAAAATGTATGGGCCAGAATACTATATTCCCCCAGTTTTACATTACAAATCAGAGAATCGCAGAATATGCCAAGTTGGACCCACAAGGATCACTGGGTCCAACTCCCTGCCCTGCACAGGACCCTCCCCAAGAGTCACACCATGTGCCCAAGAGTATCATCCAAAGGCTTCTGGAACTCTGTCAGGCTTGGTGCTGTGACCACTCCCCCCTGGGGAGCCTGTTCCACTGCCCAACCACCCTCTGGGTGAAGAACCTTTTTCTAATATCCAACCTAAACCTCCCCTGACACAAATTCAGGCCATTCCCTCAGGTCCTGTCACTGGTCACCAGAGAGAAGAGATCAGTGTCTGCCCCTCCTCTTCCTCTCACAAGGAAGAAAGCACCAGTTCACATCAGCAAACACCAAGAGGACCTGCCAAAACAATGAGACACTTAGAGAAATTAATTAGAATAATTCCTTAAGTCAGTGCTATTCTATTACTGTTTAATTGTTCAAACTCTAGTATTTATCAAACCAGTCAGAAGACAGAATTGACTCACTGAGTTTTTCTGCAGGGCTGATGGAGAATCTAGGTTTAAAGCAAGTTTGAAAATGGAAGTCCTTGGGCTGCATGTCTTGAGTCTGGGGTCACCAGAAGGACCGGGCACCTTCCACTAGGAGCCAGTGCTGCACACCCGAATAGCAGTCCAGGGCTGCAGTACCCGAGGGCGGCGGTGACCTTCCAGCACGTGCTCCCCAGAAAAGGCCTGCACTGCCGTGCCATGCAGGAGACACTAAGGAACCGCTAACGGGACAGCTGAGTCAAGTTATTTATTCTTCTGACATACTTGCATGCTTCCCCACTTCACTGCTCAGGAGAGAAACTACAAATAACATGGGAGGAGAAGCCCAGTTTAAGAGCCAGCACTTGAAAGCATGGATGAGGAAATCAAAAGACCGCTGAGAGCTCATGTTCATGGCCATATGGCAGCAGCATTAGCAACGATTTATTTTAGGAGAAGCGGTGAAGGGCTTGGCTCATGACCATTCTGACTTAACCCCATGACTGTGGCTTTTAACAATACTATATGCAGGGGATTTGCCTGGATTACACGGGTACTCAGTATGGAGCCACTGCAGAGAGTGATGGTAAAAATGCTCAGTGCTTTAAAGGAGAGAGGAGAACAGTTAAATCTGATTTTAAAAATTGTAAATGGTAAAGCCAAAGAGAATCAGAAATGGAAAAAGGAGAAAAGTAAAATTATGGCTTATATTCTTGGCACTGAAAGGTTTCAGAGAAACAAAATTTATGGTAATATTAAGTATCTGTCATTGCATTTGCTATCAAACTAAACAGTTCCAGTGGAGTCTAAAGGCATGCCAAAAAACAGCTGGGTGCATGTATTGTGTACTCATTGAGTTTATACATACTGGTGAGATTGAAGCCTCTGGCATATTCCAGAGCCTAGAGAAGTATTTTTATATTTGCACTTTCTACTTTTGTTTGCAACTACCAGCTGCATTTAGAGAACTCCAAGGCAGCCTGCTCTCCCCATGAACTTTGTAATTAAGATATACAGCTCTCACCTAGAAGAGATGATGTCTCTTGATATGACTGGAAAGATACAATCTGTTAGACTCATAGAATGGTTTGAGTTGGAAAGGACCTTAAAGATCATCTGTTCCATCACCCCTGCTGTGAACAGGGACATCTTTCACTAGACCAGGTTGCTCAGAGCCTCATCCAACCTAGCCTTGAATGTTTCCAAGGATGGGGCATCCACCATTTCTCTGGGCAGCTCGGGACTGTGTTCCACCAACCTTGTTGTAAAAAAATTTTTCCTTATATCTAGCCTGAATTTACCTTCTTTTAGTTTAAAACCATTGCCCCTTGTCCTATCACAACAGGTCCTATCAGTTTGTCCCCATCTTTCTTATAAGCTCCCTTTAAGTATAGGAAGGCCACAATGGAGGCACTTTGCCAGAAGATCTTACTAATTGTTCAAAATAGCATACGTTTCACAGTTTATTATTCTACTAATAGAAACTGTGTTGGTGGCTACAAAAGAACTTGACTGATCAGGCTGCATATGCACTTCAAATATCACAGTAGTAGTATTGCCCAGCCTTGCTGTAGCAAATAAAACAGTATTTGTATTAACAGGGTGTCTGATTTCTTCATACTGCCCTGCTCTGTGTATCATTTAAACTTGTCTAGAGTAGTGACAGTATCTGTACAGAAGTGAGCACAACAGTCTTAGCTCATGTCAAAGGGTTTCTGCAATATGGGGACACAAGCATGTTACAAAATGACATTGTAATAAAATCAGCTAAAATGGCTGCTCCTCTGTGCACAGCCATGACAGTATTATAATTATTTGATTAGTCATTTTTTGCCTCAAACAGCAGGTTTCATCCTGTGAGCAGAGAGACTTTGAAGTAAGATACATATGCTAAGAACAACAGCATGAATAAACATTTTATGGAGGTAGTAAAAGCAGTGCTAAAACTAACTGGTTTAAACTGAGTCAATGTTTATCGAACTACAGGAGACGGCTTTTCTACAGCAAAAAAAATTTTTATAAGATCCTGAAAACTCAAGCTTTAAAGAGAGAGAGATATTAAACCAGTAGAATGCTGTCGATATTACAGTAAAAAAAAAGAGGGGTTTGCAGACCATCCTGCCTCAAATCTGGCCAATGCTGGCTCCTAAAATCAGCATTAACCAAACATTTAGTAATAGTTGCAAAGACATAAAATGAGTAAATTCCATTAGAGATGTTATAGTTGCTGAAACTTAGAAATTATTAATCCGTAGTCGTTAAAGTGGAAGGAAACTTATTTCCTAATAACTCAATTCTTTAATTATTTTGTGTGCTTGTAGGTTTAATCTGGGTGCACTTACATCATCAACAATCAACTTTTATACTTTTTGTCTTTGTAGTTGGCACACTTGTATGACAACCTGCATCTTCCCTCATGTGACTGAAACAAGGTTAATGTTCAGCCTTACATGTGTCCTTTAGAGCCTCTCAGATACAGAAGTCAGTAAGCTACTAAGGACTTGGAGGAAGGTTACTATGCATGAAAATAACACATCAAGTGTTATATATAACAACATTATTATATATAACAACATTATTATATATATATTATATATAACAACATTATTATATATAACAACATTCCTTAAGAAACGTAGATCTAAAAATCCATAGGACAGAAGACTCCAAGCACTCCCTGTCATTACAATTAGCCAACAAAGGGTCTGAGTCTTTAAAACAGATGTGAATAAAGGGCTACTTTATCAAATGTAGCATCACTATCATATACTGTACCAGTGGCAGAGATTCTGACGGAGCTGTGACTAAAATGTGAGATGATGGCCTGCAGGTGTCTGAAAGACATTTTTAAGTTATTTCCGGCTACGTTACAATATTTTAGCACAGTATATTTCCAGACTAGAGGAGACTTCTGTAACCAATCTCGATAGTTTGTGGCAGCAATTGCAGCCACTGATAAACTGAAGTCTTGGACAAGACTTGATTGCTCTCCATAATCAGAAGTAAAGTTTCAGCACTGAACATAAAATGCAAGAAGATAATATCCTGACTTGGATGAAAGTCAAACATCAACAGGAAGAAAGAAACTCTCTGTAGGAAGATCACTAAAAGTAATCCTCAAAGAAGGAAAGAGAAACTGACTGTTGCCCCAATGAGGCACGTAAGTATAGTAGGAATGAAAATTGGAACTTGCCTTAGAGAAGTTTTTTAATAGAGGAAACACCTTTATTGGACTGCTTTGGTACTTCAGGGCTACAGGGTGACTGAACGTAGAGAATAGCGTCTCAAAGATGTAAGTAGCCAAGGCAGAGGCAAGAAACCAATGGGTAAATTTGAAAGACAGTAATCAAACAGCTACTCCTGAACTACTGAGCAAGGGACATGTAACAGCTTGTACATGTCACAAAACAGACTACTTGGCAAGGTAAGAATGCCCTCTTGAATCTTGTCTGCCTACCAATTAGCACAACCTTAGTAACACAATGAGCATCATTCAACTCCAGACAGAGGTTCCAAATGTTTTGATGATCTCCTGATCTGATTCTGCACAATCAGATCTGAGAGTACCTAATATATCTATGGTCTGTCCAAGAAATGAGATCCTAGAATTATCCTCACCAGCCCAGGTCTAGTAGGATAGCTGCTGACATGTTGTATTGGCTTGTCAAAGACCATCAGAAGGAATCTCATGAGAGACCACAGGTTGGCAACGCCCATAAGCAAACAAACATAAATCACCTATGAAGCATCAGGAATTGATATCATTAAGAAATGTCAATACAATGAGGTCATTTTAGGATGCATCTTGCACAGATAATGACTCTGGAAACATCCACTCTGCACCTTTCCCTATTGCACAACAGCACTGAAAAAGGCATTTGTGGAATGCAAAAGAAGCTCTACAGATTTATTATTCTTTGTGTGAAAAGACAAAATGTTCCAGTGTGCTGAAAATAGCTGTTACTGATGTGGGAGGTATGACTTTCACTTCTCACAAACCCTTTAGGTTGGAATGGGTGTCCTGGAATCAGCCAGTCCAATCTACCTGCTCAAGCAGGATCAGCTAGAGTATGTTGCTCAGAACTGCATCCAATTGGGGTTTTGACTGTCTCCACAGATGGAAACTCTACAACCTCCAGGAGCAGCACGTTCCAATGCTTGACCACCCTCACAGTTTCAGTTTTCAGAAACTCCTTCCCTCTTTGGTAAATCCTAGAATCATCAAAAACTTATAAATTACTAGATGCAGAAAACACTACATACACTAATTAATACAAACTAAAATGATACACATTAATTCAGTTCTAGCTGCCTCCTACAACAGAAAATAAAATTTCAAGTCTATTGGTTTGAGAGACTAATAATAGTGAGCACTTTGTAACTTTTGCTCATCAACAAACTGCATATATTAAATATGAGGCATCTAGCCTAAATGGCTTGAAGCTGCTGAGGTACTTTGTCCACAAAAGGTGAAGGTCCAAGCTGCCAAACCCCAGAATAATACACATCCGCTTCTCATGTACCCTGGCAGCCAAGCAGCGAGTCAAATTTGCCAGAGCACTTTGCTCATTATACGTAAAATTCTTGACTGAATTTTAGTAACAACTTAACATGGCTTCAGTTATTTTAACCTGTGGCCAATCCCCTCATGCATATCCAAACTGCCTAGCATAGCAATGCCAGATTCAAAGTGTTTTCTCTTTACATCTAAATCTAAGATAAATGTTATTCATGCCACACTGTGCAAATATAACTGCAAGGACTCCAACTCTAAAAACAGAAGTGGTAGGAAAGTAAGAATTAGTAATGAGACGTATTAGTGCTACCTCAGCCCAAATAAAAGACTAAAATTCTTTGTAGAGTTAGTTGATGACACTTTCCTTGCAGCAATTAGCCTCACAAAAGATATCAAAAGAACTTGGCAAGAATAAGCTTCATCATAGTGTTGCTGTGATTATTTTTTAAAGCAAATTAAAAAACAAATTGAAGGAATTCCTAAAGCAAAAGCAGTAACGTGTGGCAAGAGAATTTAGAATTGTGTTCTGAAATAAAATCCTGAAGCAGAGACCAGCCAACATTCTCAACAAATCAGACACTATAGGAAGTCACATGCAATATGTTCTACTTGCAAGCATTTAAACCTGTCTCAGAATTATAATTTAGACATTATAAGAACCAAAACTGCCTCTTGCCCCCAAGACTCTTGTGGACATTTCTGTTTAACAATTATCATTGGCTCAGATGTTTATTTTTGTCAGAGCACAAGAATTGAACCTGAATTAATCACATAATCAAACAGTATCATATAATTAAACAGGTTATAAGAAGAAGTAATACTTCAGCTATGACAGCAAGAAAAAGAAGTAGTTGCCAGAGGACAAATTAGCTAGCAAACTACCTAACACCACTCTGAAATAGTATAGATGTAAACTGACTACTTGGCAAGCTTTCAGAAAAGGAACTTACCTCCCTGGAGCTACAGCAACAGACAAGTTTAAGTACAACTAGTCCTTAGTAATCTGCACTGTTCTTACTGCTAGGTGGGAACCACTCTAACAGTCCTTGGGTGGTAAAGTAAAATAAATGGTGCCAATTACACCTAAAATACTCAAGACTTCTGTAATCATTTTTTCAGGCTGTCCCTCAACAGATTAGTGGAACTGAACTTGCAGCAAGAATTAGTTCCTGAAAAATCCCATGCACTATCTTGCTTTCTGAAATTTTCCTTCAGAGGTACATCTAGCAGACGGTAAAAAAAGCAAAAGCTTTGTGACTCGTTGGGGGTTAAACCATGACACCAAACAGAGGGAAGTATGTAATTTGCATAAACAATCTTTATTTCTTATTTTCTATCAATCTGGACACGAAGTTTTTATGTCACCCATCACTACCAAAAAGCTGTAGCCTTGCCAGGGCCATGTAATTTATCACAACCAGATGCTGTGCTGTCAATAAAGGAGGGGTTGCTATCATTCCAAGGCAGAATAATTACCTTTCCTTTGAACCAAGGACAATGTTTTCAATAAAAACGCAAAGCTGTTTAATGCAACTTCCAGTCTGTCAAGACTCCCACTGTGCAGCTCCAGGATTCATTAGGCTCACAGAAGTGGAAGGGACCAGTTGTTAAAAACGTAGCAAAGTCTCTCAGAGGACATTGATGATACACAATTAAAAAAAAAAATAAAAACATTTTGAATTTTAAAAAACTTTAAGTTTTTTGCATAGATTCCTTTCATCATAAGTTTTACAGGGAAAGTAGCTGTATTGCATTAAAATGCTACCTATGTTCCAGGCCTTTAAAGAAAACTATAGTGGACCTTCAGTGCTCTGGTAGGCACCTCTTCTGGCTTGCATTTTTGCATTTCAAAAGCAGGAGTAGTAACATTTATTCTGGGAGGAAGACTAATAAGTAAGGGTTGCGAAGCACAGAGAATTAAAAGTTAGTTCGTAAGCAAAGCGAAAGAAGAACTGAAAGCCGTCTCTTATAGACCAAAACACTACTAGGTTGACACTCCTCTGATACCTGGAAACTCATGCCCATTATACTGGAGTAATTCAGAGGACTGGACCCTGCCATGTAATTACACAAATTGCAATACAACCAAATGGTACCTTCACTTTGAGCAGTGCAAGAAACTGGATGAATTTCACTACATACTAAATTTCCACTTGAGTTTCAAACTCCGTCAAATAAAAAGCAGTAATTATTTGAACACTCAGAGCATTTTCTGAGCCTGCTTTCAAGTCAAGGATTGACTTTCAGCTTCCCCTTCTTTCAACAGCACATTTTTAATGAAGTGGTTAAGAAACACATCCTCTTTTCATAACACCAGAATATTTTGTTCATCCTGAAAGGCTAGAATAACTATCTAGCCTGGGAAATGAAAGGTGAGCTGGAATCCCAAGTGTGACCATTTCCAGGAATTACATCTAACAGGGTGGAACAGAAACATTCACATAATTTCAGTTCCATGATGATAACAAACATATTAAAAAATGGCTTAGCTCAGTTTACTCGATTGACCCTCTCTCTAACTAAGATCCAATCAATACATTCTTTTCTTCATCTAGCAGTTGCCTAAAGGATGCTACATAGATTCTATTATATTTCATATGTGATTTACAGCCTTAGAAGAAAAATATATTCAAGTAAAGCATCATAGAAAAGAAAAAAAAAAACATACAACAATTGAACAACATTTCAGACTCTGCACAAATGGCATACATTTCTGCTCATCACCTCCAGGAGTTGAAGTAAGTATCTCATGACCACATGACCACAACTCATGAAAAAAAGTGCAGAAGATAAAGTACAAGATCTCTCAGTTCTTCTAAGAAGCATAGTTCTGTGCACGAATAAAAAGCTTCACAGGGAAAGAATAAGTTGTCTTCTCTGTCTGAACAAGCAAGGGTGGCTCTTACCATAGGATACCAGGGTCCAGCCCCACCAGAACTTCAAATATCACAGGAAAATCTCTTTGTTGTTTGGTCTTAATGAGCACATGCAGTGGGGACATAACACAATGGAGACAGCAACTGATAAACTTTTACAGACACACAGATACAGATCTATTTTTACTAACACTTAAAACTTTTCTCAGTTTGAGCAGTTCTGGCACCTATGCAGTAGCCTTCAAGAGATTTTGCAGGCTTTTCCAAAGCCCACAGACACAGGTGTGCAGCAACTCGCACTCAGTGTGCAAAGGTGCACACAAGAGAAAGCTCAATGTCCTTCACAATGCAGAGGCTTTTATTTGTTTTCCAACACATGCCAATTAGTCTTACCTTGATAAGGAAACATTTCCACTGTTCTTCTTTTGTACAATATTGTTCTCTCCAACTCTGTGTTATTATACACAGAATTTACTACAAAATCATCTTTTTTGAGATTCCCGGACAGCTATAAAGCATTAGTGTTGCCACTACTATTAAAGCTACTTTAATGAAAAAGAAGTGAAGACAGAAACCAGTCAGTCCAACCAATCAAGCTAAAGACAACTGAAGCCATTTGTCCTTACACAAAGAAAATACATTCAGAACCACCAATATCAACTGATACACAGTACTTGGAAAAATAAAGCCAAAGAACATAGGCTACACCATGGAACAGATGATCGACTCCTAATTATGGCAGCACTTACACCAATGCTGAACCAGACTGTAGCATGTCCAGAACTTTACTCTTGATCAACCTCCTGCTCCAGTAAGTGACTGAAGAGGTGGTATCAGCTTCTAATTAACACCATATCAAATCATGTAATACAACTCCAAGGACAAACATGTCTGAACAGCTTTCATGTAGGTTTTATTATGACTCTTCTTTCTAGTTTGCGACTTAGATTTCCTAATTAATCTGAATTTTTTAGAGCCAGCAACTGAATTAACCTATTTTATTAACCGAAACACTTTAGTCCCTCTTAACACACAGATGGACTGGTATCTGCATTAAGATGTAATTAAATGAAACAAGGGGACACCCCCCCAAAAAACCCACAACCAACAAAAAACACAAAAGGCACCAACAATCAATTTTGCTGAGCTTTGTGTGAGCGATAATGAAGTGAATTTCAGTACAGTTCTGGGGAAGACAGCTTTTTAAAGGCTCCACTGCTATGCAACATCATGGGTGCACTAACTAGCATTTTTAAAAATACCATATATTTTCAGCATTCTGATAAAAATATAACCAATGGAATACACTGACTATTGTCAAGTTAAATTTTATATACATACATAAAATTTTTATATATAAAAATATATATAATATATACAAAATAGTTTGGCGATATAAACACTTGAAGAAAAGTACCAATATCAGTGTTTACAGAGCCATAGTGTTGTCTACTCTCTTATATGGATCTGAATCATGGGTCATCTACTGCCACCACCTGCATCTCCTAGAACGCTTCCATCAACGCTGCCTCCGTACAATCCTAAACATCCACTGGTCAGATTAAGTGACCAATACATCTGTTCTAGAACAAGCAGCAATCACAAGTATTGAGGCCATGTTGCTGAGAACACAGCTGTGTTGGGCAGGGCATGTCTCCAGGATGAAGGACCACCACCTCCCTAAGATCCTGCTCTATGGTGAACTTGCCCCTGGCTGCCACAAGAGAGGAGCCCCGAAGAGAAGATACAAGGACTCCCTGAAACAACATCTCAGCCTTGGCCATACTGATCAACATAACTGGTCTACTCTGGCCTCCAATCGGGATGTCTGGAGACACACCATCTATAACACTGCTGATGCTCTTGAGAACACACACAGGATCACCCTTGAGGAGACAAGACAACGCAGAAAGAATCGCGCCTCGCAGAATATACCACCTAAGGAGTCTTTTGCAACCGGACATGTCTGTCTTGTATTGGCCTTTTCAGCCACCAACACGCTTGCAACAAACTTGGGTAGTGCCCTTCCCAAATCTTCGTTTGTGAAGCCCAGCCATGATGAACATATACACAAAAATATATGATGAACTTTCAAATTTCTCCCATTTAAAATATTGCTCCACAACAGGAACAACACACAACTCTTTGGTACATCCAAAAGTCAGGATTATTGGTAATTTAATATGGAAATATTTCAGCTGTCTTAATACCAGCATAATTCCTATGCAAGCCTGGCATTTGAGACATGCCACATATTTGTCACTGAAGTGTGTGGATTTTTGTGCTGGTTTGTGCAGTTCATCAGTTGATGCATTGGCCATAACAGCACCCCACACACATTTGCTCTCAGGTTCCTGAAGAGATCAGCCCTCTGAACCTACAGCTTTTCCATTGGACCGTTTATTTGTTCTATAAGGTACATACAGTCCTCAGGAGTTCACAGCTAAAGAGATGCCAACAGCCTAATCTGCCTGTAATCCAACAAAACGCATGTGTTTACATCTGTCAACCTTTAGAGGAGATCTTAAGAACCACTGGGTTTGTAGCAGTAACTGTCACAAGGTTTAACACTTGAGCTGCAGTGATTTTACCCCCTCTGATTTTAAAAACTGCCCTTTTCCTCTGTATAGATAAGAAAGTGACACACAACAGGGATACAGAGCCATTACCATCTCAGATTCCTTGTGTGATAATTAGAGGAAATGATCTGCTGACCTCAAGCAGTCTTTGAAGTCTGTGCAGTCAGTACCTAAAGAAGAGGGAGGGACTATTCTGCAGGACATACATCCCCCTAGGCCAACCTCTGCAAAAGCTCACCTGGACTGATTCTTCTCTCAACCAAACAAATCAACCCCAAAAAACCCAATCCCCCAAAACACAGGCCCCAAATCCAACCGCAATTCCCCTTCACATTTACACAGGCTTTTATCTTATGGAAGGCAGCACACAAACTAAAATGAATTGCTTCCATTGTTTATTGTCAGCAGTCCCTTGATTTTAAAGATACAGAAATTACAAAACAGTAAATCCACACTGCATAAAGAATCCATTTGAGTTACCCATGTAAAAGACAGCCATGTCCTCAAATGTAATGCCAACTTGCAATTTATTTCAAGAACTCAGTTTCAAGAGATGGGGAATCATAACACAGTCTCTTGCCATTTCTCTGCATAGTCAAAATGCAGTTTGCATTAAAGAAACCTGTTTCTTTAAGACGTAGGAAAGTCTTTAAAAAGACTGCCAGTTGCTGGTGCAATCAGATTCCTTAATGACTACTAGAATTTCATGTATCTGGTAATTTGCTTTGAAATTTTTTCCCCCAGTACTAGCTCAGTGGTATACCAGATTCAAGTCAGACAGTGCAGAAATAGCAACTGTCTCTACTTTAAAGTTCACACAAAACAGAACAAACGATCCCATGCTCTCTGTTTGTGTTTACCGTGACTCTTCATAGGAAATCCACCTAGATAGAAGTAGGAGGATTTGCTGTCTTTGATGAAGAATGGATCTTGTCCAAGGCAACAACAACAATCAAAATCAAACCAAAACACTGCCTCCTGTAAAAGGCTGTCAGAAACACACAAGCCCTTTTCACTTAAAGTAGAATTCAAGATAATGCCTGGTCTGGTAAGCTGATAAAAAAATTGTCCACAAACTCTATTTTACCATTAAAAAAAAGAACAACAAAGCGAGAGCATGTGACTGTGTATCTAAAAATCAATAAGACTGAACACAAAATTATTTTATATGCAAAGAATTGCACAGAAACAACAATTCCATTTCATGGTCACATTACACTTATCTCCTCTGATACGTTCCAATCCCTGTATAACAATGTTGCAGTGAAAGACTTAGGCTCATGAACCCAAAAGGGTTCCCTAACTCCAACCCCACAAGCCACCACAGTATTTTTCCACATAGAACTTCTCCACAGGCTGAATTTTTACTGAAAGCAGCTTAAGTTCTCTCTAGAGTATCATAGCTAAATAGAATAGCTATACGGACAGACCAAGTAACTCCACTGTGATAGAAATTAAGAACAAAAGCACACTTCCAGCTCAACTTCACTCTGACACTAGCTGAAGGACCTGCTAAAGAACAGCAGCATTGCCTGCAAGAACTCCCATCCTCACCCCCAGCCCCACTCTAGGCAATCCAGAAAGCAATTTTTGAAACGTAATTCACAATAGATGTTCATGTTTGTTTACAACTTGGTCACTGCATCTGGTAACATTGCTGTCACATGGCTGAAATTCACTGCATCCTAACAATTATGATTTACAGTAGTCTTTATGTTGAAGTTGAGTCTATAAAGCACTGGTTCAGATCAGTCAGTAATTTTAAAGAACATGATTAGGGCTATCCCTCCAGAACAAAGAAATTAAGTCGGTATTGCCTGGGTATATGTATTATCTAACTCTAAATATTAGTCACTGGGAAGATTTGTGCAATTGTATTAACACTACTTACACATTAGTTCATACAGATTTTGTATTATCACAAATGCACAGTCATGATAACAGCATTTATAATCACTGCAAAGACAGCTGTATACAACCTGTTTGATAGCTCTTCTTGTGTCCTGTAGAGAAGGAAAAGAAATGTGTGCTGGTCAAACTACTCTTCTGAACTAGTCACCTTCACCATGAAGTCAAAACCATGAAAAAAATCCCAACCTCTATACAGTTTCAATAAAATTTAACTTGACAAGTTAATACAATTGTCAAGAAAAGCAAACATTTAAAACCTTCTATATTCTTCTTACTATGATATCATGGACACTGAAATTTAAAAAGCACATCTTTGCACTTAAAAATCCCAAGAATAAGAGAAAGCATCAGTGAAGAAGAGACAGAAGGAAACGGATTCAAACCTTTGTAAAGCACAAATAGATTGGCAAGCCTTTATGGCAGATTAAAGCCACAGAGAGCAAAAACATCAGGAACACATACAAACACCACATTTCTTTAGAAGCTAAGGAATGTGCAAGCTTTGACAAAGCATATTATATTAAGGATGTTTATAATCTACTTCCATGGAGACAGTTCAGTAGCTTTACAACATAGCAACAAAGAGTGTGAACTATAGTTTCCATCTGTTTTGTGCAGACTCTCTTTTTACAATGGAAGCCAGCATAAAAGCTAACTGCTCCTTGGGACTTTAAACAACAACACAAGGGGGTAAAGAAATGCTCTTTGCCTTTGTAGTACAAGAGAAGATGATAAAGGATATGAATAGCCACTAAAAATATACACAAAAATATATGATGAAGGCCTCTTCACATGTTTCAATCAGGAAGTGTTGCACATAATGTATCAGTCACCTAGTGTCAGCAAGTACTACTGTCTTTATTAATTGTAAAATATGATACAGATATAAAAAAACTTACAAGACCAGATAGATTATCACCTCCAGCTTAACATGTGCAAAAAGAACAGCAAAGCAGCCCAATTCCACATTTTAAGACAGCTATAGTCAAAACCAGAAGGATACAGTCAGTGTAAAACACAAATTCAGGTTTAGCTCAAGCATGAGGAGAACAAAAATGGCAACATTCTAAGTACTTCTTCCATCTCGAGTTTATTGACAGTGATAGCATAAGATCTCTTCTAAAACTATTCACCTCAAAAGAGACAGAACAAATAAAAAAAGCATCTATTGCACTGTTCTATATCATTAGCACAAGTTCTGTCATGCTGCTGCTGTTAGGCTGGAGTTCACCCTATATTATATGGCACAGATGTTCTCTACATGTATTAACCACAAGATACAGTGTAGAAAACCATATTTCTTTTTCCCATAACCCACAAAAAGCTGTAGTGCACGATGCTTAAGTTTAATAGGTGTGATCTACACAGACAACACTTTACAGAAAAGGCACGTGAAACACTGCACAATACATTACTACTATAGAAAAACAAATGTGTATGGATTGTACAGCCCTTGTGGCCACATGTAACGCTGCCCTCAAATCTAAAGGGAAATCACTGAACATTTACAACCCGTGTTAAGAAAATTCTGGCTATGAAAAATATTCCCAAAGTCCCTCATACAAGCTGTCAAACAACCCTTCAATCCCACTGAATACATCAAAATCAAAACTTCAACTATCTTATGAACACCACCTCATGGATCCAAGATCGTGCTTGAAAAGCAGCAGTTTCTCCCACCATTCTAATAAATGCCATCACAACAGAACTATCAAAACTGCCAGATCATACACATCCACGTCCCAGAACACAGTGTAATTCCCCATGTTTACCAGCTTCCATAAAGACATTGTTATTCAAATCCTTCACTTCATGATGAATTGTGCGAAGAACTCATCCGAAGAACAAACACTTGCATAGGAATATTTTGCTATCTACATAGCACTTTCCAAAGGTTTCCCTTGGTATTAAGATTTCTAAATTAACTAGGTGCCAAAATCTATGGACTCAAACAAGATACTACAGCATAATATCCAGAATCAACAGGCTATGAGCTACTAACTCCTTCTTCCTAATGGACAAAATCGCACCAAAAAGGCAGCCGTGTAGCCTTCCTCTACTCCAAACTGGGCTCATAGCAAAGAAAGACAGTTACAAGCATTACAAAAATGAAAATAATTAAATTCCAATAAAAATTATTGTACAGAACACAGGTTACAGCAAGAGCTCAGGGTTAGAAAGGATGAAGAGTCTGACAACCATACCTAATGTCACTGAATGCCCTGTGTTAACAGGAAACACCTCTCAAAATCCAACTTGGAAAAGAAGAATTAAGCTCTCTTGTGTCCAGAAAAAAAGCAAAACAACTTTCCCCTAAATTCTCAAATACAAGAAAATTCTTCAGAGAAGTGTAGTGAAGTTTCATGGAACAGTTATGAACAGTATTAACATTTAGTCTGTCAGTGTATTTATCCTGCCATTAGGCACATCTCTAAGGAGCTAAGGAGTATATGCTGTACCCATAGACTGGACAGAACAAGATATCCAAGTAGTACTCAACTTTAGAGCAGTTATTCAGTGGCTCTGCTGGCTGATCTTTAATGCATTAACTTCCCTGTGAATCTCTTGTTACCTGGTCATAAACACTAATTTTTTTTAACTGCATTGGTTTTTGAATTTCACATCAAGCCAGTATAGAAGCACAAAGTTTTACAACATCCATAGGGCTTCATCTATTCTTCTGAAACTCAAAGCCAGTTCAGCCAAATAGAGGGATTTGTATGTCACATAAATCACAGACACTCATCACTCACTCACTCATGGCTAGGCTTTGCGAATGAAAATTTGGGGAAGGCTCTACCCACACTTCTACCCACGTTTGTTACAAGTGTGCTGGTAAGGCAGCCATAGGAAACAGTGCAAATTAACTGCAGATGACTAGTAACAATCTTCTCCCTCATTCCCTACAGCTGCATTAGCCAGTGAAGTGCTGTTCTCAACTATAAGATCACATGGGAATACTCTAAGTGCAAGAAACAGCATTCAGCAAAAGTCAGTTGACTGGTCACACTCCATGTCAACACCTTAAAAGCTTCTAGCAGCACTGTTCCTGAAGCAATTAGACTAATACTGAAGTTCTAACACAGCAAGGCCTGTCATTCAGTGGTAAAGATATACCAGCCAGCCATAAAATATCCACCTTTGGTTAGAAATAGCCAATAATCAGCTTCACCTAGAAAGCGACAAATAGAGCTAGGGTATCCATTCTCTTACCTGGATAGTGAAGTATCCATGAGGGGCTATCACCTGAGGGTTTGACTATCCTACTCTTTGGCAAACTCCTTTGGGAAGACAGCAGCCATAAACACTGGAGTACCATCTCGTGGCCAAACTGAACAGAAACCAGCTCTATAAAGAAACAATGCCAGGGCACTATGAAATAGGCTCTGTGAGCTTGAGACAATAATGAGATCCTACATAGAAGTAAGCTTTGATCAGTAACTGATACTGTAAGGTACTATGAGAAGTATTTAATCTTTGTGTTAGTTTGAAAATCCAGAAAAAAGCCTGCCAGATAGACTACCTTCTACTATGTCTCTTGATAGAAGACTCCCTTGAAGAGCAGTGAACAGAATTGTTCTTGATACCTACTTTTTTTTCATCAGTGGTACTAAATGGGAACTTACGGAATGGAGCACAGTAAGTTCCAGAGGTCTTTTTGTCCTTGAACATGACTTGAACTTCTGTCCTGGTTTCAGGTAGGGTAGATAATAATATTGCTACAGATTTCACCCAACACAAGGCACAATGGGAGAGACAGGATGCTGCAAGTGTGAACGTGCTCTTTACTAATATGTCCTAAAGTTAAGAACTTCCACTCTGAATGAGTTGGCTTGGTTTTGTTTGCTTTTTTTTTTCAATGGGAAGCTTATATATGAAGACATTGAGAAGGTAGCACCTGAATCTTTCACAGAACACAGTCTTCATACATCTTTTTGCGAAGACCTCAATCCATTCCAGTAAGTGGTCCTGTACAACAATTCAAGTTTCTCCTTTGATGTCAGTGATGCTTACAGTCAAGAAGTTCATCTCATGATAAAAGCTATAGCCTGCAAATTTGCCACTAAGTCAGAGCTGGCCACATCTGACTGCACATCTGTTATAGCAGCCATACTTGTCCTTCTCCAGTGTGCTCTCAGATTTACCCTAAAACTCTGCAATAATTTCAACAGGAAGGGTGTTGAGCTTTCCCATGTTAGTAAGTTGTACTTGGCAAGAAGCTCCTGGTATCCTGCCACCTGGAACTGCAGTGAGGTGGAAGAGTAGGCTTTGTATCTGAAAAGGCCCAAACCCTGGAGGCCTTGTCTCTCCTGTGACATTTACAGACTTCTTTTTCCTCAACAGCTCTGTTTTCCAAGGATCTTGGAAAGATCAAAGCCATGCGTACAAACCCACAATTGCCTCTACAATGCCAGGTTCTGAACAAAAAGTCATTTGTCAGGAATATAGCTATAATCCTAGAAAAGACAAGCTATTTCCAGTAAAGACTGGAGGTACTAAACATTCTGCTTTCAGCTCTTGGTACAGACAGTTATTCTGTAAGACTAACATATCTGTTAGCACAGAGTACTTAGTTCCAGAAATACTAGTTGCAGAACAAATAAGGTCTCCACTGCCCATTTTACTAGTGGGGATTTTTTTTTTGGTTGGTTGGTTTGGGTTTTTTTCCAATCCCAGTGACCATGGAGAAAGAGTTAAGAAATCTTAGGAGCTGTTAGCCAACATGAACTTGAGAAGCATACATACTCTGTAATACATTTTCCCCCATGTAGGCAGTATTGTAACCACACTTTTTCCACTATGCAACAATTAGGGAATAACCTGAGCATTAACAGAAGCTTACTCACAGCAGAAAGAAGCTCTAGAGCTTGATTTATCCTGTCCCTGACAAGCCAATTTGTCTTGAAGTTAGACTGCAACAGAACCTGCTCCATCTTATTTAAAGTAATCTCAACTCTCTCCTCTGGCCATACGCTCTTAAAACACATTAATTGGCACGCAGGTTTTTCAGACAGCTTCTTCCTTTAAAGATGAAACCTGTACTATCTAAGGAAGTTTATTAATTCTGGAACATTAGCAAACATCTGCACACTAGTAGGACAAAAGTACACATTGTAGAATGTCAAGATTGTCTATGTTTGGGAATTTGTGGTAGGTCAACTGCACTGATGTGAAACAGCATGAGTTGACCTGGTGCCAACCACACTGTACAACAGAACCCACTAAAGTAGGCACAGACAGTAGTTCAACTGGTCTGCAAGTCCCACATAGCCTAACACACACACAGAGCTCACAGACAGGGTTTCAGTTACCAACTGTTGCTCTTTTCCAAAGAAGATAGAAACATATTACATAGTCTTCATAGAAGTCTGTATACTGCAGGCACTATTGTAATACTAGTAATAATTTTTCTATGTAGAAAATTTCTGCAGTGCCAGGACTGATGATAGGAAGTGGTGCTTGTGTGGGTCATTCAGGGATTTTCAAAATACTGCTCTAGTCAATTATGTACCACACTAAGAACTATGAAATCTATTTCACACTAACCCAAAGAAAGACACAGTGCATATCACCTGATTTTTGATTACTTCTGTTGAAATGCTTTACTTCAATGTTACTGATTTACAAGAATTTTAGTTGCACTACTGCTAACAATATATAGTAGTGACCTGCTACCAGTATTTCCTCATTTTATCTGTAGGAGCAGCACACCAGCATTCTGTAGAAACATAGCATGTCATGTGCTATTGAGAGTAAAAAGTGAGCCACAAGTTTTAAATCAAATACAGTGTAAGAAATGAAGAAAAATTAAATTATTTCAACAAAGCCACTTTCTTAGTTGTATTTCAGCTGTGACAGATCAGTGTTTAGGCTATGAAGACATAGGATGACAGCTCACACCTGAACAGAAACAGCAAGAACCAGAATGTTAAACGAACAAAGCGGGTGTACAATTATAAAGGTTTATAAGCTCTTGCACAAACATCACAATATTGAATAAAGTTCAGAAGAGGAGGTGCTGAAGAATTCTCACATTCCAATGTACAAGATAAAGGGTAGAGCTCTGCTAATGTCTGTAAACACCCTTCAAAGCATCAAAGGCTGAAAGATTTCTCCTGCCCAGCCCACGTTCAAGCAATTTTTCTGGAGGTTTGCCGTGCTCTGTGGGAGGGAGGTAGGGGTGCAGCAACAAGCTGGATTTAAAAGATCCTCAGCTGGAAGCACAAATACAGAGAATGATGTTTAAAACTGTTAGACCCCTAGAGAGAAGCAGGAAACTCTCTTTATGACCCCCAGAGTATTTGTTTTTCCAACAGTTTCCCAGCTCAGCTTGAGATTCTCAAGGGCAGCAACAAAAAAAGTTTTCACTTTGCTCAAATTAGTTTTGACTGGTCCCAGGTTCCCAAGGTGATAATTTAACACCTCATTAACAAGTGCATTATTGGAGGAAATTCAAATGAACCGATGTTAATGCTAATTGAATGTTTTCGACCTCAACTTGTACAAGGAGTATTTATTTCCCCCTTTGAGTACAACAGCAGTCACTGCTTCCATTTGTGGATCTACTGCTAAAAACATCAAGATACAGACTTCCTTTATAAATATACTATAAGCTACTTAAAATTCAGTTCCAGGTGATGAAACATTGGCTATTCCTTCATTACTGCTTATGCTTTATACTTGCATATAGTTCTGGCTTGTCTTTGGAGAAAAAGGTAATGTTAGAAAGGTCCAACTTAAAGAAACTTACTGATTAGGCAGCTGATTAAACTACTGATGTTGTACAGGCCTGATTAACCACATAGAGCTTAAAACACTAATTGCAGTCTTTTCTCCTCCAGAATTTAAGCAGACCAGGCTTGGGGTTTTTTTCAGGATGCTTCTCCCTGTGCATATTAACAGTATAACAATGGTCCTGTCTTCTCAATAGCTCAGTTATGCTCAATTCTCTGCCAAGACGCTGAATGTTCTTAATCCTTTTGGTTATAATTGGTTTAACTAACTTCTCTGATTTAACTTGCTCAACATTGTTGCACATAGCAAATACCAATCAGACTGTATGCTGCTACCTGACTGAACGGCCTTCAAGGTCACTTATCGTTTCCAGCAGTTTAGCACTGGGATGGCCTATGCAACTGCTACCTCCATTGAGCTGTGTAGGATAATAATCCTTTGTTACTATGCACTGCTCGAAATTTAAGTGCCATCTTGGGCAAGGTCTATCCACACCTTATTCTATACATGTTATGTATGGCGCTGCGATTAGGTGTGGGTTATTTGCCTCCTAAAATGAGATGGAAGACAGTAAACTCATTATAAATGTCAACATGTATAATTACAATTATTGAGTTAATGAGCATGGAAGGAAGTGGTTTACCTCTTTTACAAGGTATTAGCACTGCCAGCTTTAATTCAAACTTAAAATACACCTGGAGTTAAGACTCATCTTCAATTTTTAATACACAGGAAAGCAAATTAAGTTTCATCTCTGAAGGTGGTTAACCAGTTCCTAGACTGGTTTCACTTTGCATGTTTTGATTTGCCTGCATATCAGTCAGGTTACTTTACAATTTTCTTCCACTTGCCCCCAGCAATGTTATCAGGGCAACAAACAGGCTGGGTCCTGAACAGCAACAGTGCTAACAGAACTCCTGCAGTTGTGCAGGATGTATCACTAGCCCTTATGTAAATAATAGAAAGGAACCAGCTGGATTCCCAGACCCAGAGAGATTGTAATGGCAAAAAATCCAGCTTTCAACTCAAACCGAACCACTGATGCTGAAAAATTCACCAAGATAGGTCAAGTACTTAACATTATAAATCCCAACATCTCATTTACCATGACAAGCACTAAGCTGTCTCATTTTCCCTACAGTCAATTTAAATAACCCAAACACCCCATGAACAGCAAGAATCAAGTGGCTCTATGCTAGAGCTTTCCAGAATTCCATTTCAAGAACCAATTTGTCATCTTTGTGTATACTATGATCCTGAAAAGTCTGCTTATTGTGTCTTTTTTATTATCATAATTTAAAAAGTCCCTTTATCTACAAAACTATCTGAAGTTCATTCATCTTTGTGGCTGAACAAAGACCAAGAGCAGCATTCATTGAACTGTTGACACACATCTGCAACACTTGCTCCTGATAGTTAAAGTTTCCAACCCTAGTGACTTCGAACTGGAAGGCAGCTCCAAAAGTTTTTACAGAAAGAAGCCTTCTCCCTTTCGGTTCCTCACCATGCTCTTCCATATATAAAAGCCAAGTGTGATGATATATGAGATACTGAGTTCTCTTGAAGAGAGTCTATGTGCTCAAGATGTGCAACACTCCTGAGGACAACTGTTGCTTTGAAGAAATTCTTTGAAGAAAGGGATCACAGATCAAGTATGTCTTAAGACCACATGATGGTCTTCTACCCAATTTACAAGTAATGCAAGTAAAATAGGACTGACATAAATTCTCAGACATTGATCTGATAATTTAGAGGAGTTTCAGATGCAATACTGGAAGCACCACTACCAAGAACCCGTAACATGGCTCTGCCATTGCTTTGGTTGTTGGAGTAGTTTTTGCAGTCTGGATGAAGGAGCAAGTAATATACTTGTATTCATACATAATTATATTCCTGCAGATGTCTTCAGAGTGACTGAGGTTTGCTAGTAACTTACGTGCACAAACATTACAAAGAATTAACAGATTAGTTTGAACAGAAATCAAGACTCAAGAAACTACTGTCCCAATTCATGGAGCACATTTGCATGTCACCCATCTTACATTCTCTGTAAGCAGCTACTCAGCTTTTCATAACATCTGTATTTTGTCTGTGCTGCCTCCTACTAAAGTCCTATTTAATCACTGGCAGCTTGCTGGAAAAATCTGAAAGGAGACGTTCACATTTTTAGTTATGTAAAGTTTTAGTAACTACAACACCTTGTAAGTTTGGAGTCTTCAAATGCTTAATTAGATTTAGAAATAACCTAAGAGAATTTACATATTCTTGCAAAATGATATACAAAAAAACCCTTTAATCTACAAACACTAATTGGTTCCTACTACTTATTCCTCAGCTACAGACTATCTCAATCTGACATCAAAATGTCCACGAAGGTTTGATGCTATGAAGAACAGCAGCTATTACACATAGCATGTGGTAAACAGAAGCAGGCAGGCAAAGAAGCCGCAAAGGCTCTTTTCAGGAAACCATTCTTGAAGCCATTAAAAGATTTATCTATGGCCCAAAACACAAGGCTGGGAGCTAGCCATCTACTGTTCTGACTCCAGCTCCAACTCCTGTGCTCTAGTAAAACCACTGCCCTATCTATTTCCTTTATCCATTCGTTCAGCTTGACTAATTTAAAAGCAATGAGATTTTTGTAATATGCAGTCAATTCAGAGGTGCTTACCAGTGACCCAGTTTAACACTGTTCTCCACTTGTCTTCCACAGCTAACAACTATTATAAGCACCCATCTAGTCCTCATTTTCTCATACTCAAACCAACCACAAGCAGTGGTCCTCCAGAGTCCCACTTGTAATTCCACAGAATCCAAATAGAAGTTTTTTAGCCAAAGCCCTTAAACAAAGAAAAAACTTTGTCATGCTACCACTAAGCAGCTGCTCAATTCACCCAACTGAACTTTTGCCAACTTCATCCACAGAAAATGTCTACAAAGGAATATTATCTCTAAAGCCTTAAGGCAATTAAAAAATGCATTACTGGGTAACAGCACTCTGCAGAAAATGAACGCAGAAGCACTTTCATGCAGGAATCATCCTAGGAGGTGTTTATCAAAGATGAAGGTTGACTTGGATGCTTAAAAAGCCAGTAACACTTTCATAAGACCTGTAGCTGAGAAATCCTTTGAGATTTGACAGGGTTCTGGCTATCCAGCTGTTACATCCATCACTTACAAAAACTGCCACAGCTCCTATAGAAATTGGACTTACTGAGACCTCTTTGAAATGATAGACTTGCTTTCTCATTAGAAAGAGTGACTAGGAATTCTGGTACTCCTTGGCACTAAATTAGCAGGATGTATCTGATGTGTTTTAAGCAACATGAGAACAATAAACGTCTTCTGAGTTTATTTTTTGCCAAACTGGTTCCTGATCTGTTTTGCCTTTCAGCTCAGATGGATCCCGCTGGCATAATGGCAGGAAAACAGTCTGGAGTGGAAGTTACTTCCATTCTCCTGGTTTGAACAAATACCGCACTGTAGCCTCAGAAAGAGGCAAAAATGCCTGAGTTTAAATACTGCAAACAGAAATCAGTTACACATTCCTTGCTTCCTGCTTCATTAAGCAAAACAGATACTGGAAGAAACCCAAAACAAGCAACGCCTAAGCAGACCACAGATTGTTGGCAAATCATCAGCTATAAAGAACTCAAACAGTCCCTTTTAAGATGAGAGCAAGACAACTTTTCATGTCATTTGAAGCTTGGTTAATATCTGTTAATATCCCTACTCAAGAGCAGGGAGACAACTCTTGGTATGGGTATCTTTAATGGACCACTTGGAAGCACTCAGTGTGCTGCCTGGCTGTATTTGGCTTCACTGATGACATCTCTCCTGAGCAACCACCAACACCAATTGCTGGCACCTAACTCTGTTCTCAGATAATGTAAGCAAACAAAATGAAACCTGCTGTAATAGAAAAATTCTCAAGTCATTTCTCCAGTGAGGTTTTCCACTGTAAGAGTTATCCAACAGGTTAGCTGGTCCATGTTCAAAAGCAAAAAGCAAATTCAGTTCTAAAGCATACACCATCACCACCTCGTGGCCAGATGCCTCAAGCTCCCAGAACTCAATATATACTGCAGCTTCAATTCCAAGAGCCTGCAAACTGAACGCCACTGACAGATCCTCAGCAGACTACACTGTTATCCTGTGTGTGCTGCTCACAACCTTTTAATTACCCGTGAAGAGGGAAAAGTATCCTGCATGCAAACTGCTCTACCATTTCAGTTTCAGATTATGACTTTGAATGCACAGAGATGGGTACAAATTTCCCCTTTTTTACTTTCATAATGAAATAAAAAAACTAAGACTATAAAGACAAATATGCTGAATTTCTTCTCCTGGTCTATTAAATGCACTGATTTTGAAAACTGCTTCTAGCTCTCGACGTAAGAAGGGATTTCAGAAACATTCCCATATTTACTTTAACTGAGATGCAAAGAGCAAATTATATTAGAGATGAAAACTGAAAGTACTGCCCTGCAGTAACCAGCACACAACTGTAAAAGACACACAGCAAAATACTCTGAAAGCAATGTTTACAGTGGGGCAAATAACAAAGGACAGACAATGGGAAGAAAAAGAATAGCTAGGCAGAACTAAAAATCAATACAAGACAATACTGTGTCTTAGATGACTTACCTCTAGCTGGAAACTCCTTATACTGTTATTAGGCTGATCTGTCAAGGATAGTAAACTGGTTTATTGCTCCAGAAACTCCAACCCAATATGTACTTAGAAATAATCATGAATGTGTCCACTGACTGAGTTATCTGTCAAAGGGATGGAGGCTCTGTTTGGCTTCCCCTTTCTACATGCTTACTATTCGAAAGACTCACCAATAGTTGTACCATCTTCACCCATAATGCACTTCACGGAGGTGATGATTTGCTCCACAACAGGAGGTGACATTGATGTTGCATACACTGCACTGTGAGAGTATGTCCTGAGGTAATCAATCAGTTCCTAGTAAAACACAAGAGGCATCAGACATTGCCTTCCCAGCACTCACAGAAATGCTTCACTGTCATGTCTTTAATCACAATAAAATGAGGCACCACAAGAAACCTCTTTCAGAATGCCCCAGAAGAGAACAAATATCTCAAGGACTGATTTTACAGTACAAGAAATAAACAGTTAAAAACCGAACAGGAGGGACATGACATCCCATAATAATGTCACAGGGCAAGAACGTGTGTTGATCAGAGACAAATGCCTACAACAGACCTGTTTAGATAACACCACCAGCAGTGGATTTTAACAAGGTGTTTGCATTACTCAAGCTGTGGCCAGGCTGCCTTTCAGAAGTGTTTATTATAGCACGGGGAGCATAAAAGAAATGAAATAGCGAGGAGCAGGATCCACGGGTGCTTATGTATGGTGCTCAATATACTTGTTTCCCCACAAAAGTCATCAAACAAGGAACAGGTCACAAAATTTTTTCTCTCATTTATCACAAAACAGAAATAAAACAGTAGGTGTAATTTAGGAGTGCAAGAACCTCAGTCTAACCCTCCTGTGTTTCCCAGTTAAACACACATGCTATTTTTGTTAGAGGGCAGAAGTAGTTCAGATAAGGAATAAAGGACCAACAAACCTTAGATCTAGGCTGCTTGTTAACTGTAACAAAACCATGCTAAAATACCCAGATCACCCTAGCAAAATATTATAAACACCGGTATGAATGCAGGATAGATTCTGTCTTCTGCTATCACAAAATAAATAATGATGACCCTCTAGCTACCACAAGCTGGGAATGCATTATAAAAACATTTGGAAGTGTTCTGTTGCTGTATGTCTAGGGTCAGAGTTAAATGAAAGAAAGTTGTAAAGGGACTTTGAAATAAACTAGGTAAAAAAATTTAAGGCCTCTTAACTCTGAAGCAATCCCTCAATCAGTAGCTAAAACACAGTTAAAAAAGGACTCTTAGCTGCTTTACCTTATGTCATGGAGTTAATCCCAATAGCTCACTACCTTTGGAAAAAGATTTATACGGTGCTTTTTTTTTTGGGAAAGATGTAAGAGTAATTTTAATCTAACTGTAGTAAACTCCCTAAGAGGAACATCTGTAAGTCTCATCTCCATTTGGATGGGTGGAAGTAATTATCACAATTAATAAATAAAAAATTCTTGTCCTGGTAGGAAAATGGTAGAAGTTTACCCTCAAATAAAGCTTAGAAGCCTGATCTGTGAGATATATTTTAGGATACAAGAAAGGCAACACAGGGAATTGCTAGACAATCCCCCTGAGAATTAGCAGTTTGGCAAGAGCAACACTTTCTAGCTGTACTTTCCAAGAAAAAAAAGGGACAGTAGTCAAAAAAAAACCCAAAACCCCCAAGCAAACAAAACACCTAAACAAAAAACCCCAACCCAATCAACCAAAAAAACAAAAGGGAAGAAGTGTCTTTTTAGAAAGCAAACTGTTTGTGTCTAGGGGGAATCAATTCTACTAGACTAACCTAAGAAGGGGATTTTTCCTCTCAACACACGAAAAACTTCAGCTTTTGGTATTTTTCCTGCAAGTCTCATTAAAAATAACTTCAACAAATCCCTGCTTGCTAGCTCCTAGCAGTTCCTAGAAAGACATTACATCACTACTGTACATTCTGCAAACTGAGATCATCACTGACCATGTGAGATCTAAACAATTATGAGGTATTTTACTAGACTAGACTCTTCTGCCCTGCAGAGATTTTCACATTATTAGACAGTATGTAAATTTATGAAACAAATGGACAATTAGGGTACTTGAGAAATAGAATAACTTTGAAATGCTTAATGAAGGACTCCACCACCTGCCCAAAATAGTCATGTGATTTCCAGCTCTTTACCTTTTTGCCCCCAATGTATCCTCCTGCAGCTCCAAAGCTTTTGGTGAATGTTCCCATCATAACATCCACATCTTCAGGATTGAGTCCAAAATACTCCACTACACCCCGGCCACTGGGACCCAGGGCACCTATACTGTGAGCTTCATCAAGGTACAGATAGGATTTGTACTTCTTCTTAAGGGCAATCACTTCAGGCAAACGCACTATGGATCCCTCCATGCTGTTGAGAAACAAAAATTCAGTGTAAGTTGATTTAATGGTTGGGACAACCACCTTATAGAGCCTGAAGTCACTATGCTTTCATTTCTTCACTTTTTCAGCAATTATGAACACTTAAAATTTGCTAGAAACATCACGTTCTGCAGAGATGCACCTCTCCTCCTTGCACCTGGGGCCCAGAGTTCTAGTTTCTACCTGTTCAACATCTCTGGGATGCTGACATACAGACTAAATAAGCAGAAGCAACAGTAAGCACAGGAATGTGTTCAGTGACAACTTTATAAATTAATTATCTCAATTTTACTTCCACCCTTATGTCAGTATTCTGATCTGAGATCTACTTACCTGTTGTTTTTAAGAACATTAGTAGCACTCCAAAGCACCCCATTTTGTGCTGAAAGTCACTATGATTTAAATGCCTAACACAGCTATGACTACTACATGCTCCTACTCACTCTCAGCAAAAAAATTATACTTGTGCAATTCCATTCACATTAGCATCATCTAGTGAGCACAGAAAGAATGGAATGGACAAGCAATTTAAGATCACAGTTCTGATATAAATAATCAGGTTTGATTATTTAATTTCTATAATCTAATCAAGATGTGGGAAGCATTGTGATAGCACCAGGTGCAGCTACAGTTCTAGCAACAGAAAATCCAGGATGTGAGACCAACATAGCATAATTTAATTCACAGATGAGATTAATGAAATAACTATGAAGTGACAACATTCATAGTCTGATTTGGCAAAGAAACCCAAACACTAAGCATCTAGATCTCATGTGGAGGGTCTTAGGAATATAAAGAATAGTTTGTACCTGTATATTCCTTCCACCAAGATAAGAATTTTTTTCCAGGGCCTCCGTGTACGAGGTTGCCCATGCACAATAGCATCTTTGAGCAGCTTCTCCAGGCTTTGCATATCTGCACCAGAAATTACTGTTAAATGGTACCAAAACAGCTAGCTTGAGCTTTGACATGACTAAAGACAGCAATATTCCAGAAATGCACAAACTGCTCCAGCATGGAGGACAGACCATATACTCAACAAGCACAGGCTTCGTCTAGCTGCGGGCCCATGGATGAGATTGAAGGGAGTGGGTGACTATGAACTCCAAGGAAGAATTTCATAATCCTATGCTAAAAGCATAAGTTAGAGCATTAGGCACAAACCAGGAAATGGGGGGGAGGTGGCAAAGAAAAAAGAATATCTCATTTTGATGAAAAGAGAAAACCATTTAGATAGTAAGAATGTCCTTGTGGATAGAAATAATTAAAAAAAGAACAAGCAAGGTCAAGGATAATCAACTACAGATAAGTAAAAGATAGATCAAAGTGCATAAAGAGAAGTGGGGCAGTATACTTTTATATTCCTTCATTTAAAATTGAAGGGATTAGAGGTGTGGAACACGAAGCTTCTAAACCAAAAACATAAAAGAAAGAAAAGAGAACCACCAGTGCAGGAAAGAGAACAGTGTTCAGCATATCAGAAACCAGATAGATGAAGCTGTTAGTAGCAATGTATTCTGAAACCATACTAGCTTTGGCTACAAACCCTTGACACAATCCTAAAAGATCTAAATAATGTGAACAAATAAATAGACATGAAATCAGTCCTGAAAAAAAATCTTTGAGGAAAGGAGTGGAGATGGGATTATCAAAATGTAAAACCCAAAGTGCTGAGTAGAGACAGATATAAACACTAGGGCATGAAAAAGAACACAATTAATCATGAAAAGAGAACTGGTAGACTAGGGCAGTTGTAGCAGCAAGAGCAGCTGGTGAACTAGAACTAGGCTAGAAATTATACAGCAAAGTAGGTCAGTTAATAGACCGTTAAAGGACAGCTAGTGTTCAGAAAAAGTCAATGAAGAAAGCAGCATAGTCCCTGTCTCCAAAAAATCTCCCAATGAAGAAAAGATGAGTTTAGTGCAGTTAGGGAGAACAACGGAAAATAGATGTCTGCTCTGACCTCTCAAGAAAGAGGGAAAGACTGGGAACTAGGTCTGACCTTAATAAAAAGGACAAATTACAGAATGAGGCAGGAAAAAATAAAAACATTGAACAAGGATTTTAAGGCGGATTTTTCATTTCCCCCTCTTGTAATTTCTAAAAAGTAGAATATGAATAAAGCCATTCATCTCTCAGGGAAATCAAGTTAACTAAGGCAGCACAGAGTATAACAAGAGTAGGACTGAGAACACATACAGAAATATAAACTGAACATCATCTTGACAAGCCAAGACCATTGTTTGCATTTTGCCTTCTAATTCTAATCTACCATTCCATTCTCTTTCACAGAACCCCACCATCTATAATTTTTCTAGAATTTTCCCCAATCTCACCACTGCTAGTTTGTATCCCATTCCCACAGATCATCTATTCTTCATCAGAGCAGAGCTTCTAAGTCCTTCTACTCATAGCCAGAACTATGTTCTAACCAGTGATCTTTGAAATTCTGGAAACAGATGCAATGTTCAGAAGTATGCCTATACAAATGCAGAAGTAGAATGCAAAGCTTTTGTGATCTTGCTCAGCAACCAAGATTTATGAAGGATTAAGAAAAAAATTACTAATGTTATAATAAGCTCTACATTTTTGTAAAGACAATTATTCAAATGATAGACAACAAGAAAGAGAGAACACAAAAGAAACAGTAAACACAGTAGAGAATCCACTACCAAGTAGGACAAAGAAAGAAGAATAATTGCAGCCACGCAAGCTTTGCTGTCACCACCACACACTTCAAAGAGAGCAAGAGTCATCATGATCTCAGAGACTGACACTATAAAGAGTATTAGGAGTAGCTGAAGAATGAAGGTAGTGGTTTTATTAATCAAGGACAACTGGTGCCTCATTCACTGAGAGTAAGGGAAGGAAATCCTAGGTATCTTTAATGTGAAAGTTATTATAAATACCTCATTTGGAGGAAGATGAAATTAGGAAAGTAAAAAAATCTGTGTATTTCAGAAACAATACTTAAAGCAAGTAACTCAGTGAAATTAATCTACACTTCACATCCCAAAAATTCCTTTAGTACTACATTGTACCAATTCATGACTGTGTAGTTTAGCTAGGACATCTGCAACCATAAGCTTTTGTTACTGTAGGATAACGTTGGCATCTGGTTCTAAATTTAAACTTTCTTATCCCCCAAATTGTAACCTAGACCCCTACAAGATTGCATTATTATGTGACACGGACTCTTTGAATAGTTTAACCATGCTGAGCTATCCAAGTAACAAGAAGCTATGTTAAAACACCAGTGCCCCTACACCTGCCGAAGGGTAGCACGTTTCTCTTCATATACAGAAGATGTAAGCCAGAACAGCCTCAGGATAAAAGTGTTATTAGTTGGGACTGAATATATAAAAAAATATCCAATACAGGATGATTAAATTTTCAGTAGCAGCAGTCTCCTGACCTTTCTGGTAGCCAGCAATTGATTTCTTTGCATGAAATTGGATTTCCAGCTATTAGAAGACACAAGAGCGTGTATCCTATCTACAGCACCTGCAAAAAGGCAGAGTCCACCATCTGGTACTTACTGTTGTGCTTAAAGATTCGAATAGTTGCTCCTGACAGTCTTGCTCCAAGCACTAGTGATGCATGATTCAGTTCATCACTCAAAATCAGACAGCCCTGAATTAGAAGGGGAAAGAGGAAGATATTGAAAAGGTTATGTTTCACAGCCAAGCATATAACACCTTTCAGCTCTGAACTGCTTACAGATCATTTAAGGAAAAAAAAATCCAACATAAATGTAGCTAGTCCAGGTAAGACTTGCTAAGACAAAATTTGCAGCCTTAGTATGGCAAATAAAAATATACAACTGCTCTTAACTGAAAGAACCACTTAAGTCTCACCTTTCCCAGAAGTGCAGCAGCTGAACCTGCCTGAATATCTCATGCTGATGATGAGTACTCATGCTCCTACTCAGTCAAGTAAAACAGAGAGCAGAGAAGCTTGCCCCAGTTCACTCAGCAAGTGTAGGGTGGTGCTAAGAAACAGGCCACCAAAGTCCTAGATTAAAGGCCTTATCAAAGTTGCACTATTTCTTACATTAGCAGGCAACCACTTACTAAACCCACGTGTAGACGGAGGTAATATAAAAGAGACAGGAGGTGGAAAACAAAATTGTATAATGAAATTGAGAAGTTTTCTGAAGCCATTAAATATGACATTGAATTTGTTTGCTTTTTCAAAAAAGGGAAGATAAATTCTTGGACAAATATTAAAACAGGATAGGCCTGTTTTTAGAGCAGTGATGATTCCAGGTTAATAATTGATATGTTGAACATTTAATCACAGTGTTATCACTGTGGACTACAGGAATGCATATTTGAGGATTAATATGTAAGGGAACAACAATATTACTAAATAACCTTGACCCATTTCAATTACTATGCAAGTGTTCTGCAACTCTAGAAGTGACTTTGTTCAGTTAAAAATCCAGAAAGCACGTCAAGATGCTGAAGATTTACCACTAACACTTGCTCATTCTATGCTTGTCTGATAACCATCGGTGGAGGGAAGAATCAAGATTTCTTCTCTGCAATGGGAGTTACTAGAAAGGACTGTGAAAAGCATTGCCTATAGTTACACAAGGTGTCACAGACAATAGGACTATTTTCTCCATAATAAAGAAAATTTTACAGTAGAATGGCAATGAACCTAGGAACATTCTACATCCTGAGAAAGCTCAAGACTGGTTTTTCCTGGAAACTGCAGCAAATGTCAAGTGTTCATACTGCTGCTACAAACATGGCATATTTCAGAGACTTTGGCATAAGAAATATGAAAATCTTCAACTAGCATTTGCTCTTCGAACTACTATACCAGACAAAGAGTATGTATATTACATCAGAGGCCACTGCTGTCAAACACTACTGTATGAGAAAACCCAAATATAATAATCCAATAAGTGCATACTTCTTAAATGGTAGAAAGTAGAAAAAGTGATACATTAAAAAAAAAGGAAGAAGAGATTACAAGTCTAGAAGGAGCTTCTCCATAAAAAAAAGGACAAGCTTTTGGTGAAGAAAGTAGGTTTAACAAATTAACGAGCAGCCTCTTTTCATCTGCTGTGGCAATCCGAAACTCTGCTATCAGCAGAAAATGAATTTATAGGATTATGTAACAGGCTGTGGGCCACAGGGGCTGAGGGAAATCCCACCATCTAAAGACCAGACAAGATCCATTGATATTCATCCGTGTTGATTCATCCTGTCTCCTGCAGCAGGACATGGAAAGACTGTGTGATAATGCTATGGGTCCATGCAGGAGCTCTTTTGTTTTCTCCCTTCCCTTGTAATCCTTGTTGCGGGAAATATTAACCATTTTTCCCCCATATGTAATCCTTGTTACTGGAAATGCTAATCAATTGGGTATTCCCCTAGTTGGCATAACCCGGCCTCCTCATTAGCATGTTCTGCCCCCGAGACCCTTAAATAGCATTTCCCATGTTCAATAAAGATTCCAGTTTTTACCCCCAAACTGGGATCGTCTAGTTTTTGGACGTTTACAATCTGCCACTAACAGAAGACGACATTCAATTATAAACAAATTAATTTGAAACTGAACAAATAGTAAAGAGTCTAGTAATGTCTGCCTCTAGAGAAAGGGCAAAGGATCACATAGGCAACTGGTACAGCACAGCAATCACTGATGATCATATGTAAAACTGAGTGCTGCTACTCCAATGATAAGACTTCAGTTGCATTTATCAGCAAATTTACATTTGAGAGAGCATCTGGGAGAAGGCTAACAGTAACTGGAGATAACACTACTGGGATCTAGAAAAACGTATGTCAGTGAATACCAGACTTACCACTGCATCCTACAAGGCAGACAAGGAAACTGAAGTGAATGCCACATTTTACCACAGAGTGCTACATATATGAATTGTGTAACTCAGTCCTGAGCACTTAATTTCACAACCCACCTGTACATGGAAATTAATTTGCTTTCTTACAACCAAAAAAAGATCCTTCAAGCATCATTGCTCTAATTTAATTGTCTAGACTCTCTCAGTCCAGAGCTATGACAAAAAGCTCTGTGCTAAAGACAGTAGAGAATGGTGTGATTAGCTAGTTAAAATAACTATATTAATGACACTTACTCTAAAACAGGCAAGTTTCAGAGTGACTACTGACTAAGTAATCCTCAAATTTCATATTATCTGGGGTCTAAACTCAGCATCATTGGCAGTGACTGTACTAGGCAGCTGACAACTTGGTAGTGAATAGAAGGTCTCTGTTGCTGAAAACTGCCAGATGCAGAAAGACCTGTTTTTAGTGATGCTTTAACAGTGCTAAAACACAACTTTCAGTCTACACCAACTATATCCATTTCCAGTATCTGCTTAGTAGAAACTGCTGTTAACAAAGCATAGTGAATAAAGATCAACTAAGTAATGCTGATGAAGCTTTTGAATTCCTTTTGCTGACTAATGCTGATCAAATTACGGGGTAGAGATGGATCTAGGATAGCCAAGTTGTATTTGTTGTTATTAAAAGAGGATTTAGTAGCAATATAAACCAAGTGCTTCAGAATTTCACAGAGCAGAAATGGAACAGGTTGTCCAGTGTTACATCTATGTGAGCAACCATATTGCAGTAGCTTGTTCTAAACTAAGTGCAATCACACAGCACCTACAGGATGGACAAGGGATCAGACCCAGCCAGCACGGGTTTAGGAAGGGCAGGTCCTGTCTGACCAACCTGATCTCCTTTTATGATCAGGTGACCCACCTGGCAGATGAGGGGAAGGCTGTGGATGTGTCTACCTGGACTTCAGCACAGCCTTTGACAACGTCTCCCACAGCATACTCCTGAAAAAGCTGGCAGCCCACGGCTTGGACAGGGGCACTCTGTGCTGGGTCAGGAACTGGCTGGAGGGCCGGGCCCAGAGAGTGGTGGTGAACGGGGTTGCATCCAGTTGGCAGCTGGTCACTAATGGTGTCTCCCAGGGATCAGTCTTGGGCCCAGTTCTGTTTAATATCTTTATTGATGATTTAGATGAGGGGATTGAGTCCACCACCAGCAAATTTGCAGATAACACTAAGTTGGGGGTGAGTGTCAATCAGCTGGGAGGCAGGAGGGCTCTGCAGAGGGACCTGGATAGGTTGGAGAGTTGGGCTGATTCCAATGGGATGAGGTTCAACAAGGCCAGTGCCAGGTCCTCCACTTTGGCCACAACAACCCCAGGCAGCACTACAGGCTGGGGACAGAGTGGCTGGAGAGCAGCCAGGCAGAGAGGGACCTGGGAGTTTGGATTGACAGGAAGCTGAACATGAGCCAGCAGTGCGCCCAGGTGGCCAAGAAGGCCAATGGCATCCTGGCCTGGATCAGGAACAGTGTGGCCAACAGGTCCAGGGAAGTGATTCTTTCCCTGTACTCAGCGCTGGTGAGTACCTGGAGTACTGTGTCCAGTTCTGGGCCCCTCAGTTCAGGAAGGATATTGAGGTGCTGGAGCAGGTCCAGAGAAGAGCAACGAGGCTGGTGAAGGGACTCGAGCACAAGTCCTATGAGGAGAGGCTGAGGGAGCTGGGGTTGTTCAGCCTGGAGAGGCTCAAGGGAGACCTCATCACTCTCTACAGCTACCTGTGAGGAGTTGGTCTCTTCTCCCAGGCAGCTGTCAGCAAGACAAGAGGGTGTGGTCTTATGCTGTGCCAGGGGAGGTTTAGGTTAGATATTAGGAAGAAATTCTTTACAGAGAGGGTAATTAGACATTGGAATGGGCTGCCCAAGGAAGTGGTGGATTCTCCGTCCCTGGAGGTTTTTATGATGAGACTGGATGTGGCACTTAGTGCCATGGTCTAGTAACCACAGTGGTAGTGGATCAAGGGTTGGACTTGATGATCTCAGAGGACCCTTCCAAACTGGTTGATTCTATGATTCTAAGTTGCAATATAGGTGTCCAAATACAATATAAATAATTATTAACTTCACACATATCTGTGACTGTCAAAGAAACTCCTTCTGGTTAAATGCAGATGCCATTACTGATTATATTTGCCAAAGCTCCAAAAATTCATGTTGCAAGCAGCTTTGCAATTGAAAATGTACGTAGGAATGCAGAGAGACACAAACAGTAGTTCAAAAAAATTTAAAAAAAAAAGCACCCACGAGTCTAATCAAGCCTGGGAATCTCTGAGCTTTACTGAGGACTCTATCAAAGCATTGCCAAACAGGTTGTGCACACACTTAATTGTGTACTGGGTGGTGTCAGAATTCAGGTTTTATGTGAGTCCTTATTTGCACCCAATGAAGAAATCAAATGTGCAGTGAGAAGCAACTTCAGGCAGGCAAAAAAATCATTCAGTGAACATTCGGAACTTCAAAATGGCTCATTTGACAAGAACTCTTTTCTTCAGAAGAGTGCATCTCCTGTTTGGAGTATAAGGGCATATATACTTGAGTATAAGGGCACTTGAAGTGTTATGAGACAGAAGCTTCTTACTTCTTTATTTCAAGTGCACGAAAACTAAGTATCCTCATGACTAACACAGTACAGACTGCTGTACCCATTTATGAAAAGAGTGGGTTTAGTAAATGTATAAGTGAGGTGCATGAAAACAGGTATGTTACATGCCATGAAATTTAGTGTTCAGATTTTCTCAGTGGTTGTAAAAGCCTGTTGAAGTTCAAATGTGAAAACTCAGGACCTGAGAAAGGTTATTTTCATATGGTATTGAAGATATACAGTGGGCTTCATATACACAGAGAAAAAGATGGAGTAACTTTGCAGTAATGGCTAATTTGTACTGACTTACAACAGTCAGCAATCTACTTGAATCTGACAGTGTGTTCTGAATCTTAAAAGTCTCATAGAAATCATTAATCATTTTTCTGCTGAACAGAAAACTGAAGAGATGTGGAAAGACAAACAGCCAAAAAATGCAAGTAAAAGACATGTCAGAAGTAACACATGTTGCTCAGATTCATAGCACTGCAGAGGTATTTGACTCCAGAAAGACCAGATTTGAAGCAATGAATTTCTCTCTGGCATCAGACTCCAAACTTTTTATTGTTATGGAAAGCAATTGATATTTAAAACTTAACAGACCAAAAGAAAAGACGTGTTATGTAGACAGTACTGCTACATTGTTACAAAAAAGCATAGCATGGAGGAAGACACTTCATCTAATCCAAAAGGGAATTCCCAGGAAGAAGAGTTGCCAGGAAGAACAAGGCAGAAAATTTATAATCTGTAGATATCACAAATGGAAGAATTTACAAAGTGATCTCAGGAAATGGAAAAATAAATAAATTAAATAGAAGGAAAATAGGCAGAGACAAAGAATTCCTATAGACTAGTAGTATTAGGCCGACAGTGAATTATTTTCAAAAGAGAGTTCTAATTCTCGCAGTATTATTTTCAAAAGAGGGTTCTAGTACTTGCAGTATTTTACTTCACAGAGGAGCTAAGAGAAAACATATTTTGCATCAGAAGATCCAAACAAAAAGTTCTCTTCCATTTCATTTTCCAATAACTAAAAAAGCATAGTTGGAGATTCTGGACACAGACTGCACTGTCTACGGTTTTATGGGTCACACAGTAGACATGAGTCCTTACAGTTGACCTTGTTTCTCTCAAATAACTTCTGTATGACGATTTTGCTCCTTCAAAGGGAGGATTTTTCAGCTCTCACTCAAAGATAATAAATTCCCTATGTACAAACATGCAATTCAGCTTATCTGACACAGTCACTTCTTAGTGTCTCAAAAGCATCAAAATACCTTCAGCCAATCAGCTTGTTAATCAGCCACAATTTCACAAACCAATGAGTAGCCTGAGGAAGCAAGCCTTAATATGTTAGGCTCTCTCCCAGACAGATAGCAAGTTCTGGGCTGCTGCTGGTCCCATGGATGCTGTTTCTCAAAGAGATTTTTGGCAAAGGTCAGACCTATAGTTTCTATAGAGAATATCTGCAGGGGTTGCCACTGAAGAAAAACAAAAGCAAACAAGCAGCTTTTAGAAAAATTAACCAGTAGAGTCTTTGTTAGATGAGCTTTTGTCCATGACTTAAGCCATACCTTGCCAACTAAAGCAGGAATGTTCATAGAGTTGGTTGCAAACCCCATTCCATACGCCATTGCAGATTCCACACCTAGGAACCTGGCAACTAGCTTTTCCAGCTCCTCATGCTTGTCCAAGTTTCCTGCACATAAAAAAATTAGAAATTCAGAGTGAGGAAAAGCTTTTGCTATTGCTAACTTCTACAAGAAGGATTTCCACCAACCAAGCTACTCTTTATTCAAAGGCCCATAAGGGAACACTGAAAGAAAAAAAATATGTATGAAAACATAAGTATATGTAATGTGCAATATAAACTAAACCCAGGAAGTCAATTTGTTTTCAATGAAGTAAAAGCTTCTTTATTGGTCAGTCTAAAGTTCAGTGCTGGAACAGCTAATGTGTCAAAGTCCTGCAATTACAGGTACTGAGATTACAGACTTTGAAACATAGATTCGGGGAACATACTATCTTCTTCCAACTTACCCATCTCCTGCCTAGTGCTGCACACCCCAGCTCCATACTGGGACAGAACTTTAGCTGCTGCTTCTTGGCAAGCCCCAGCATTCTGTGCAAATCCAAGGTAGTTGTAGGAACCCATATTAATAATGTCTTTTATCACTCTCCCTGTGTACCTGTGTTTTAAAAACACCACAAGTTAGGACACCCAAAATTAAAAAAAAATAATTACACCAGAAGATCATTCTTTTACTTTCTTAGACTATACACTGAAATGTTAAAAATCAATAGAATCAACCATTAAATTATTTCAGTACTGCCACTCATCATCAAACTGCAACAATCAGTGAAAAAGCTTCTTTCCCTATCTTGCAGTCTCAAATTAATTCCTAGAAGAGTTTGCATTTAAAGGTGAATTTGCTATCATATACAAAATTCCTTGAGGTTTCTCAAACCATTTGTTGTTTCTCTGACATGTTTCCCCCTCCATTCCAGAAATATACAGCTTTTCTTTCAGTTACAAAATAACATCTCTAGATCAATTAACTTGGCAGCCCCCTCAGGCGGGATATCCTCTAACCACAGAAAGGAAACACATCTGGCATTGCTGTGCTAACATTACGTGACAAGGAGATTAAGGAAGAAGTTTAGCGGAAAAAAAAGTTTTAATTCTTTTACCCTTGAAAGCCAAGGAGAGACATAACTTGTTTCACCAAGTACTGTGCTGCAAACCTCTTCACATCGAACTTGTGATACGTCATTTCCAATCTGTAAAAATCTTTTCCTTGTATTTCTGATTTTGTTTCTACAGACTATTTCAGTTCTGACTCAAAACAATCATGTTAAATTCAGTTCAGGCAGCAGTATTTACTTTAAGTGTCAGAATTCATTCTAAATAAACACAAAGTCACAAGTAGCAGTGCAATCCAAAGTATCTACTGCAGGTTCTGTTCACCATGCACAAAGCTATCAATTTTATTACAGATCTATGCACATGAAATCTTAACAGTCAGGAACCTTAGTAGGTAGAAAAAAGATTATATACAAATTATCACGTTGGAAGCCAAATGTGTTTCAGAAGAACAAAACTCATTGATTCAAAATGCTGGAAAGCTCAAACCAAACGTAATTCATTGCTCTTTAACATCACAGATTGCAACTTGCTCTTACAGACTCTCTATTTCAAGACAGGTGTTGCAAGTGTTTTCTTAAATTTTGACTCACGTGAATGTCCAGTTATAGTCATGGGAAACTCTCTCCATCATGTCCACTTTGGCCCCTGGCACACTGCAGATTGGACGGTTCCAGCTGTCCCGAATACGCATGTAGAGGTTTCTGTTGTAGAAATTTTCAAAGTCCTGGTATAATGGGACAAAATCCTGAAACACATCAAAAGCACTCAAAGTAAAAGGAAAATACGTATCACAGCAAACTAAGAATAAGAGGAATAAGTCTTTTCTGTCATTCTGGTGTAATGAAAAAAAAAAATAAAGAAAACTTGAAACATAAAATAGCTCCCTTCTCAAAATGTTTGGGCATATAATCTTTACAAGAGAGGTGTATCCAACCTTCAGAGTTAAGCAGAGCAAGAGAACATGCAATTGCTTTTTGGCATCAAACAGTATGCATTGCTCTACTGACTACACAAAGACTTTGAAAACTGAGGTACTCTTCCGTATTTCATTCAGTGCATAAGAAATGCATTTAATATAGCAGCACTAGCATTATTATACATGCTACCCTTAGAAATTTCCACAATTTTTTGTTCTGAATAGAAGCTAGTAACCTACATCATGGCACCTCTCTTCTGCACAGCTTATCAGCACTGAAGTCCCACATGATTTTTATGAATGAGCATTTCCTGAATTTTAGCTTCCCTTCCAACGTTTTTCAGGAAAAATAAGTGACTGCCTTGAATGGATAACACAAGAATGTCAAACTAACTGTGGCATCAAGGACATCTGAACACTTAAGAACATTTTTTTCTGGCTCCAAAGTCACAAGATTTCCTTTTTACTATTCAATTCAAGAAAGTTTGACATTCAGTAGTGATAAGAATGCACAATTCATTTGCTTCTGGTGGAAAAAAAAAAGGCTCTTTAATAATCTACAAAAGGAAAAAGTAGAATTTATGACAAAGTTAAGAGCCAGCAGAGCATTTCTTCCTGTTTTTCACAAGAAAAATGCAAACATGTTGACAAGCATTTTATTTTTGGTGACAGTATGATCAAGACAGAATATCTGTCTGACCAAATACTACAGCGTCAGACATTTGTGACACTGAAGCAATACTGGGAGCATTTATGGCAGATTTTTAATAAAAACACAAACAAATGGGCACTGACAAACTGTTACTTACAATGCTTGCCTGCAGGAGGAGTGCTTTTTTCTTTACCTTTCTATTTTAATGATTTAACAACTTGGTCCTTGCAGTTTGGAGTAAAGAAACAACCCCTTTGCATCCTCCTACCAGCAGCTGCACAGGGAAGACCTAGCCCAAAAGTGCCAACTTCTAAGCAGACATAGTTGCACCTAAGCCCCTTTCTGATTTGCCTGTGCACGATGACATGCCAAAAAGGCACAGTTATGGAAAAACAAACCTAATTTAGCTAGTGATCACTCCTCCAAGGAATCACAAGTATGTCCTTTCTCAGTAAAGACAGAGAGAGGGAATAAAATTTCTATGAGCTCAGATGCACAGAAAGGCAATTATTTCTTCCATGTTCCTGCCCCAATTCACGACAAAATAGAAATCATTATCTACAATTGTTAGAAACCCTCTGCTGTTATTTGTAGAGGGGTGGGGGAACTGAGATCAAAAAGAAACACTGGCACACTAGAAGATCAATACTTGAGAGACTTGTTATGTCTAATTATAATCTACCGAGATCCTTCTATGCCTTTTCAACTCCTGTTGAAATCTCTGCATGAGAATTCAGCTTTGTAATAGTTATCCAAGTATATCAACTACGTGACCCAAGAAACAATTGATATTTTAGCCAAGGTTATTGGCTAGGAGAGGGAGGCTGGAAGCGAGTCATTATACCAACTCAAGCAGGTATGCCTGGGTTGATTCAATCCAATCTCACTTCAGATTATTCATCAGATAGAGCATATTTTCTTCTGCAACCCAAGCTGACAAAGCCAGAAGAGTAACAAGTTCAACTGGTGAGATAAAGACAATCACCCACAACAGGTTGACATCATCAGTATATGTAACACGAATATGATCTTTCAAGCCAACAGTAGAACTAAGTTTAAAGTAATTTAGCTGTGAAGTAGAACCCAATGGATTATGATAAGGAAAAAATATGTCTTAAAAGTTGACAAGAATTCAAGGAACAAATTAAGGGTAAGGGAATTACGGTCTGAGACACTAGCTTTAGTTTTTTGGGGTACCAAGTTGTACAATTACAGCAAAAGGTTGTAAGTGAGACACCAGCATAATGCCAGCTCCTTTGCCGTCTGTACATGCATCCCTCTCTCCAATTAACAACCCTTAGATAGCTCTCTTGAGAAAGTTCCTTGGAATAGGACAGGCAGGAAGTGTTATTTTGGCATAATGCAAAACTGGATTGTCTATTTCCTCAGTAATCCGAACCTCATCAAGGGGTTCTCACGACCCACCCATCTGAGAATGCAAAAAGAAATGGTAGGGTTATCATGTCTTTATAAACTGATACTGACTTTTGGAGTTTAAGAGCCCTCTTTTGGAGCCAGCATACAGGACCAGATCATCTGCTGGTTGTTTTAGGGGTTGGTTTTTTTGTTTGTTTTCCTCCTCCATCCTTCTACAGTGTGGCATTCCAGAAGACAGTACAGCAAAAAGACCACTTGAATTCCACATGCAAATTTAATGCTTTCGCTCTGAGCCAAGAAAAAAACATCTGGGGAGGAAGAGGGGATGAAGTCTATCAATCCATACTATTTCAAATTTTTGGCATACGCAGCCACAGTGCTCTGCTGCAACAGTGTCCTACTGCTGGAAGCAACCACTAATGCTTTTAAATGGCCTTCAGAGCTTGTTACTTTTCCAGCAAGTTCTCATCTTCTAACAGACTCTAAGAGTACCAGTCTGGGATTAAACAGTTTCATTTGGAGGAAAAATATTCCAGGAGTAAATTGATTTTTTGAGCAATTTTCAGAGTAGGCACCGAGAAACAACTGCAAAAGATATACTGCTACCAAAGGAGGGAGCAATGGCAGCATGTTCTTCCATTCATGGGGCTAAAAAATCCCAAATATCTCTATTCCTGACAATTTAAGCCTAGAACACACCCCTTATTAGTGAGGTGATGCCTGATGAAGAAACCTAAACACTAGTGGTCTCCCAGAAACCTGAAAATCATAGCAATTTCAACAAAGAGCCAATTAAGGAAAGAAGAAAATTCTCCCTTGGGGTGCAACACCTTAGCATAGGTGATTTGGGAACACATTATTTCATTGTACTGTAAATTAATACTACAACAAGTGAAGGTCATAATGAGAGCTTTGTAGACATTAGCTTGGGGCACAGTGACATGCAAATGAAGTGATTATGGTGCTTTTATTTAGAGCCAAGTTTTCACAACATTGCACCTAAGCTAACAAATGGTGCCATGAGCACCAGCAGGGCTTATCTGCAATTCAGATAATGCACTCCCTGATAATACATAACTGACTCTGAATGGAAATCAAGTAGACAATTGCAACAAATTTCAGGCCCCTGAAAGGAAGCAGAAAGACCAGTTCCATTTCACTGCTATGTGAGTCAAGAAAAAGCGCAGCAGTAACTGTAGGTAGCCTTTATACTGTCAGGAGGCCTCTGGTGAGCTATACAGACAGTAAGACACATCGAATAAAAGACTCCAGCTAACTGGCCCTGAGATACTCCTGCAAACAAGTGTTCGAAAGCCCCAGATGCTAGAAACACGTTCTAACTGTGCAAGCTACAGACTATGAAGAGGTATGTAAGAGAGTTACCAGCCCCAGGTGCACAGTTGCTCCCAAACAGAAAACATACATGGTAATCAACAGGCAAATCAGACTGGAAGAAAGGTGAAAGTGATTTTTCATTCTGCCAATAAAATCCTATAAGCATTTTGCAGATTTAACTACATTGTATGACCAGACAGTATACTAAATCAGGTATGCAGAAATTGACTCCAAGGTAATTAAGAATTGTTAGTCTTGCTGCTTACCCATGCCTAAAACAGACTGGTAATGCTTCAGAGAGGATGTGCTACACAACACTGGTTTCCAGGAAAAGCCCAGCTGGATATATTTTAAACAAAGCCAAAACCCATCAAACTATTTCCTGGAAATCAGTACTAACAAAGTCTGTCCCTTTTTACCCTCTTGTGTTCCAACAATGAGTGAATACTAGGTTTTCTTGAAATCACTCATATCAATGCACAGCTCTAATAAATTTCAAGGAATTTACCCTCCATCAGAGACAGGTTTAATTCAGACCGGTTCAAATTCCTGCTCTGCTCTTTAAAGTAGTTTGGTCACTTGCAGTTTCTAGTTAAAATGCACAGAATAAGATTATAATATTAAGTGACAATTTAAGGAAGGATTTGCTCTACTGAACTAAACTGCCCTCCAAAACTCTGAAAAGCTGAAGGTGGATTTTTCTTTTGTTTTTAATACTACATTTTGAACCTAAGTTTATGTTATGCTTCTAACTGTGATCACCTTCATAAATGCACCACAGAAATTTCGCATACTTCAATTCCATGGCTGTCAGAACAGGTTCATTCAGCCCTTTACGAAATACTTCCTCACACTGTGTAATTTTGTTTTGCTCACAAAGCAGGCTGTCACACACTGTTCAGCTACAGAGCTACTCCCACTGCCTTTGCTTTGAGTTTTTCACCTAAGCAATTATGAACTATTTCAAAAAGATAACGCTAACCCTTTTGCCTAATCATGGCTAGGCTTCGCAAGCGAAGATCTGGGGAGGGCTCTACCCACGTTTGTTACAAACATGCTGGTGGCTAAAAAGGCCAATACGAGATAGATAAGTCCAGTTGCAAAAGGCACAGCAGAAAGACTCCTTAGGTGGTATATTCTGCAAGACACGATTCTTTCTGCGTTGTCTTTTCTCCTCAAGAGTGATCCTGTGTGCTTTATCAAAGGCATCAGTAGCATTATAGATGGTGTGTCTCCAGACCTCCTGACTGGAGGCCAGAGTAGACCAGTTGATCAATGTGGCCAAGGCTGAGATGTTGTTTCAGGGAGTCCTTGTATCTCCTCTTTGGGGCTCCTCTCTTGCGGCAGCCAGTGGCAAGTTCACCATAAAGCAAGGTCTAAGGGAGGTGGTGGTCCTTCACCCTTGAGAATACTTAAGAAAATAACAATAATCTAGCTGGCTCTTTAGCATTTAAATAATAAAAACGTTACTTTCCACACAGAAGTCACAAATCTGCCAGAAAGTTCCCCAGGGTGATCGCAGGGCTCCTCTGATTTGCATGTATTAATAATAATAAAGAAGGTGAGTTTTGAGCCTTTTCTGCACACTAGTATCTGCATTCTCTTACCAAAAGGTGATTGGGCTGTCATCCAGCAGCTTGAGAGATTCAAATATTTAAAAATCATGAGAAAATCACTTCAAAACAAGTTAGAGTCATTGAGCACATGCCCCCCCCCTCGCACCAAAAAACCCCTGGCTCCCACACTAGATATGCTGCAACATGCTCTCATCAATTCATTTGCAGACACACAAAGCTTAAAGCAGCAAAGCGTGGGGATAAGTACTGTATATTCTAGACCTCATATGATCACTTTTCTATTTGTCTGATATCAGAAACAGCTATTACAATCTAAGCACTAGAAATGTGATTTGGGGAAGTACACTAGGCTGAGATTTCTTCAACACCAAAACTTTTTAAACAGAATTTCCTATTTTGCATTCTTACGCAATATTCACTGGTACTTCTTATTAGCTCTATTCACAGACATCCTATGTACAAAACAAAACTAGAATACATCCATCTCTTCATGAAAGCCATGACCAACACAGAAACTGAAAGGGTTTCAATCCATCTGTCTAGAAGGTATACTTGATAAGCAAATGTCTTTCAGGGTACGATGCAATGCTGAGTTAACTTATAAAAAAATTCAGGGCCTAATTTCTTTTAGGACTAGGATAATTTGTTGGTAACAAACTCTGTGCTTCACGGTCCTCTGCAACAGTCTTTACTGAGAGCCTACTATCAATAACATATTCCCAAATGAGACCAATTCCCAAATTAGCCCAAGGTCCCCCTTTTTGTACACTCACTCATGGAAGAGTCATAACTGCTCCCACAGAAAAGGAGTGCTGAAAGCAGTCTGGCACCTGACATACTGATAACAGGACAGGTGTTTCACAACAACCGCACAACAGAAATATAACGATTACAGTGTAGAGTCACTGCACCAACACTTCAGTTATCCTTTTATAATCCTCAAGCACCATGAATACAGACCAATATTTAAACTTTTATTCTAATGTCTTGGTAGATTTCTGCAACTGTTTAGCTGTTCTCATCTGTATCAACTTCTACATGATACACAGAAAAATACAAGGATATCATGTTCTCAGGTGACATAAAACAAAGTAGTTCAAACGACATTAAAGAACACATCAAGTTTCAAGTCCAGATTTAGCCAGCAATCTCCAATCAGATATTGTAACTACTAAAAGGGATCCAAGATTTTTACTTTTGATTCCAGAAGTCAGTTTTCAAAATAGTGTAAACTTAAACTCCTGTACTTTTAACCAATATGAAATACCTATTACTCATTAAAATCCCATGAGAATGTTCCTCTTTTGGAATTAAGTGCCTTAATATGAATCAACTTAATTCTCATGACACAGAAAGAACCTACTGTGAAGTAATTTTAGGCACTGATTAGTTTACTGCATGTTAGTTAATCTACTGTAAAAAGACATGTACTTTACTCCAGTGCTGTCTCCAAAAAAAGGCTTCATAGGAACATTCCCTTTTTCAGTTCCTCCCTGCCACCCTTGTTTATTTGTTTGCCTTATTGAGATGTCCTTCCTGCCCCCTCTATTTTCTGCTAGCCAACTGCTTGTGTGGCTGCAAAGAGAACCAGAAACCAGCAGCTGGAAAAGGAACTCCCTTAACATTTTATAAGCCAGATTGTCTCCTCAAAGAAGTTGAGAAAAACAGAACCCGAATCATCAAGAGTAAGACCTTTGGAGAAAGCTCACTGGTAATCACACTGTGCTAAGAGGGGTCACATTAAGAGTTAGCAATGAAATAGGTTGTGAACTTCAAGTTTCAACAGTAGCATTCATAACAATAATCAACTCCTGTGGAGAATAAAGACCTCTAAAAATAATTTATAACTACTCAAAAATAAAATTTTCTATTCCATACTAACTGCTGAAGCCAGCAAGACCTTTCACCTGGTAACAGAAGCTTTTGTGAATAGGTCATAACATGAATGAATTCTTTTTAATCACTATCAGTGAGCTGGGAGTCAGTACCTCAGACTATTCGCCAACTAACCACAGCTAACCTGCTAGTGTTCTGGACTCCAAATTAACTTAAATTCATACAACTTGTACTCTGGATCTGATCCACAAGCTTCTCTTTGCAACTGCTTCAGCTAAAGAGAATTAATGACGTTTCTAAATCAAAACTCAGCCACCAGAGCAGCATCAGAAAGCCTCCCAGTGGTGTCAAACTCAGACCAGATCCTTTGATAAAGCTTTCATTAGCTGCTGATGCTGGCATATGCCATCTCCCCCAAGCCCTTGTTTCTGCAGCTAGGGTATCTCTCAGGATGTTGATATAACTGTTGATGCAGCTTTGCAGTGAAAAAGATGAGGGAACTGCTCTGCCAAAAAATAACCCAGCTAAAAGAAACAGTATTTTGTTTAATGACACAGCTGTACTTGTATATTATTTGGGGCACTCGAAAGACAAGGAAAGCAGCAGAAAACTTTGAACACCACTGCTCCCCAAAGAAACACTCAAGCCTCAGCAACATCATTTCCCAGTGGTTACCTTCTGTTCTTCTCTTTCTGTTGCATTTTGACATTTCTCAATCTTCCACTGCCGCATGAAATCTCGCAGATATCCAAAAAGAGTGAGAACACCATAGCCTACGTAGGTCAGCACAGCAACCAGCATTGGTGTTTCTTCAAAAGCTTCATTGAAAGGCCTTTTGTATAATCCTCCATTGTGCACAATATGATTTATCTACAGTAAAAATTTAAAGAGAGGCAGTTGAGGTATTAATTCAAGAAAAGACAGATAGGCATTCCAGAGCAGTCCCCCAGCCTCTGATCAGTTGTAGGCTCTGCATTCCCCCCGCTCAGCAAAAAGTGCTTCCAACTAGGTTCAGCCTTCACTGATGAATATGTCAGTCTCCATATATGAGGTTGCCAAGCTGTTGATATAACTGAAGTCACAGCTGCCCATCTAGTGCAGTTTAACATCTCATTAAAGTTATTTAGCTTACAAAGCTACATAGAGAGCATTGCTCATATCCAGGCCAACCAAAATGAAAAATCTGCCTTCCCCTTCATGAAGAACTAGGTAGGCACAAATAACAGAATAGTGATGCTTCCCAGGCTCACTACAGAGAAAAAACAAAATAGAAAGTAATAGCTTTACTGATCTAATCAATGTATTCTCAGGCTTGGAAGCCTATATTAGTGTAACAAAACAAGCATAATCTATGTGTCTCTGTAGCTGTTAGCCTAAAGATGCTGACATAAACATTGTACTCATCCATGAGGTGGACATGACACCACAGACAAAAAAGTCATTGTATATAGAGTCTCAGTACTGCATATATGTCAGCACACAGAACAAAGCAAGGCTTTCTGCATAAAACCCACACTAAAAGTCATCTTGCTACTTCATATCATCTCCTGAAGGTAAGAGCTTTACTAGCATGTGTAATACATGCAGCAGGTCCATCTCAAGTACAATTATTCTAATACATTATATTTCACAGAATCACAGAATATGCCAAGTTGGAAGGGCCCCACAAGGATCATCTAGTCCAACTCCCTGTTTATGACTGTTACAGAAAACTTCATGGCTATAAGGCAAGTGCTCACCCAACATTAACACTGGGGAAAATACATCATGGTTCTAACTTGACTACTTGTTCAAAGAGTTAAGTTAAAGATCAGATCTCAAATCAATGTACCAAAACAGAGAAACCTAGATGAAAATTAGATGCAAATTGCTACTGGCACTGCTAAAAGTTACAGAATGGCTGTACTGTAATAGAATAGCCACGTATGAAAGAACACTCTCCAAGATATAAATCCCCTATCTGTAGCATTATATATATATAAGAAGAAATGTATTTTAAAAAATGTACTAATCAAAGAAACCTCAACACCTAGGAAAGAGACTGAACCTAAATTCATCCGCAATGGACAATGGCAAATAATTACTGAGGGGTGCAGGCCAGCAGACAGAATAAAACCAGTTATTCACCCATGTCACTCATCATATGGGAAAGTAAGGTAGAATTGCACTAGCCCCTGCAATGACCGATGAATCAAAGGTACACATACCTGTTGGCCTCACCAGACACTGCATGATTAGGAAACCTGCTCATCTCAGGTGCTGGAGCAAGTCTATATTTCAAGTCTGTCACTAATATCGTGAAAGTAATTTTTCATAAGCAAGGATCTACTCTTAGGATACAATTATGCTATAGCTATGAAGTCACTGAGTATAAACTGCAACAGCACCTTCCCTCCTGATAGTCATTTCTACCTTTTCCCTTTTGCGAACACAGACGTTCAGAAAAAACTTAACCAAAGCAAATCCTTGATTTGGTCTCCATAGTTGTAAGGACTTTACAACTGGTATGTAAACACAAAGTGTGGAAACAAAACAGGAAAGATACAGTAGAAACTTCTCTTTTATCAGCAGCACTTAGACCAGATGCAGGTAACTAACTTGCAGCACTTTGAGGCCAGGTTTAATGCTGAAGTAGTGGTAGCTTAAGTTAGAAAATTACAGTGCTTTGGAACACCTGTAGGAACACTTACCACATTGCAGCTCAGATGCTGGCAATTTAAAGCTTTAACAGAGGCCAAAGGTTCACACGCCATTTTCTTCATGAACGGTGCCAGCCACAGAAACTGCCCCTGCCCCACTCACTTCCACTTTGAGCCATTTGCACCAGCCTCCAGCTTGCACAACTAAAGCTAATCTGATTATCAGCATAGCATCCCTCCAACACCGAACTGATCCAGGCTGAAAATATAATTGTTTGCTGAAGGTTATTCATTAGACCATAATAGTCTTTACAGCACTGCTCCATAAAGTCTTTCTTAGAGGTCAGCAAACAAGAACCAGTGGCTGTTGGAGAGAGAGGAGGGACAGCAGAACCATCATGACAATCACAGAATCAGTGAGCCAATGCTGGAGAGGGAAAACCACGAAAGCCGCCTCTTCTCTATTACTCTCAGGATTGCTTAACTGTATCACTATGGCTCCAGTCCATGAAACCATAGAATTTTATTGCATCCAGGTCTGAGAAAGATCATGCACCAAAGCTCCAACCACTAAAACTTCGCAGCTTGATGAATTACAAGTAGAATTTTGCATCTTCAAACTGACAGACCAGGTTGTGAATAGCAGCTAATCAGGAGCAGGCACACTACATACCTGCTACCTATGGCTGTCTACTAACAGTAGACAGTCTACTATCCAACAGATTTCTGAACAAACAGATAGAAGACTGGTAGTGACTACTTTGCAAATTACCTAGTATCAAATAAATAGGGATCACATCAAAGCTTTTAATGTATTTTCCAGATAACTGGAAGTTCGTCTGGAAGAAATGAAAGGCTACATCCTAAGATTACGGATCTGAAGTTACCTAATACCAAAAAGTAGCTACTGAAAAAAAGCCACCAACAAAGACTCAAATCTGTATGCACATTTCATCAGAATAAAAACATACTAGTCTTTTCCAGGCCTTTGGAGGTGCCTGTACTTGTAACAAATGCTAAAACTAAACAAATTATTCCTTATGGTCAAATCCAACATTTCACTAAGAAAAGCCCTTTTAGGAATACCTGCATTGATTCAACACATACTCCAATCAGTTTCACCTCTCAGGGTTCTACCAATGTGCTTATAAATTCTTAGACTCACATGTCTGCTACCACATAAACTGAAAAGCTTCTATATCATCCTAGCTGATCAAAAATTAAAGAAATACTCTGAATGCAATCCCACAAACTCTTCATGAAGCATACAGTAACTATAAATACATTCTAGAATTGACTACAGAAGAGACATTTGCAGACACACTTTAGACACAAGCCTATTTATTTTTCTAAGAATGCCTTATAAATCCACAGATTAGGCTTTAAATGAAGACTTACATGCAAAAGAGCAGTAAGCTTATTTCCAGAGACCAAGGAAGAAGGTAGCTACAGTTTAGTGATTAATTTCCTATTCTGGGGAGGGAAAAAACCAGGCATGCAAGATTAAAACTTTTATGGTTTCAACAAGCCTTATGACAATAAAGTGAGCCATGACCTTTGAAGTAGAATACACAGCATAGCTAAGTGGAGACTACAGAGAAAAGTCAGAGTTCACTTAAACATATGGTTAAAAAATGTTCGTGTATGCTCACCTACATCTCTTTCCTATACTGTCCAGACTACATGTAAAACGAAGAGCACTCTCACTAAGAAACTCCGCTGCAGGAGAAACACCAGAGAGCACCACTCAGCTGCTTACAGAAGGTAGCAAAGAATCAGCCACAGGTAATAACTGTGTTGGGCCAAGCTCCCGGGGAAATGAATCACATAAAACAGTATTGTAACAGTTACTGAGCAGCAGCACACAGCTACTGCTGGAAGGGACTCCATTGGTCTAAGCAGAACACATCAAAGCCTGATTATAACCATAGAATTTACTGAGTTGGAAGGGACTCACAAGGATCATCTACTCCAACTCCTGGCCCAACAGCACAACTCCAAGAATCATTCCTTGTATTTGATTGAGTTGTCCAAACGCTTCTTGAACTCTGTCAGGCTTGGTGCTATGACCACTTCCCTGGGAATCCTGTTCCAGTGCCCAACCATGCTCCAGGTAAAGAACCTTTTTCTAATATCCAGCCTGAACTTCCCCTGACAGAATTTCAGGCCATTCCCTCGGGTCCTGTCACTGGTCACCACAAAGAGATCAGTGTCTGCCCCTCCTCTTCCTCTAATGAAGAAGTTGTAGACCACAATGAGGTCTCACCTCAATCTCCTCTTCTCCAGGCTGAACAGACCGAGTGACCTCAGCCACTCCTCACACGGCTTCCCCTCAAGGCCCTTCACTGTGTCCATAGCCCTCCTATGGACATTTTCTAATACTGTTACATCCTTGGTGAGAAGACAAAAGCCGTGTGTAAACACAGAAACATTTGCAGATGCTACTGTAGACAGCACACAGGATTTATTACAGGACTCTGGGTGCATACCTTGCACAGCATGTACTTTAGGGAGAGAAGATGCTACAAGTGCAGTAAGCATGACACACAGTAAGAAAAGTACACTATAACTGGTTATGCTGCTACCCCAGGGAAAACCCAGCACCCTGTATTAAAGAGGCCATTTCTTTCATGCTGCCAGGAAGAGCAAATGCAGATGAACCTGGCAGACTTATGTAAAGACCTTAAAAAGATTATCTCTGCTGGGACACAACTTTGCTAAATTCTTATTAAAATTCGGTAGCTTCTCATTGCCATATACCACAACTACTGCAGGAATTTTACTAGCAGCTTTGCAGCTTCTATTTTTTAGAAACACAATGTGGAAGACTGCTTCCACGAGCATGCCTCCATATGCAAAAGTGGTCACATTTATTAAAAAGCATTGAGGGAATTGACACCACAGAAACCACAGCAGTGAGAACTCCACAAAGGCAGCTGCTCTAAGGTGTTAGGGTATTCTGTGGTAATCTTACTGTCGCCTCCAGCCCTTTTCCTTCCGCTGCTTTGCTCTTAGACTCCAAATCTCAGACTGCTGCATAGGTAAAAAGACCAGGTATTTACTACCAAAATTAGAATTAACTGATTTGAATCACATTTTAAGCTTTCAAAAAAAAAAAATCACAGGAGAAAAACTTGTTTTACAAAACAGACTTTAATACTCATGTTTTCTTAATTAAACATTTGTTCTTGTTGACAGATATTATCAAATATTTTTATTTGCAACTAGTTACTCCCAACAAATTTGACAGTCCTTTGTTAAAATGCACTTACCACATCCACACAAACAGTGTAAATCTCCATAATATTTAAGTGTTGCTTAGGTTTTGGGTTGGAGTTTTTTTCTTCCCTTTAGCAAGTAAAGGATGCAATTAAATCTGAGGGGTTTGCTTGCTACACATGGGTGACAATTTGAACCCTACCGAGAATATACTTTTTTTCCTAACAGCTTACCTTAAATTACCTTAAACCTTTTATGTAACTTTATCTAGTACGTTCAGTAGACTGTAGGTATACAGGATTTTGACAGAATTCCCAAACTGCATGCTTAATTACTAAATATGCTTTACAATAAAGATTTCCAAATACAGCACACGTCTGTAGTGGTTCCCTAACGAGCCAATCTCTAGGCTCTCAGATACCTCTGAAAGCATTTCTAACATGCTTTAGAATCTGTTCTCATTTTTATGGACATTAAACCCCATTACATCCCAAACTTTCCAACTCCTACTTTCTCAATGATAAGTATTCTTCAAGACTATACTTTTCCATTAAAAACAGTTATTTTTCTAGGATTCATTTCTTAATGATGGCAAACCAAAAAACTGGAAACCTTGTTGAAGACAGACCAGTGTTTTATGTTTCACCTCGAAAAACTGAAGCCAATAGATAATTCAGATACAGTTTTTCCCCCCCCCCAACAAATTGAAAACATGACATTTAGAAAAACAATGTTTCTACTGCACAATTAAGAGAGCAAAATGACATATCGTTCAAGTAGATATGGTTAAAAAAAAAAAGAACCTGCATACACTTTTAACAATTTTTTAGAGCATTTAAGGCTTATCACCAGCTAAATTTGAAATGACAATCCCAATATAATAAATACGTTCTAACGCTTCACGCAAACCAGCTTCTCAGCAGCACATATTCAAATCTAAGAGAAGCCTGTCACATCAGCAGCTACCATGGGCGTTTGTTTTCATACAAGCACAGACACACAAATTCTCAACAAGTACAACACTGGCACTACATCTACTAATTTAATATGATCACCTCAAATACTCATTTCCAGGGAAAACACTGAGTAGTTATTCCTTCCAGAAAGGCTTATAGTCTTTTACAACTGAATTTGGTATTAGAAAAAGATCCTTGTGCACAGGTACACTCTTTCAGAAATAAGAGTTCTGTCAACTAAAACATCTGAACGAGGTCGCAGTCTTTTCTAGGTCAACCAATTTTCTTCTCACTTCAGTTTTAGGTTACTGATACAATACATGCAGTCAATCATAAACCCAAGCAAGAGCAGAAATTAGTAATTTCTTTCCTCAGGTCTGATGCAAGCCTCAGTACATGCCACGAGCCTAAAGGCACGCATTTTTACAGGGGTTCAAAGACTAAATGCAAATGCCTAAACCTGGACACTCCCCTGCAATCCGTGAGTTTATCTGTATAACCAAGGTTGGAAGGGACTTCCAGTGGTCAACATATCCAAGCCCCAGCTCTAAGCAGGTCTAATTACAAAAGGTTGCCAAGGGCCATGTCCAACATAGTCTTGAACTCCTTCATGGAGTTCCAACCTCTCTGGGCAACTTCTTCCAGTATTTTACCACCCTCATGGGAAAAAATTTCCTTATATGTAATCAAAGTTTCCCATTCTTCCAAATTACATCCATTGCCTCTCATTCTATTGCCACACACTTCCAGGAGTTTGGTCCCATCTTCTCTATATCCTGCAGCCAGCTCGTTGAGCCTTCTCTCCTCCTAAGGTTGAGCAAATCCAACTCTCTCAGCCTTTCTGTTTCTTGGGATTCACTTCACTGGATTCACAGATTGATGTGGCTATGTCAGTGTCTTCCTGGGAAGCTCAAAACTGGACACAGTTCGCAAGATGCAGTCTCACAAATGCTGAGTAAGGGGGAACAATCGCTTCTTCATGAAGAAGTTCAAGAGATTTAGTTCTTCAGGATCATTCTTTTTCATCAGAAATATTTGCATTTAAATTTGCATGCAGATATGAAAAAAACCCCCAAAATTCTGTACTAAAATTCCTTTTTATACCAGTGGACAGGGCAGTTATTTAACATCTTTATCTTATGCTAACTTTCATCTGAAACAAGGGCTTATTCACATCACTGCTACCACCAACTCACTGTAGCAAGAAAAATTTCCAGTATATGCTGCAGTCATCTTTTTAAGTGTGCTCTCCCGACCAAGTTACACTAACCTGAATTCCAGCAAAAACACCTAAGAAAAATCAAGATGAAGCCATTCAGCATCTTGAATGAAGCTCCATTCAAGATGAAGCTCTCCTGCATCCTGAAGAATCGTGGGAGATGATCCTACAAGCAAAATATGATTGCTCTCTCTAGGAAGAGCAAGCATAAATCACAGGACTACACAAACTGTTTTCTACACGTACACACCAAGGCTTTCAGAAAATAAAAATACCTGTGCTGCCCATTTTAACAGCTGTTAGAATTCAGGACTTGCGACAGTTTTAAAGGAATGCAAATCCCACAGTCCTCCCACTCCACTCAACCAAACTTTCTTGTCTTCCTGAGGAAGTAGTACCTCGTTTACAAAGGCATCTATGCAATAAACGATCTGGGGGTTGCTATAGGCATTTGAAGACCTTCTAGAAACATCAGGGAAATTAAAATTTGTTTATATAATGCCAGCTCCTATCTAACCGATTTGGAGATACCAGGCACAACAGAAATTAGGAACTTGATATCTAAAACCTATATTCAATTTTTTTTTTGTTTGAGATTATTTCTTCTTCTTCAACTTCTAGAAGCATAACACAACCATTCTAAGGTGAGAAGCTCAATTAAGGAGTGGAAAATACAACATTATTAAAAATGTGCTCACAATAATAGGTAGATTGTAATAAGTTATCATGGAAAATAAGGGCACCTTCTCCCACTAAATAAGTCCCAATCTCCCTATTTTAAGCAAGAAAATTCTTTTCAGATGCAGCATTAGAAAACCATTAGTCATTTGCAAAATACTCCAATGGAGAAATACATTGCAGTTTAAAATTGCACTGCAGAAAGAAGCAATTTCCCTGCACTTTTTATTATTCTCCTTTTTGGTATTTGATTACTTTAGATTCCACAGACCTCTTCAGTTACAGATTCTCAAGTGCTGCATGTGGAATGTACATAGTATATACATACACAGACAAACATACTGTACACACAGTGAGCATTGATATGTTTCCCTTCTCCTGTGTAAAGACCCAACAGTCAAAATTCAAAAGGCAAAAGACCAATTAGGTACCCAAATCTGTGATGCACCATCAATCAAATCTTTTGGCAGCTTACCTTACCACTACTCATGCTATTTGAGAAAGCTGTACATGCTTGGTTTCCCTAAAGAGCACTTCTTCCAGTCCAATTCTAACATTTAGACCCTCATTTTGAAAGTTAGCAATCTGGCCCACATAAAGTTACAGAGAAAAGAATGTAAGACTCTTAATTATAAATCTCTGCTTGACCAGCAAGCAGCTGCCACAAAGATATCAAATTTACCTGTACACTTCTTACATCCTCTGACAATGCCACTTCATTCTGGCTTTTTGGTAAGATTTCTTGTGACCACTTCTCCAATGACCACTCTCCCCCTTTATAAACAGTTATCCCAAATGCCTCAGGCCTCCAAAACATATCTGAGCATAGTATCACACACAAGCTACTAACTGAACAGAATATCTCATAAACCAGCAAGGTTTTTCCTCAGTTTGACATCTATAGTTTTTCCATTCAAATGCTGTATCTCCCATCTTCTCCAGATACACAGCTGAACAAAATCCTTGAGGAAAAGGCTTCCTTACTTCATTTTTCTGTTCTTCTGAAGTAGGAGCACATAACTGTATTCGGACCTTCTTCTTTAGAAAGCACAGTGTGGGGAAGCACTCACAAAAGAACACTCATCATCACCTACTTGGTCTCAGCTCAAAGATTTATGTCTAAGGTTTCACAGCCAGCAGCGCTTGGTGTGTGCAAGGCAAGACTACCAGTGCTATAGCTCCCCAAACCAGTACAAGCTGACAATACTGCTACACCAAGGTGTTGTACCCTGCTCTACACTTTTTCACTCCCAATACTGTGCTATCACCTCCCAAGGGCCAGGGCAAGACTGTGAGCATCCATACAGGAACAGAAACACAGTAAGTATCCAGAGTTAAAGATAACTCAGGGGGGAAAAAAAGTTTAGTTATACCCTGCAACAACTTTCAATCTGGTTCATGCAGTGACTGCTTGTGCAGTCACTGGAAAAGCAGAAAGACTGAAAAACAGGAGCAACAGGAGGGATGACAATGGAGGAAGGCTTTTCTCAAGAAGCATCCAAGGAAACAATCTATTCCATACTGCTGGTACTGACTCCATGAGAACTATTAAGATCTTTACACTAGAACAGAAAACCTGAGTGCTTTGCAGAGAAACAACTGGCAGTCTGAAAGCACAAACACACACTCTCATCACAGTGTCCACACAGCCGGACGGGAAGTGCTGCATCAATCTCCAACTCTGCTGTACAGGGAAGTCCCTGCTCTTGGCTACTTGTACCCACAGCCCTGCGCATCGCACCTGGAACAACAGAACAGCGGCGAAGAACTGCTAAAACCTTCTCTTCTAAAGCAGAGACCTATTGTGCTGTAGCGGGGTTTAAGTTCAAAGCTTTGCCGCCAACCAAAGCCTTGCAGCAAAGTTACAGACGTGACTCGAGGGCCACTCATTTCACATCTATCACCAGCCCGGCGAGCGAGCACCCCAGACACTGCCCTCTCGCCTCCCCAGGCGAGGGCCGGGGCCACAAACAGCCCAGTTCTGCCGACGT
>NW_021940750.1:21162284-21195806 GCF_001715985.3 Manacus vitellinus
CCGCTCCTGGGAGGGACCTGGAGCGCCCATGGGCTCTTTCCTGCGCGCGGAGGGGGCAGCGCGGCGTGGGCCGGTGCTGCTGCCATGCCCGTCCCCGCCGGGCAGCCCTTGGCCCTGTTCCGGCGGCTGGAGCGCGGAGAGAGCCATGGTGGGGTGAGGCAGCCGGAGAGCCCTTCGCTGCTCTGCTTTGAGGGAGCTGATGAGCGAAGCGGTTCCTCCGAGACCTAGGGCACTGCCCCAGGACGCCTCGGGCTGTGCCCTGGTAAAGTCACCCGACAGAGAGCCCTGGGTGAGAGCTCCACATGGCGCATAGGGGGTCAGACGTAGTTACTGTAACGCCCTTCCCAGCAACTCAGGAGTCCGCCCGGATAGTGAAGGCCCTGGCAGGGACCCCTGGAGACAAGCCCCTGGCAGAGCTTAATCCCATAGGATTTATATTTGGACTGAAGTCCGGCGTGAGCCTGGCCACCCTGCTGAGCTGTATCGCCCCCGGCAGCTGGAGCTGCCCATCTGTTTGTGCTGCCTACGGCTTTTTTTTGTTTGTGCTGCCTACGGCTGTGTTTAAAAACCATCCTATATTTGTATACAAATGTATTTTCTGACAGGATTTGTAAATGCGTATTTCGTTCAGAGACCAGGTAAATTAAACGCTGTGTTTAGTTAGGGGGTGGGTGTTACCAACCTCAGTGTAGTTTGGGTGACCAAACACCACACAGAAAGAGCCAGAAGGAAGGTGCTGTGCAAATCAAAGGGCATATATGTTTGTGTGCTATTAAACACTTGTGTGCGTCCTGGGGAGCGGTTCCTGAGCTGCAGGAGCATTAACTGGCAGAAAGGAAACAGCCTGACGTTTAATCACACACTGAAAAGATGGAAGAGTGTGACCTTTGATTTCTCCAGTGTAATTGAGAGGGAAGAGCTGAGGTGTTTCTTAGCACTTGCAATCAGGAAAAAACAGAATGGAGAGTTAGCAGGTTTAAGCAGATGAATTTGAGAGAATGGGCTCATCCTTTTCTGGCTGATTTGCTACTATTGATAGTTATCTTCCTGTATTACAATCACATCTTGGAACCGCTGTCATGGATCTCATTGCAAATTTGGTATGAACACGGAGTCTCTAACAAAAATGACTGTGCAAGACAGTAATTCTGCTTCCCTCAGGAAGATAGGAAAGCTTCACAGCCTGGTTTCTGCCTATTTGTAGGCAGCAGTGTGTGTCCAGTATGCTTCATATCTCTGTGTCACCTTTGGACAAGAGCCTCCTAGGAAAGAAGTGCAAGCTATGTGTGAGACCTTGTTCCTTTCTTGCTGTCTGTGGCCACTCCCATATCTTGACTGCTACTAAAGCAGGTATGGACCTGCCTGAGCAGCACGCTTTCTTCACCTGGTTTCTGTGTGCAGTGACAGAGCCATCAGCTAAGATGGGATTGGGCATGTCCCATCTCTGATGTTGCAGGATGGGACCCTGGGGGAGATTGGTGTTGCTAGGAGGGCTCTAGGGATCAAAGCAGCAAGCACTCCTGTTCAGCACTTGGGTGCTTGCACAAGTGGACTGGCTTCAGTGTAGGAGCAGTTAGGAGCACTGGTGGGGGAGAGGCACAGCGACCCCTCTTGCTTCTGACTTTTTTTCTGGAAAAATGAGCAAGCGAGAAGAGTACTAGGGGACCGCATACTGTAGAATTTTTTGAATGATCTTTTCCCCCATTGCCATAGTTGGCTCTAGGTGTTTTCCTCCTGTCTCCTCTTCCTTTGAACAGAACAGATTGGATTATACTGACTAGTTTGTGCCATGGAGTGTAGATGGTCCACGAGTCTACACTCACAGGGCACACATGGGGCAGCACCCTCCACTGCCTGCCCACTTGTGCAGGGAGGAGTTTCATCTGCTAATGCCTTGCTTCTAGAGATGATAAGCTGCTTCACCTGCAGGCACTAGGTCTGTTATCTGCCCTGTTATCTGCTCAATTAAAGCACAAACCTTTTCACACGTAGGTACCTGCAGACTGGTCACTTCATTTGTCCTTGAACCCAGCTAACACAAACCTTTACAATGTGATGGTTTCAGTTCTGGTTTAGGAAACATAAATAACATTAAGGGACACACTAGTTACCTTGTGCAGGACTGTGCAGTCTGACACAGCAGCTGCAGTGCACCCCTGCACACAAGACCTAATCACATTGCGAGGCCCCACCTTGTCCTGAGCATGGGGCCAGCATAACCTGGTGTTTGAGGGGCCTCTGGTCCCTTCTGGCACAGTGCAGGGTACAGGGAAGGCCACGCTCACCCTGAGGTTGCAGTGACAGATGAATCCAGGATATTCATGGAGACAGGTCCCAGCATGGGGATGCCATCCTGGGGCACACCTACTGCCACAAGGCAACACCAAGCACATCCTACAGAGCTCCTGGAGTCACACATGTAGGCAACTCTGATATGGCTCCCTGTGATGCACAGGACATCTGTGTACCCAGGTGGCTGCAGTTTGTGCCTCTGGATTATGCAGTTGCAAAATCGAGAAGCCAAACAAAATCAGGACAACAAATTCCAGTTTTAAATTTCCTTTCAGGTCCCAAGGATACCGTTCCTGTCCGCTGGCAGAGCAAACTGCCTTACTTTGACAATTGCATAAAGCAAAGGACTGTATCAAAAAAATTGACGAGTCAAAAGAAAGAGTGGACCATAAGCAACAAGTTAAGACAGGCAGTGATTGCGGCACAGCAGGCTCATGTCAACAGAGAGCTTTTATCACTGACATGAGTCAATGAGTACTGTTCTAACCATCTGTAGGTTTAGGGATCACAGAGGAGAATTGTGAAGTTTGGAGACAGCAGACAGGTAAGTTCAGGAAGGAGTAATTGGGTAGCCACTGGGACAGAGAAGTGCAGCAAAAAAATTTTCTACTCTAAGGTCCCAAACAGAGAGAATAAGGGCCTTCTGCGCTGATCAGAGAGCATCAGAATGCATCAGAGGCACAACAGAGAGGAAGAATTTCCTCTGAGAGGGAGCTGAAAACTGACACAAAACTGGGTGTGTGAATGATCATCACACACATGATCTCTCTATGCAGAGTCTTGATAGAAGGTCACAAGGCAGGTGTAGTCAGAAAGAAGCCTAAGCCTTTGACTTTTATATTTGCAATTCAGAGATAGAATCAGCAGTGGCTCAGCCACTGCATTCAAGGCAGTGAATAGCAGGCAGGCTGCTCTAAGAAGGAACAGTCTGTGTTCTTCAGGTGCATTTCCTCTTCTTCATCTTCAGTCTCCAGGCTGAAGTAAGCACAAAATGACTGCTGAACATGTAGCTGAAAAGGCTGCAGTTTGGGCAGCACGATATAGTGCTGTGAGGTGAGTGTTGTTACTGCTTCCTGGTTTTCTGAGGTGGTTACAGCAGCCTAGCTCTAAAACTGCAGGGACTGTGTGGGAAATGCCTCCAGAGGAGCAGGGAACCTTGGATTTTAGCTTGGGACTGAATGGCAGAATGTACCTGAAGAACATAGACTGTTCCCTCTCAGAGCAGCCTGAAGCATAGGAGAAGAATTAGGAAAGGTCTTTGGGGACCTCATAGCCTTGAACAAAGCTGATAGTTATGAGGGTGCTCAGGAAAATTTGGCAAGGCCCTACCTAAACTTCATGGAAAGATGAAGAGGCACTGCTTGGAAGGTTGGCTAGCCTGGTGTAGGAATGACCCATGATTTGTCCTCAGCATATCTTTATAAGTAGGTAAACCATCAATGCCCACAGCAGATTGCTTCCTTCTAGTGGAAGCAAGGGAAGACAGGTACATCTTTCTAAACAATGGAGTTAATTGTTTCAAATTTAGCTAAACTGCGAATTGTGTGCTCCAGGAGAGACCCTCCCTGTCCTTAACACTTTCTCCTGTGAATGCTACTCTAGGCTCACCCCAGCTTCTGTTTCACTGGCTCAGAAAATAATACTATTCAGGAAACATTTTAACCTCTAAACCTATATAATACTAAAAAGACTGTTCAGACTGTTTCCCCCTCTTTTTTGCAGTGAAGCCTTGGCTGAACATGTCTTTTGGCACTGACTTGGACCAGGATTTGTAAATAGAGTGAACTGTTTGCTGTTTAGTCTGTTTGCCTGGAGAAACCAGGCTAGCCAACCAGACTTGCATGGTTTTGTGGTGAAATGGGATAGGAGTCAGAACTGGAGGTTTGTGATCAGAGATGCAAGAGGCCAGAGAGGATATACCAGGGACTGAAAGATGTGTATGAATATGGATCTGATGAGCCACAAGAAAACAGAGATGTAAGAGGGGAGGGGATGGGATGGTATCTGTTAGGATCAGGGTGTTAGTGAGCAGAACAGGGTATGTGAGGGAATCCAGTGTGGCAGAGGGGATTAACAATAGGCTAATTTTCCCCCCTGCAGTTATTATTCCTTTTAGTAGCCAAAAATTTAATCCTTCAATTAGGAGAGAAGTGGTTAACTGTACTTACCTTTTTAAAAATTATTTACAAAATATGTATAAGGTTATATTTCTAATGGTGTAAGGGAATCGAGTAGTAGGACACTATTTCCTTGCTTATGGCTCCAGCTTTCTGTTGCAAAAGAGTGTTTTAGGTCACTCAAAAAATCATCAGCAAAAGCGGGTTTAATGTTAAAGTGAAAGCACGACAGAGTTCATTGGCAAGGTTCACTCTACTACTAACTAGATGGTTGAAGCACACAGAGAAAAAATCAGACTAAAACCTAAAAAATCAATCTAAACCTAAAATCAACAAAAAGTTATCCATGGGGAGGCTGGGGATGGAAAAAGGGTAAGAATAGGAAAGGGTAAAGATAAAAACAAATAAGAGAGACCCTCCTATTGAGTCACAAGATTCAGAGTGGACCCTTTTGCCAAACTTAGCTGCTGACTTGACCAGTGGTTTAGGCCTAAAGGGTTTGACAGCACTTAAACTTAACAGCACTGAATTGATAAAAGAATTTAACAAAAGATTCTATAGAATTTACTAAAGCACAACAGTAACTCACAGGCCTAACTTACTTGTGAATCTAAAATATTTAAGAATCTAGGCAAACAACATTCATAGTACATTTGCTATAGGATATTCACACTTGAACGCACACAGATCTAATGGAGTATGTACAAGGTATACACCTGTGAAAAAGTCCCATCAAATCCAGTTAAATACTCATGTTGGATGCCTTTGCATCTTCTCAGTGGGCAAAGGGTTGAGCTTCAAGGAATGGAGGTATCTGCTGAGACTCTGTCATTGGTGTTTGGCCGCAGTCCTACAAGTATAGCAGACTTGAGAGTTTGTGAGCTCTGAGAGACGTCCCAGTCAGAGGCAGATTGCTGGTGAAACCTGCTGCAGAGAGCTCAAAGGGTCCCACTTAGGACTGCCGTTTATAGGGTCACAAGAGAGTTGGCTTTAGTCATAGTAATTTTTCCATCTGGCCTCGCTTTGGGTTATTTTTGTTATCAAACTTTTTTTTGAAGTTTGATAACAAAAATGTTCCACTTGGGTTGTTATTCAGGCAAGAAAAATAGGTTTCCAAGGCTGTTCGTTAAAAAACAGGAGCTCGTTAGACAGCATAAGTTCCTGGGAGCAGACAATGTTCCTGATAAGCTGAAGAGCGGCTTAGTCCAGGTGCTGTTCGTCAATGCTGAGGCCTGACCAGCATGGCCAGAAGCGGGGAGGAAGGCATGCACCACCACACCTTCTTTCAGCCAGTACCAAAGAGCTGTTTTTCTCTAGGCTTTAGTTGGGGCTGACTGCCAAGATTGTCCTAGCTTTGTTTGGAGCCTTCTTTTGTATGCTTTATCTGCTGTTTCTCATGTCCCCTGCCCCCCAAGACTCCTGTACAAAATGGTATTCAGAAAGTCATGTCTATTCCCATCTGACCCTCCCCAGTTCAAATTTCTGGATGTTAGCCTCTCGTTTGGGCAGTGACTTGTGCAGTGTTTTGGAATTGGGATTGCTGTTTCTCTGAAATGGAACTAGAATGTCTCCTAGAGCCAACGTAAGGCCAGCAGTAACATCTACCCACTTCCACTATGTTTAACCAACCCATGACACCACCTGCTTTTTCTGGAGCCTGAGTTTTGGATCTTCGTTTATGCTATCACGGTGGAACTGTGTGTTTTGTGTCTTAATGTGTTGTTAATCACCTGTGCTGCTTCAGCTTTCATGTCCATCCTCCATGGACATTCAGTGTCACCCATGCCTATTGCCACTCAGGTTGGTGAGTAGAGAAGCAGCATAGTAGAAGTTTTATACCTCATGTTCATTTACTTTCTGACAGTGCTTTGTGCATCTAAAAAGCCTCTATCCCCTAGGCTCAGAGCTCCCTAGTGCATTCATTCCTGGCCCCTCCATCTGAACATATCGGTGATTTGCCCTCACATAGTTGACATGATAAGGCTCCTATTTAATGACTCACTTGTCTCCCTGTCTCTACAGTCCTGTGGCTGTAAACTGTGATCAGGATCTCTGCCTTTTCTGACACCCGTGTTGGGTGATATTGAACCAATGAGTTCACTTTGTTTGTGCCTTGCTTTCTTAGTCCATAAAATGAGAGTAGTGAGACCATTACCCTCACTGCCTCCCCTTCCCCCCATCCAGGATGAAGTGAAAGGCTGCATCTGTTCGGTATAAACAAAGCCCTAATTTACATGTAAATGCTTGTGATATCGCTGTAGCAGCAGAGCTGTAGCAGTGAAGCCCTCCCTCCTTGTGTGCAGGCAGCTTATGTCAGCAGAACAAGGCCCTTTTTTGAGCAGAACTTTACCAAGCACCATCAGCTATATCAGCAAAAACATTGAATACCAATATAGCTACATCCTTATTAGGACCTACAGCCCTGTGATATTTTAATTCCTGACTTCTTTTTAGGTGCTTAAATACTTTTGAGGATCTGGACCTACCTATTGGCACTATGGAAGTTGCCCTCTTCCCGGTGGAACCCTTGCAAACAGGTTCAGAGCAGACATGGTCTCACTTTATCAATGGCTGCAGAGCGCTCTGAGAAACTCTCCTAAAGGGGCCCAGAGCCCAGCAGAGCATGATCAGGCTACTCTGGCTGACTTCAAGGGCAACACAACTGCTGCTGCTCCTTCTGACAATGCTGTTGGTACTGCAGGAGACTGGAGAGGTTCTTCCTTATTTATCTGTTCTAGTGAACAGAACTAAAACCAATGTTGCCTTGAAAATGTGTCTCTGTTGATATTTTTCCTTTCATCCCTTACTGATGCTATTTCAAAGGTGGCACATAAGAACACAGCATATTGTAGAGAAGAAAAAAAACGGTGAGGACAGTACCCTAGCACCTGAGCAGTGACCAAACCTTAGCTTGGAGAAGGAAGGAGGGAGCAGTTTGTCACCTTTCCAGTACCAAGCACAGTTTTGCAGGTTCTCATTCTCCTACATCTCTTCTTTAGAAAAAATGAGTGAAGGAAGAAGATAGATGAGTCAAAAAAAGATGTGGCTAAAGGAGCTTTTTTTTAATACTCAACTTTTCTACCTGCAGAGTGAGTCAGTTCAACTCATCCAACAGGAAACTCATCATCATGGCTAGGCTTCACAAATGAAGATTTAGAGAGGGCTCTACCCACATTTGCTACAAGCACGCTGGTGGCTAAAGAGGCCAATGCGAGATAGACAAGATCAGTTGCAAAAGGCACAGCAGAAAGACTCCTTGGATGGTATCGGCAGGATATGATTCTTTCTACATTGTATTTTCTCTTCGATGGTGATCCTGCGTGCGTTCTTAAAGGAAGCAGCAGTGTTATGGATTGTGTGTCTCCAGACTTCCCGACTGGAGGCCAGGGTAGACCAGCAATGAAGATCAATGTGGCCAAGACTGAGATGTTGTTTCAGGGAGTCCTTGTATCTTCTCTTCGGGGCTCCTCTCTTGTGGCAGCCGGTGGCAAGTTCACCATAAAGCAGGATCTTAGGGAGGTGGTGGTCCCTCATCCTGGAGACGTGCCCTGCCCAATGCAGCTGTGTTCTCAGCAGCATGGCCTCAATACTTGTGACTGCTGCCTGTTCTAGAACAGATGTGTTAGTTACATAGTGGATGTTTAGGACTGTAGACAGTTGAAGGAAGTGTTCTAGGAGACGCAGGTGGTGGTGGTGGTGGGAGATGACCCATGATTTGGACCCATATAAGAGAGTAGACAGCACTTTGGCTCTGTAAACACTGATCTTGGTACTTTTCTTAAGTGCTTATTTCACCAGACTCTTTTATGGAGTTTTCCGAAGGCACTCTATGCCTTTGCTAACCTGTTGTCTATCTCTCCGTCAATCTCACCATCCGAGGAGATGATGCTACCTAGGTAATTAAACTGCTGGACTGATTCGAGCTCTGATTGGCCAATGGTGATATGGGGATGATGGAAGACTTCCTGAGGTGCAGGCTGATAGAAAACTTCTGTCTTCTTCAAGCTGACTTCCAGCTCCAAAAGCTCAGCAGCCTCAGAAAAGCAGGTGTTAAACACTGCAGAGCTACTTCTGTGTGAGTGACGAGGGCAGTGTCATCAGCATAAAGCAGCTCCCAGACAAGATGGTTTAAGGTCTTAGTGTGGGCCTTCAGTCGCCTTAGGTTGAATAGGCTTCCATCAGTACTTGCTGTATGGCAGGGGCAGTACCCAATTCATTCTTCAGCAGTTATTGTGTAATGTACTGAATTGCTGAGTCTTGAACTACACGGTTGGTACTGAAAAGAGTCTGAAAGTGTTCAGACCAACGATTCAGAATGGAGGTTTTATCTGTGAGAAGCATTTGACCATCTGTGCTGAGTAGAGGGCTTTGGACCTGGTATGTAGGCCCATATGCTGTTTTCCAGGCCTCATAGAATCCTCTGTGATCACCCGTATCTGCGCATAATTGAGTTTTTCCTGCTAGATTGATCCACCACTTGTTCTGGATGTCACAGAGTTTCTGTTGGAGCTTGCTGCATGCGTGACAAAAGACTACTTTTCTTTCATGACAAAATGGCTGAGCAAGGTGTGCTTAGTGAGCAGTTCTCTTTTTCCTCAACAATTCCTGGATCTCCTTGATCTACCCCAGGACCAGAGCTGGATACTTGGGCTTCCATCAGAGAGACTGTGACGCTGCAGGAAGGACTGAGTGCTCACATTGTCTTTCCCACTCACATGGCTCACAGTGTGTGTGTCGATCAGCATCAGCCAAACAGGGCAGCAAAGCTGGCTCTGTGTGTGAGCCCCGAGTGCAGGGGAGAGATGTCTGTGTCCAACAAGTGTAAGAGGCAACTATGGGAAATGTCTGTATTCACAGGAAAATCATCTCCAAGCGAAGATGCTGCAGACCTGAATGGTTGCTGTATCGGGCATGGCCATAAGAGGGAAGTGTGTGCTCAGGCATTAGGTGCTTTCTCTGGGCTGGAGCAACCCCAGCTGTGTTGGCTGTGGGCTCTGCAAGCAGCATGGACTCTGCCTGGGTCCCACCTCTTCTCAGGACTAAAAGCAGGAGTAGTCCCTCTGGAGGCACCTGAGCTCAGCCACAGCCAGGTGTGCAGGTAGTGGTGATGGGGATGGGGTGAGAGGGAAGCAAGAGTGGGAAAGCAAATCGTCACTTTCTGGAGATAGGGGAGAATGAGATGTGCAACCCTGATGTGCTTTTAGGAGGGGTAGGGGACCTCGAGAGAAAGAGCTGAAGTCAACAGGGTGGGCTTGAAAGGTTTACAAAGAGGAACATGGATCGAAGAGGATATGGACAGGCATCCCTGCTAGATCTCTAAAGGAGACATTTTGCCTGAAGCACTTCTAATAGTATTTTGTAGGCCACATGCATAGAGCATGCAAGCTATATAGCAGTAACAAGTGGGCCTTGCTTGTTAAAACTCACCACAGCACAAGGTAGAAAAGGGCACTTGCACCATGCAGTATGGGAACTTGAGGCTTCACCAAGTCTATGCCTGCTGGCTTCCATGGGTCCTGTTAGCTGGAACTGTCATTTTTGAATGGCTGAGGAGTTTCAACTTGCTGAGGGCAGATCTGTGCCTACCCTAGTAACTACCCAAGCTCTAATCATACCAGCACCTTCTGGAAATGCTGAGGGAACCTGTAGTGACAGTGGTAGACTGGGAGAGGTCCTTAGACTGTTTCTGGTGGTGTAAGTGGGAGCTGAACTTCATCTTTTGATATGGGATGATACTTAGCTGTTGTGTAGCAGAGGAGTGAGGGACTCTGCTCATGCCTTCTATCAACCATGCTCCTGCTGTGCTACAAAATCAATCACTACTGTTCTGGACTCTGTTTCCCTGCTATCACCGAGGGACTGAGCACTCCTGCAGGGACCCACAGGGTACTTTGAGGAGAAACTGAATTGACATTGATTTCCTATAGTTTCCTGCCAATAAATGTGAACAGCAGGGTCCAGTCAGGAGCACCAAATGACCTAACCACCAGCTTCCCATGAGTTGGCTCTGCAGAGAGGCACCCAGGCTTCTCAAAGATATTTTTTTCCTCAGAGGCAGAAACAGAGGAAAATGAATGAGACAGAGCTGAATTTGTTACTTATTCATGCCACAGTATGAAAACAAAATGCATCTAAGAATAAACTGTACAAGAGCTGTAGGCAGGTGTGGTGGCAAGGCTGGGGAGACAGGGTGAATGCGTCTTTTGGTGGCTGGCTGAGCATGTGTTGATCTTGTGCTCCCAAAGCATCTTATGCCTGTGCAGCAGAGGGAACTATAGTTGTAGCAGCAGGGACTGTAAGCCTGGCTGGTTATCTAGAGGCATAGGTGATATTAGTGGGAGAGAGCTGAAGGAATGTGTTTTGCTCGGCACATACATGTTGGGCATCATCTATGGGCAGTGGTGTTGCCCAGCAGGAATGTGCTCTGTGTGTGTGGGCCATGGGAAGGGGTTGCTGTACAGGAATGGCTGCATATAACCACAGGAGGTTACTTTGCAGCTCAATGAGGCGAAGAATTGCCATGGCGACCACGCTCCTCTCCCTGACAGATGCCAGGCTTCAAGGCAATAATGTCTGTGTGTTGCTCTAATAGCCCCAAACTCCTTCTCCCTCTTTCGAGAATGGGTGAGGACCATGCTGCCCTGTCTCCGGGCTGGGAGAGTGGTATCCAGTGGGATATAGAGTGGTTTCTGCACACTCCATCTTTCAGTAGAAGGGGTCTGCCATCTGGGTACCTCCTACACTGGTGGCTGCTGCAGTGCAAAGACAGAAGGGCTGTGGTTTGAATTATTATGACACAGTATGGTTCTTGCACTATATGTCCATTTAGTGTGCTCAGGACCAGCAAAGTCTGAGCCAGTTGCCAGTCCTTAGGTACGAACTGCGTGTGTGCAGAGGGCTGTGTGTTGGAGGACCTTGCACCTGCTGCAAGAGAGGTGTTCTAGGGAGCATTACTGTGAACAATCCCAACCCTAGAGCTGGTGAGCTTGGAACTCACCAGCAGTTACATACTGCAAGACTCCAAGGACAGACAGAAGGCAAATGTGCACCAGAACATAAAGTCTTCTTGCACCTGGTGTATTCACACTCACTGTTAGAGCCCACATGGAATATGTTCTCTGTTCTTACTAGTATCAGGTCATGCCCTGTGCTTCTTCTGGTCATGCTCATGCCCTTCTGGCAGAGAAAGTACAGCTGCATCTCTCAGGTTCCACAGGAGCTAAGGTGTGTTCCTCAGAGACCTCTGTCTTTCATCTTCAATGACCTTATTCTGTTCTTTCATCAACTCTGTGGTGCTCAGTGGTCTGTGAAGCCATATCAGTTGTATCTCTCCTGTGTTCTCAGTTACAGGTTTGGGGAGATGGTTGCTTTGTGATCTGTGGGGAAAACTGGGAGGAGGAAAGGCTTTAAGGCCTAAAAATGTTTAGAAATGCTTGGTTTGGGGAGGAACACTGATGCATCCTGTACAGACTCATAAGCAAAAGCCAGAAAGAACAAACCAAATAGATGGTCATGCTGGTCCTGTAGGCTGAAGGTCCAGAGAGGTGCTGTAGACCAGCAGGTAGGTCATCATGTCACTTCTGCTGCACTGGAACATTGTAGACATGCAGAACACAGCTCGAGGCAAAGGTCCAGTGTTTCTCCTCACCAGTGTGCCCATTTCAACATCTTCCCTTGTGTACTCATCTTTTCTCTTGAAGGATTTTTTTGTTTAAATCACAGAAAAGCATTCTAGACACTGACAAACAAGTATTGTCATCTTGCAGAGGGCTAGCAAAAGAACAAATAGCTGCACTTCAGTGGAGGTGAAGCAATCTCTCCACACAGCACGGACTTGCTAATTTGCATGGTCATGAGGTCTCACTGGAAAGATATTTTTAAATGAAAAAGCAAGGAAATGATGCAAAATAGATTTGAGCATATTCCAGGAGATAGTTAAATTTTTCATAGTGAAACCCAGTAATAGATCAGGCTGTGTGCTATGAACTTCTCATCACAAAAATATTTCACAGGAGGCTTCTTCTGTCTATTCTGGGCTGAGCACTGACCTTGGATATTAGATCTTAATTAAGCATGTATGTGACTAATGTTTCTCTCTCCTCTACTTTGCTGCTGCAGAAAATAATATTCACAGAATCAAACACAGAGTACCTGCACAGTCACTCTCCGGATGGGACCCATGGTTTCTCAGTAGGTTCTGTGTCACATGAAAAAAACAGCATTTCTTGTGTGAAATTCAGAGAAAGGAAGTGTTAAATGTCTGAAGCCAGGGATTGCAGCCTTCAGCACTGAGTCCCTCTGCTGTTCCCGAACAGTGTGCAGCGATGCTTGCAGCTACAGAGAGGGTTGAGTAGGCCACAGGGATCAGAAAGAACATGCCATATCTTTACTTCATTATGCTTGCTCATCGGGGATCCTTCTTTCCTCTAGTCGTTTCCTTATCATTTTGACCTAGGAGAAGGGACAAAGCACTAGTGAATTTGACAGTGGTAGTAATAAGACTATATAAGACTTGCTTTTGTGCTTAAGACTCCTGTGCAAGCCAGGAGATGTCTGCAGACTGGTTCCACTTTCAGATCAGGTAAATGCTGAACCATCAAAACAGCGTGCCAAACTCAAATCTCTCCTGGATAATTACAGTGTTGGGTCAGGAGGGGGTTGGAGATGATCGTATCCCTACACTCATAATTGACAGGTCAGGTCTGGGGACTACAGACCAGTGAGCCTCACCTTTGTGCCTGGGAAGATCACAGAGCAGATCCTCCTAGAAGATATGCTAAAGCACACACTACGTCAGGAGCAAAAGAGCTGCCAGTTTGTCACCAGCATTGTCATGAGGATTTGATGGAGCAATGTCATTGTGCAGAAGACAGGTCTACAAAGTGGAACAAAAGCCTTGCTTTAAAAGGACCTGAGGCTTACTTGTGTGCAGCATTCATCAGGGTTTAGAATGGCTGCAGATTATTTGCAGTAGTGTGACTAAAATCTTCCTGACCTGTCATAGACACCTGACAATCAGCACTTCTGCAAAGTCAGGTTTCATCATAGCAATGAGAACAAGCTGACAAACTCAAAACCAGTCATCACAAGATTGGTGCAGTTCTCTGACAGTCTTTCCAGGTGCTGGTTATATTTGACAAAAGGTCAGGCTAACATCTGACTCTAATCTTAGAGGAATGCAGTCTGAAAAGCCAAGGGGGAAAAGGCCAGTGAAAATGAAGGTGTGCTGACTGCAGTGGCAGAAAGTGGTACCTAAGCTATCTCAGCCACTGGAACAAGGTAAGACAATGCCAAATCAGTTCTGTCTGTTCTAGAAATTATGGGACATGCTACTCCACACCTGGTAGTGAGAGTGTGTTAGATTTTGGTGCTTGTTCTGTATTCAGTGTATGTTTGTTCCTATTTCTCTGTGTGCCTAGGCTGTGAGCAGTGATTGACACTTTTTCTTTGTCCTTGGAAGAAACTACTTCCAAACATTTTTTTGTTACCACTTCTGCTACAAATGTCTTGATGCTCCACTCAGGTTTACTTTTTTCAGCTCCATTCCATGATTCTTAATTCCACAATCTCAAAATTTGTCTAAGAAGCCATCCCATTATGAACCAGCGAGTCTTTCCAAAATTTAAATTCTGTCTGGAAACAAAGCTAACTCCAAAGCTTCAGCAACACCTCTGCCTGGACTGATTGTTTTAAGCAAGAACAGTGCTTTGAAAGATGAGTCTCCTTTCTAGGCTGTGTGCTCTCCTTTGGCTCCTCCATCATTTAAAAATCAATATCCGTCTCTGATCACACCCCCTCCTCGCCAGACCCTGCTCTTTGCTACCTCAATTTGGTTTTAATTTGCCACAGCAAAATTGCAGTCATTTTTCCCCCATCCTAATTAAGAAACCTATCTGTTAAGGAGAAAGAAAACAAAAACAAAACCTTCTTATCTAAGCTCTTAGCACAGAAAAGAGAAGGAATGATTGGTGAGATGATCACCTCTAGAAAGCCAAGGCCTTTATTGATTCTTCTGGCCTTCCTCAGTAAATACAGAATGAGTTTTAAATTCACTTAGAAGGAAGCTAAAAGTTAGTGTAAAGTACTGATTTCCCAACATCAGAGAAGAAAGAGGCTGTATGTCTTCTTTTTTTTCTCTATACATAGTTCAATAAGAATATTTGGAGAGTGGTTCATTGTGCCTCATAGATTCATAGAATCATTTAGGTTGGAAAATACCTCTAAGATTATCGAGTCCAAGCATAAACCTAACACCTAACCCTAAGCCTTGGCTGTGGTGGACATGTCCCTAAGCACCACTTCTACACGTAAGTGTGAATGCCACCTCACCATACCTCTATTTCATTTTCCCCACATTTTGGTATAAATTGGCCTTGCTTCTCACCTTCCGGGGGGGTATTGGTGCTGACCTACCTTTTGGAAGAGCTTTGAGATCATGAAACAGATTAGGAAAGCTGTGTTGTGGGCAGGTGGCAGCAGCACTGAGCACTTGAGTTAGGGAAAAAAGCATTGAGTGATGGTGAAGGAGGGCACAACCTCAGTGCTAAGATGTGTGATTACAGGCACAAAAAGGTGAGGCCCACACAGAGCTCAGGGGAGAGCCCACTACACATGGAGATTTTGTGGAAGAGGACATTCAGCAGCCCCATAGGAAAAGGTCAGAGACAGAATAGTCCCTACTGACTTGGGAAAAAACAAGATGGGAATTGTCTGCACAAGCCTAAAGCTTTTGCTGTGCAGGGGAATAAACATCTCTATTCTGCAGAGAGGGAAAGCTACTACAAGCTTTTTCAGACTTTATCCCCTCCCTCCTTCATCCGTGATGTAGTGGAAGTGTTACCTCCCATAATGCTTATCTGAATACAAGCCCTACCTTCCAATAAAAACCAGGTCTGGCTCCTTGCTGTACTCCAGAGACTTATTTGCCGCCTTGGAGAGATAAGCATTTAGCTGATTAAGTTCAGTCTCTGTGCATAGACTAAGAGGGGTCATAAAATAGCAGGAACCAGATGGGGATCATGCCTGCTGGACTAAAACTACTCTGATATTCCAGATTTTTCCTCTCTTCACTGGGACCTCAAGAGCAGAACCCTTCAGAGCAGGACCTGCTATAAAAGTCCAGACAGACTTGCATTAAGAGCAAGGAAGTAGCCTTTTGAGACTGACCTTCTAAAGGAATAAGGCATGTGTTCTGATGGTTTGTGCATGTGTTAAGCTCAGTGTGTCCTCACATTCCTGCCCAGTAACTTTGAAACCTGTTGGTCTATTTCAATTAGATTTGATAGATTTCACAGCTAATTAAGTAGCAGGTAGTAGGCAGCCTGTTAGAGGAGAGGGACCCTATAAGTATACTGATTCAGGAAAAGGGTGCACTGTGCATGTATTAAACTCTGGGGAGATCACATGGAAAAAAATTACTTTTAAATACTCAGCTGGAAGAAAAGTTTCAGTGAGACCTGAATTTTTCAGGAACATAAATCCACAGGGAACCATGGTACATTCATTCTGCACCTCACAAAACTACTATTTTTCTTTTATTGTATGTAGATGGGAGGAAAAAATATTTAATTTAGGAAACACTGTAAAAAAATCCCACAGCATAGGATCCAGTAGATCTAGTATCTAGCAGATTTAGGAACTAGGATACTCAATAGGATGGTCAATTTTTTGTTGGCATCCTGGTTGTAACAGAAACCAGCACTAGCAGAGAAAAGCAGTGCAGCACCTGAAATCAGAAAAGGTTCTGAAAAGGGCTGAGTGAGGAAAGTCAGGGGCCGAGGGTTATCTATGGGGAAATATTGTGGGTCCCAGGGTCCTTCCATGAGGCTCAGAAGAGACTAAAGGGGGATGGCTCTAACTGTAGACTTCAATTATTTCTAGGAGAGTTACAAAGACAGTGGAAGCAAACTCTTGGCAGCAACAGATGGTCAGAAAAATGGAGAGGGAATGGATACAAGTTGTATTTTGGGTAACTCAGCCAGGACATAAGGCAAAATTTCTTAGTAAGGTGAGTATGGCAGCACTGGCTGCAAATTACTGAAAGAAATGGTAGAGTCTCCATCATGGAAGGTTTCTAAGTCTCCTGTGGGCAACAGCACTATTCCTAGTGGTAGGTTGGACTAGACACCTCCAGAGGTCCCCTCAACCACTGTTTCTGTGGTCCTTTGACAACAGATACCAGATGATGATGCAAGGAAACAGCTTGTATGAGCAAAGCTGTCACTTGCACGGTGGCAACTTTTATGTCACCTAAACTTTACCAGAGGACACATGAACATAGTCATTGTTGATTCCTTGTATAGAAAAAAAATGGGTTTATTAAGGTATTTGTGATTATTATTTGCTGAATATAAATAGTGGAACTTATTTTGTACTGTGCTAAACTTGCATCAGTCACATCTTGTACCTCTTGTACCAGATCTATAGAATTATAATACACATTATTTTCAACCAACTTTGGTTATTAGGATTTACAGAGACATCAGCAGACTGGATGACAGTCACTGGTTTTCTCTAAGTCTCTTCTTGCATAGAGATTATAAAAAAAAAAGGCCCTTTTTATATGGGTCTTTTGAAGCCTCCAACAACTTATTTTTCTGGATTGTTAATGTGTTTCTGTTAACTTTTTGAGGTAATGTGTTCAGACTCAGGCAAATTTTACGATTTCATCAGAACTAAAGTATGCTTAGAGCACACTGAATTATAGCTCAATTAATTTTGCATTCTAATTAAGTGGAAGACAGTCTTGTCACTGACAAGTCTCTTTTCTGTGCTAAATCTATCCTGTTTCAGGTGTGATGCAGAGAATGAGAATAACTTATATAAACAGATGAAAACAGATCTGAGCTCTTGTCTGCACTACATAAGATACTAGCCAGCTTCAGCCTGGATCTGTAGCCATGGCAGTGCAATACTGTGCCACTGTCTGGGTAGTTCCTACCTACCAGCTTCTTTCCTGAGCCACTCACTGCTCTCTGCCTACTAGCTCAGCAGAGGAGCACACAGCATAAATAGAGGGGCTTAGGTGCACCTTACTACAATCTGTAGAAATATCTTCTGAGGAACAGTGAGGAAAAAAGGTCAACAAGCTCTCAAAGAAGGGAAAAATAGGTAAGATCAGAATCATTCCAGCAGCAGGCACAGCTTTAGGGATTGCCTTGCCCATAAGTTACTGCCTGGTGGGCATGCAGAGTAGATCTGTCTCAAGCACTAGCCAGCAGTCCAGTTTGTAACACTGAACTTGTCTAGCACAGTACTCTGAAGAGGTCTGAAAATTTTAAGTTTGTACCAGCAGTTTCCTTGTCTGCTTCCAGTGTCCTCTGATTCTGATTTAACTGGAGATTTTATTTTCCCTTATTCTTGGTTATAATAAAAAAGCAGTAATTGTTTAAACTCTGTTGGACAGCCAGCCTTAGCTATAGATCATACAAAGAATGTGATGTGTACATGTGATAAACAATGTGCTTCAATTCCAGGTGGCTTCGAAATAAACACATGATTATCTTCCTGTAATCCACTTATTACATAAATTTTCTTGCAGAATTGGTCCAATGTCCTCTTCTTTCCCTCCCTTCCCTCAGAGGAATTAAAAACTACAGAGATTATCTCAGCATGCACCTATAGGAACACAAGAAATTATTTGTAGTACCTATAGATAAAAAAATTTGATCAGTGCTATGAAAAAATCCTGTTATGTCATCACAAACCTAAGCAAATATGGTGCAATGTCAGAGTCTGAAAGCTGTGTGGAGTAGGTCAGTGGTTCCTGAGTATATCACTGGATGCAGCCCTACCACCTGCCTTCTTTCCAGGACCGCTACTGCCTCTTTGAAATTCTGGAAGCACAGTTTACAGAGCCCACAGAAGTCCTGTGGTTTGCTCATTTGTACTCACAGAATCAATGATCCTGCTGGGCTGGCAGTTCAGGAAATTCTTTCTTCTTATTATTGTTTCTCTTTGTACATGGATGCCTTTTTTATTTTCTGGGTCATTTCCCGCATGCCCATTTCTGGGTCATGGACTTTTCTTTTTCTAGGTGTCTGATACAGAATGAGATCAGAGCTGTCTCTCTCACACTGGCATTAGGTAACAAGCTTGACTGCAAGTCAGCAACTCAGCAAATTCTCGACTCAGTCACATCTAAACATAAGGCTTCAATGGACCAGATGCTTCTCACAAACAAATGCCATGAGTAGTTTCCAGCATTTACTACAATTTTAAAGTGCAGAGGATAAACAGTATGGTTTCTTGTCCTCAAGTCACAGGAACAACTGAACCCTGGAATAAATGATTGCTTGTCGTATGTTACATATTTGTAGGGAACAGAAGAAGACATAAGGAATGAGAACCATGGACCTAAGACCTCAGCCTGTGATGTGAAGAAACCAGCTCCAATTCACCACCACCTGGTTCCATGACTCTGCCTTCTCTCATCTTCAGAGATGAGTTGGATGACTCTTGCTCCCTGCTCAAGAGTGAAGAACACACAGTCTGTCTTCTCACTGTGAGGAAAACAGATATTCCTCTCCCCTTCCCCACCTTCAGGTGCCACTAAGAGAACTTCACTGTTTTCTGAGCCTGACTCAGTCAGCTTTCCTTTCTGGTCATGTTGTAAACCTCTCTGCATAATACATTCACTGTCCTAGGGCTGAGCTGTAAATACACCAGGCCTAGGATACAGAAAGGACACACGTCTAACATAGAATAAGATACTGAAACCCACATCTGATTATTTTAGACTTTAAATTACTGGAGCTCTTTGCAGTATTTTGTAAGGAATTAATAGCACACGAACACACATTCACCTGCTATGAAATAAGAAGACCAGACACTTTACCCATGAGGAAAGAACTGCCACATATGTACTAAATTGGACTTTGATACTGCAGGCAACACCTCTCTGCAACTGCCCAACAAACCCTGAGCTGCCCATAAGCAGAGAAGCCCTGCAGACATACACAGGGCTCCTCCGCCAGAGCTGGCAGATGGCAGAGGCAGTAGATCCAAAAGAAGCCTGGAGGGAACTACACAAGGGATGCAGCAGCATTAACAATACACTGAAATAACTAACAGGGAGAAAAAGGAAGAAAATAGCCCAAAACTGATAAGAGATCTTTAATTTAAAAACTAGCTAAGTTTATTCATTGGGAAAGTGCAACAAAATACCCCAGGGATAGTGCATTCCACTCCAGCAATTAAAATTGCATTAAAAAGCAGATAGGAAAGTCTGAGTCTTAAAAAGAACTGGCACAAAAGCTTGTGCTTTTCTTTGTTTCAATATATTTATCTTCGGGTGACAGAGATAGTCACTGATTAATTTTTTAGGTACTTAATTTACAACTTCATTGCTTCTATTTGCAAGTCATTCTGTTCCTTAAAGATGCTAGCTTGGGACTGGGAACCATAATCCACAGGCACTCAAGGGGGGGGGGCAGTTTTGAAAGAATAGAGATGTTGGGCTCAGTCACATACTTTCTGTTGGGAGGAGACCCAGCTGGGAGCTACTAGATATTCTAAGCAGATATTGCCCCCAGTTGTTTCTCTCTAAAATCTGAGATACGAAAAAATGTCCAGTACCACTCATAAAAGCAGATCCTGCTGCAGCTGAGAGGGTGTAAGAGGAAAAAGGAGAGCACAGGACTACAGCAAGCTTATAGCAGCTGTCATTTGAGGGAGCTGCCAGTTTCTGACCACTGAACCAATTTTTGCTGTAGAGGTAATTCTCTTCAAAATGCTGTATAGCATGCCTATAGCAGCCTATCCTCATTTATATTTGCTACTGCACTTCAGCTGAGCTTTGCAAGCCAAACAAGATTCTTTAATACATAGCAAATATGTATCTTTTGCTGATGCTTTCTGCCTAATGATTTCAAAATACTTAAAGAGCATCACTCACAAAGCTTAAACTAAGCTTAACCAAATGCTTAAACCATACAGATATTTTAAAGGGAACAGAGTAAACATCTGCAACAAAATGGCAATAGAGTTCATCTCCTGAGTCTCAGTCCTGAACTTAACCCTTCTTTTCATTTTAAATTCTTTTTCTCCCCCCACCTATTTCTTACAGCAAGCAGGACTACATTTATTCTGCACAAGTTTATTATCCCAATATAGACAAGTGACTTGCAATATTACATTAGTCCTAATTCCATATGGAGGTTGCCTGTCCCGTCCATGCCAGCACAATCTCCTGGTCTCAGCTGACTGTATTTGGTTTATGTCTCTTGCCTCTGCTGTTCTCCTCATGGTGACTGTCTTCAGAGGGTGCTTGGCCCTTTCCATTTGTGTCAGAATCCTCTGGAAATTTCTGACCCTCAGCCAACACCTGCCGAATAGTCATATTAATGCGGGAAGACTGCAGGTACTTGGCACACACCTGCCAGTCCTCATCAGAGCTGTGTTCAATGACTGAGCCAACAGGAAGGTCTGAAGGAAGTGCTTGGTCGAGGCAGGAAGGCACGGCTGTCCCCTCAGGGTTGGGGAGCACGCGGGGGACAGCGTGGTACAGCAGGCGGCTCAAGCCAGACATCACCATGATATCTCCACTGTGCATGAACATCGCCGTCGGGGCCTCCTCCCGCTTACGGCCCCCAAGCAAAAATATTGAGGATTGCCCAAAACTAGAGATGGTGTAAGGATGGAGAGAGAAGAGAAAACAAATTCAGGTAGAGAACAACTATCTGTACAATAAGAAAATATCAGTAGCTAAATCCCTTTATAAAAACCCCAAGCAATCATGAAAACCAGATGGGCTCCTAGTAACAACTTTACAATTAGAAAATGAAAAACAGACTAAGAGGCCTGGTTCAAGATAGGCACTGTGTGAGCAGTTGTCCTGCCAGTGTGAAGCTCTGCTGAGTTATTTCATCCTTGCCTGTTAGTACCAATTGACACTCTGCTGCTTTAGAGCAGAACAGTGCTCTGTGCAAAGAGTTCTTCCACTCCAGGTGCTACATCCATGCTATTCAAGCAGTCCTCAGAGAAAAACCTAAGTCCTTGAACTACAGTCTTCTGCTATTCAAATCTTCAGAGAGTGAAGATTATATACCCAATTAGCAAAGTACATCATACTGGCTTCTTATAACCATATGCAACTCTAGAAAATAGCCACTAATCTTTCCACAACGCTCAAGTGCTTTCCTTGACTTACCTGAACGATAAAAGGGGCCGAGAATGGTCTAGTTCAGACTCATCCACATGAATTCCCAGTGAAGAGTCAAAATGATAGTAGTTCAAGATCCCTGCTTGGGCTTGGAAACCCCTGAAACCACAGGCTGCAGCCACTTGCTCTGACAGGAATGCAAGGTCTGAGGGGAAAGGAGTGTGGTGATTTGCTGAGTACTTCTGGAAGAAGGAGAGCAAGGGAAAAAAAAAAAAAACAAACAAAGCCACACCCAACACATCAGAGCAGCAAATACAATTGGAAACAAACATTGAACAAGAACTCAAAAGTCTGGCTGGAAGTCACAGAGAAGGACATAAAGTTTGCCTAGAAAATGACTACAACACAGGCACAACTACAGCAAGTTTACCTCTTATCATTAAATTCTTGGCCTATGCTGAGACTGCCAGAGATTCAATTAATCATGGAGTTAATCATTTTATCTAGATGCTAAACTTGAAGTCAGTAAGATTAGTACCAACATCCTGAGGATCTTCTCAGTCACAACCTAAAGCTGCCAACAGAAAGACAGTTCTGTAGCTCATCAAGAGAGCTACAAAACAAGCATCTTTGTCCCTTTTTGAAGAATAAGAAACAGGAGTTGATTGCAAAACTACTTTTTCTCTCTCCCATGAGTGATTCTGAGAGGACTGGAAGAGAATACCCATACTTATTATTAAGGCCATCCAATAAACAGGTTGATCTGGTAAATAAAAGGCTGCTGCAAGCAGATTTGGTTACCTTCAATATACTGATAAGATGCATATCCACTCTGCCAGTCTTTCTCAGCCTCCATCTAACTCAGTCTTATGAAAACAATTTTATTTTCATCAGGAGCCTCAAAACAGCTATTAGTTGGTAAGACTGGTTCAGAATCATTTAAGTTCAAAATCACAGGAGCAGACATCTCTTCTTGCTCCTGTTCATCCCTTCAAAGAGGAGTAGTTTCTCAGAAGTCATTCTGACCTTAAATAGTTAACAATGCTTTTGTGATCATTCCTTTTGGTACAATAAAAATGCTCATTTACCCTGACATAAGAGGTAAGGTCTAGAGCTGAGTGTATGCTATAACAATAACTCTCAAAGGAAAGAATGCAGCAATGGATTTGTGCTGTTAAATCCTTCACAGTGAACTACTGCAGATTAAAATGTTCTAAAAAGCATAGTTTGTTACAGCCTTTCCTCAAGACTGTCTTGTAGAATCATACGTGTTTTATTTGATGATGTCCTCCTCTGTTTGCCATTTTGAGTGCTTACAGCTTACAAAAATGGAGAAGAATTTAATTCCAATACCTTAGTATCCCAGTTATAATGGTAACCAAGGGTCACCCAGCGCAGCTTCTCCAATAAGCTTCTGGGCTCCCGTTTACTGGAACCTTTCCTTCTACAAAGACAAAATGGAAAGAAAGAGAACATGTGTTAATTTCTGAGGGCTCTTCTGGTAGTACAGCATACAGTAATGAGATTCACTCATCCATACAACAGCCTATTAAAACCAATGCATGCTAAACTTTTATTTTCAGTGCCCATACTGTTTTCCTCTGAAGACCTTGAAAATTTAGTTCATGCAATCTGTGCAAGCTATGGGGCCTGCTGCCGACTGCTGTCAGTTTGAAAGCTGGTGTTTTCAACATGGTACCTAACAGGTTATCAGATGGAGACAACACAATGAACTGGTGCAGATTTAGAAGTCAGAATTAAACATGTACTATTTGAGCACCTGAAACTGAAAGACCAGAATCTGAAGATCTGAAAGCTGCAAATGCAACGAAAAAATATTCTAGGCACTTAATAGAAAATTACAAGAAAGGAAAATGATTTGCCTCACAGTGAAGCATAGCATGCTGCCTAATACTGCAAAGGACAGTTAGTTCTACTACTTGGAACTTTGACAAGAAGTCCTTAGGATGGTCTGACTCAATGTTCAGTAAGAAGCAAGACTGCTCCAGCTATGACCATATACTTGTAACATCAAGAAGTCTAGACTGCAGGTGTCCCCTATCTGCTATGCAGGACAAAGAACTGTTCTTCTTAAGTGACAACCCTAAAGCTCTGATGCCACACACCAATTTACCATTCTTACTTGAAGGTAGCAAGGGCAGGACAAGACTTCAGGGAGGGACTTTTAGTATGGCCTATGGAAATGTTCTTGAAAAGTTACAGAGTATAAGTAAATTAGTGACAAATAGGAAAAGGAAGGTACACAAATATCTTCTAGTGCACTCATTCCAGTAATTTCATCTTATTTTCTCAAGCCAAGTCACGTGTTACAGTAAAAAAAAAACAAAAACACAAAGAAAAAAATATACTCAGAAGATCCCAATAAACGGTAGCACCAGAGAGCTGGCTCTCATTTATAGCCTCTGTAGTTCAGCATGACATGCTCTCTTTTACAAAACTTCATATTTGTGCTGCCATGGTCAAGTCTCAGTCAAGCATCTGCATTTGATGTGTTTTTCTACCTGGATATGCAGCTTGTTTCTGCCCTTCAACTATACCCTACTGATAGCTCCTAAGATAAACCAGGAACAGGAGTAAAAGGCCAGTTTCTTTGCCTTTAGTCTCACTGATTATTGAAAGAAAGTAGTCTTTCCAGTTTCCATCTTTGTCATAGCTAACAGCAACACAGTAACTACCACGTACATTCTGCTTGGAACAATTTCTGGAGCCTACAAGCAGGTAACACAGCATTCAGAAAAAAGAGAGCTCACAACTTGTTCCCAAACATCTTCAATTAATAGATAATGTTCATAATTGAACACTTTTAGCAAATGCCTTTTGAAAGTGCCCTTCTTTCACTACAGTGCTAGAGCGTTTGCACAACAGTGGGAACACCAAAATGCTCTGGAGGTCCTTATTCCCAGAACTTGGTATTTTGCATGCAATTTCTAAGAAAAAGTCTTAGTGTCATGTATCTGGAAACAATTGAGTTCCTAGATCTGAGCAGCAGGTGCTCCTACAAGAAAGCACAGAGAAATTCTGGTATAACTATGTTAGAACAGGACTAAACAGCATGGGGTCTTTGGTCCAAAGCTCCCTTGTTTCTTTATTCACTGGTAAATGATAGCATCTGTAAAACTCTGCCAGCCTTTTCCTTACACACTGGAACATACATACATACATATATATGTATATCCCTTGTAGGGATTCTCTGCCCCCTTTTATGCTTTTAATTGTCCCCAGCACTACAGAAAATACTAAAGCTCCATTTTGTGAGGCAAGCATAGTGTATATATATGTCTAGGAACTGTATCGACTCTTCCTATTTTGTGATTCCTGCATCCTGAAAAGAGCAAATAAGCCATGATCCAAGCACATTTATGCATCTTCCTGATGGCTTTAAAAAGCATTAAAGTTGTGACTCATCTTGGAAATGGACATCTTTTTAGTTAAGCACTGTTTCTCCCCTCCCTGAAAGACTCTCACTCCAGATACTAGAGAAGTTGGCTACTTTGATCTGCTGCCCCTGGGTATGAGCACAAATACAGCAGTTTGCTCACTTGAAGACTCAGGCAAGTGCTTAATAAAACTGCCAGTGTTTCTGCCAGCCATCACTCTTCTAAACACTGTTTTCAACTGAACTGGATTCAGCTGCAAATTAACCTCTGTTCTGATCATTCTCTTCATGCAGGAGGTGCTGCTGGGAGAGGCCTGTCAAGCTGGAACAACACCCTGCTTTTTTCAGCTATTGGGCACAATGCACAATCCTTTCAAAGAACAATTTTTCATTCTTGATGGAACACAAAAAAGGTGTCTGAATTTCTGTAACTAATTCTAACTGAGCCTGGAAAACACAAGTGAGGGCATAACTTCTCTCCTTGGAGCAAATAGTTAGATGTCCAAATCTTGCTTCTGCCATTCCATGTCTTGTAGATATTAAGAGTATTTTTAAAGAAAACTCTCAGCATGTCAATCTCGCTAAAAAAACTGAGGTGGAAGATGAGCATTGTAGGAAACTTTGGTTGCACCATCACATGAAACAATCATTAGGGAAAATGAGCAGTGAAATCAATAAAGTAATGATAAATGAGCAGTGAAATCAATAAAGTAATGATAAATACCCAAATAGCTAAAAGTTAGATGCCGTTTACAGTACACAATCTTGTATGTATCTTTACAGGTGACTTTATTCAAGTTCAGGCTTTAAAGACTTTATCATTTTTTCAAAAACTTGCTACTTGACTTCAAAACTCCATTAAATTCCAAATCAGGTAGAGGAAAGGCAGCTGCATCAGCCACAGAATTCTGAACCTACAGGAATCTTTCAGAGTGAACAGCATTGCCATTAAAATGGTACATTTGATACATTTAATTCAATCTCATACTGAATTAAGAAAAACCATAAACAAAATCAAACCAAAAGAAATACTTTAGAAAATAAAAACACAGCAACTGGTTGACTTGAGAAATTCAAAGAACTGCAGATAACAGCCTTTCAAATACAGTCTACTGCGACTGGGAAGAAATGCTAGTATGAGTGGGGAGTTTTGGAAAGGATCCCTTTTGCCTCAGGAAAACTGAGGCCTAGAGGGACTTCATGGTTCCACTTGCAGCTGAGCTTAGCAAGCTTCCAGGGTCACTATTTTATGTTTCACTCATGGCTTTAAAACAACATGGTACTAGAAAATCCCATTGAATATGAAATTAGGGAATTAACAAGGATGGAAATGAAGCCATGAAACATCCATCTTTAACCTGGCATGCCTGACACCATCTGTATACTGCCAGCATATACACAATCTTTTTCAGCTTCTCTTCCCTGCTCATTTTCTTAGACCCTCTTGGAGCTGAGACCTGGCTCTATGAGTTTTGGCCACCAAAGGTGATTGTGGACTTACCTTAGTTGCTCCTTGCTCTGTCCCCACAGGTCAATGGTCTTCTCAGGAGCCATGTGCAGGTCCAGGTTGCAGACATTGGGTTTCTGGGGGTATAGCTTGAGACACTGTTTCACCCAGTGTCGCTGGCAGCCAGGAAGGAAAGGGTTTGGTATGAAAATAAACCCTGACCACAAAGAAAAAAGGAGGGGATGGACAGAAAGTATGATTAGGCATTTTCCTGGGTTTTTTCCAAATCTAGAGCAAAGGACATGTGTTGGAGGTAGCGAAAAAACACCTTAGACAAACAACTACTGACTGTGCATGTAAGCTGAAGAAATCTATTATAGTTAAATTAAAACCTACTGCAATTTTTTGGTAAAAACAAATGGTTGTCACAAGGTAGAAGGCAGAGAGGGCAGCCAACACTGGTCCAAGTAAAAACTGACAATAAAGAACATATCTGCATAAGGCATATTGATTACAGCAAATAAAGGAGTAAGAAATTGGAAAGTCATTTGCTCTGGAGTAAATTTTATTTTTTTTAATGATTCAGCATGATTTTTCTCTTAAACCTTGCAGAGTTAAAGTAATTCTGCTCTAGTTTTTCTAGACTTCAGACTAGATTTAGCACTCTCTCTGAACTCATACTGTCTTCTTATTGCTGCTTCAGTGCCAAGAACTGTAGAAAGCAGTACCCAGGCTGAGCAAGTCTCTGTTAATGTAAAAGGTCCTCTCCTTTGCTTCATGCTTATTTCCAGGTAAGTCTGGTTGTATCCATACGTATTTCACTATGGTAACCCTCAGAAAGAGGGATAAAAGTCCAGTTATATCCCAAACTGCTTGTTGCAAATACTTTTCAGGCATTGTTAATTAATAAAACAAAGTAAACATGTAGCTAATCTTGGGCATTCATTTAGCCAGGCACCTCAACAGCCCAAGAAAGTGGGTTAGCAGCAGGGTAACAGATTGTTTTGGTCTATATCTTAACAGACAAGAGTCCTTGACATAAGATCTGCCATCACCACGAGTGCTAACAAGATTCTTCACTGGAATTTTCTCCCCAGCACCTTGGAGGTGTTTCCTTTCAGTCCAGGGTCAACATATTGATGAATGAGTGTCTGACAGGAAGATGCTATTAGTCTGTATTGTACCTACTCTGAGAATCAAGGCACTCTCTCAAAGGCTGTCAATTCAGTAAGACTCACCAACACAAAATCCATGTACAAAGGGATATAGGAGTATAGGAGGAACAAAGAAAAAGGAGGTTTTAAGGTTTTGGCCTACTGTGTCTTTTTGAACTTCTCAGTATATTAAGTTAAACAGAGACAAAAATAGATGAAAAAGGAAGAAGCAAGGCTAGGAGTCAGTCTCAGTAGGATAAAAACTTGCCTTGTGGCCTTATGAAAGTGGTAATAAAAACACAAAAAGAGCTTTCTGCCAGCATCTCTCACAGACTCAAGATTAAAGTAACTGGTTCGAAAAAAAGTCTTCAGTGTATTAATAACATACAGTTGTTCATTTCACTCCATTCCCTGCACTTTCAGGCTATGGCAGCCTTCTGACAGATGTGGGTACAAGAAGTTTCTTTGCCAGAAGCATAAAATTTACTTTCTGTTGTTCTCTGCATAGAACAGAATAACAATACTGCCCTTCCTGTCTACAGCTTTTGATGTGGGGTTCTCAAAGCACTTTACTACATTAATGAAATTACATTCTACTATGCATGTATTATCTCCAGGTATTAATGAAGGAACTGAAGCCTGAAGGGTTAGTTACAAGCAGAGATGAGAACAAGAATCCAGATTTTATGGCTTTTATATCACAAGCTTAGAAGGCACTCATGTCTCTCCAAACCTTTCATTGACCTAGGTTTCTCCTAAGAAACCAGATTAGTTTAGATTTACAAAAGCACTAACAACTAAAAAGTGGGTTACTGCTATGCTTCTTGTGTCAAGAAAGGCAGAAACTGAATTTCTAGCAGTTGCAGAGCTTTACTATAAAATTCTACGCAAACACTCAAGATTAATAGTGCTAGAAATCAGTGCCTTGCCACACATAGGAGGGAGAAGAGTAAGAAATAAGAAATATATTCTGTAGCAATCTCTCTGAAGTGACTAAAGAACACCACAGACAAGCCTGTGACAACACAATTGAACCTCTTGGCCTTGAAAGAGTTGGTGTAAGTGGGAAGGGCAAAAGAAGAATTCTTTGGGGATCTGTACACTAAAGGAAACAGCCTTGAGGAAGCAAATGCAGTTCTCTTACTGCAGCAAAATCTTGCTACTTAGTAGGAATTAATTTGCACCTAAAGAAAGTGGCCTCCAGCCTCAGTCAAAAGAAAGATAACACATGCAGAAGTCCAACAAGAAAAACCTCTCATAAAACAAATGTGCGTCAGTTATAAAGACCCAAAGACAGCATCGGCCACATCTCACAGAACTCAGGTCAACACAATGGAAGTTCATCCAGCTTCTTTAGTCTTACATTTCATTGCTGTGGGAACAAAACCAAATGACTTCCCTTCCATTTGCCCACAGACAAACAAGAAATTCACACTTCATTTAGAGGGCTATTGGGGCAGTTGGTTAAACATCTTGTAGTGCTTTAAGATGTCCAGATAAAGGGTAGCTGGAAAAGGATAAAATATTATTCTTTTCAAATCCATATATGACTTGATTCTAAACAGGACAGAGAATTTGTCAATGTATTTACATTTCATTTTAGTGAAAGGTTTCCCTTCCCAAAGCAGAAGAAAAATGCAGCTAAGTGGAACACTTGTGATTCCCCACACCCCCTATGTAATTACTAGGAAAGGTGTTTAGACAGACAGTAAATGACAAGCAGATCAAGTGAGTGCAGCTATAATACGACAAGTAAGTGGAACAAAAAGTGTGTTGAGGCAAGAGGCTTAAGCCTTTCTCCTGAAGTTATTGAATTCCCAGTGTATTAAACATGCCAGATGGGTAGCATGGCTGCCTCAGTTTCAGAAATGGTAGGCTGGCTTCATAGCAACCCACACAGAACTGACCGAGGTCCCAATGTACCAAAAGAAACATGAGAAAAAACAAAATTAATCAAACAAAAATCCTTGAAATAAGGAGGATCTGGGGAACTACAAGCTCATCAGCCTTATAGGTTTCTGGTCGCGCTGGTAAGATTACAGAGGAAACTTTCAAGGCAGCCATTTCCAGACACATGGTGGTTGGGAACAGACAGTATGGAAGGCAAATTTTGTCTAACTAGCCTTACTATCTGTTACAGTGAGATATCCAGACAAGGGGGAAGTAGGGGATGCTGTTTACCTTGGCTTTAGAAAAGCTTTCCACTCGGCCTCCTGCAGCATCATTGGAACCAAATTGGATTTTATGAGCAAATTAAAAGGGTGAGCAAAAGGTGGCTGGACCACCAGGCTTAAAGAGTAGTGATTTGATGATTTTAAGTCTAGCCAGTGGCTGTCATGAGCTGCATTCCTTGATCCTGGGGCCAAGACTGATAACTACATCCGCATTAACAACCTGGATGATGGGACGTTCATCCTCATTTCAGTTACAGATAACACTAAACTGGGGCAGTGGTGGATATGCTAGAGGCTACGGCTGGCCCTGAAAGGGACTTTGACAAACCGAAGGAATGGGCTAATGAGAACGTCAGGAAGTTCAACAGTGGTAATCCTGCACCTGGGGCAGAATAATCCCATGCAACAGTATGGCCTGAGAACCCAAGAGGAGCTCCAAACCAATGGGCCAGGGGGCCTTGAGGACCAACTGCATGTGAATCAGGAGCACACCCGATACAGTGAGGGCTGGTGACACAATTTCCAGTATTGGTGAGTGCTACCTACAGGGAGGAGGGGAGCCAGATTCTTCTCAGAGGTGCACAGCAAGATTATGAGAGGCAACAGTCACAAATTACAGCAAGAGGATTTTTTATTAGATATAACATTAAAATAAAAACATCACAGGAGTGACCAAACACTGGTACAGGTGCCCAGAGAGGGTGTGTAATCTCTGTCCTTGGAGATTTCCAAAATTCATCCATACAAAGCTCTGAGAGTCCTGATCTAACTTGCAACTTCATCCTGCTTTAAGTAGGGTTTTGGCCTATACCTCTGGAGGCCTCTTCCAACCTAGCCTCTTTCTGTGATTCTACTAGCTGAACTGCAAACCTAAGACACATTTCAATTTCTGAAACAACCTGCCTAATGAAATTACACTGAATAGGCCAAGAGTTTCTTATCATTTACTGTACTCGGTGTCCTACACTAACAAGTAAATGCAACACTTCAACGCTGGAATTGCTGTATTTCAGCCACTTATCCAATTTGCATGACATACATTGAGGAAAAACAGATTCTACAGAAATAAAATCTCTGTTAAAGGCAACAGGAATCCGTTCTCCTGAGCTATGGTCTGGTTGATCTCACTGTGAAACAACTAGCCCTCCTCACCTTCATATATATATCACTGCATCCCACCCTTTAGCTAGATAAGATAGAAGATGCATGAATCTAAAGCAACAAGCTTGTATTTAATTTTTCTTGAAATCAGAAGCACCTACCTGGATACCCATTGAGGCCATAGGCTTTCCACTGGCTAACTGGCTGTAATCCTGCTCTGTAGGCATCTTGATCACTGACTGAAGAAATACTGAGCTGTGATCTGAACACCTGGCCAAAGAAAACAAATCTGGTTAAAAAAAAAGTACGAAACACAAAGCTTGTCCAAAACCAGCACCTATAAGAAAGACTGCTACCACATTCCAAAGTAAGTCTCATGAAAATGCCAACTGCACCACAGAACTACTGCCTGAACAGCCATGACCAGGACAGGGCATTCTGGTAACAGAGCTCAACATAAGAATCAAAGGATACCTACACACTTTTACAATACTTTTACAATACTAGAGATGGAGAGAGGTGTCCTTCATTCATAAAAAAAACCCCCAAACACTATGTAACAATGAGAAAAAAAATCATCATTATTTATCCATTTCCACAGTACAGCCTCATCATTAAAAAACATTCTGGTAATTATCAATCTTCATTAGAGAGCAACATACCCATAACACTTAACACTTTCAAAGAACATCCCAAATACAAGTTGCTCATGATCCTATAGGGTACATGCCTATTCTCTTCTGTAGTTCACAGAAGGAGAAGCAGTACAGCAATTATGCACCCAAAGCTGTCTGATGTGAAGGACTGCAGAAACCCTGTCAATTCTGAATACCACACTGCCACTTCTGTTCCCAACAGCACGGTCAACAGCCCAAGGCTTAGCAAAATATATTTTCTTGACACAGTCTTTTAAGTTGCAATGACACATGTATTTAAACTCCAATAAGCCAACATTTGCAGAAAAAAACCCCAAACTCATCTACTGTGTTTCCACTCCTTTTCCCCCTTATAACAGGGAACTGTCCTAAGAAAGGCAGGGTAGAGGCAGGTAGGTTTTGTTCCATCTTAGTTCCCCAGTTCAGCTCTCCATGCAGCTGTGGAAAAGTACAGGCTCATAAAAGGAAAGAGATGGCCAGGCACAGTAGGAATAAGCAGGCAGAGAGAAGCAAGACCTTGTCTATGTCAACTTAAAGTATATGTGAAATTAGGGTCTTTGCACACAGACTCTGCAGTGGTGCATGTGTAAACCAGTCTCTCTGCAGGCTGACAACTCTGGTTAACATCTTCTGAGCAACCAGACTAAATTACATACATAGAATTTCTGAGAAAAATCTTAAACTGGTGCTGGGCAGCAGCTTCTTGCAATGTGCTCAGTTTTGCCATTTTTTCAGCTCTCTGCCAAAGGCAGCTTTGTGACTGTCACCCCTGAGGAGTTTAATTCACAGTCCTGTCCACAGAACATCCCCAGTAAGGCTCTCCCTCTAAGACTCTGCCACCTCTCTGCCTGCTCAAACTGCTTCCACACCACCTGTTGCCTGGGCTTTTGGAGAACAGGCGGCTTCTATACTGAAGAATTATACATCAGTTAAATAAGCCTGGTAACAGGGCAGATGGGGTATGTCACATTTCACTGAAAGCTCAATTGCTTGAAGCAGTTTTCTGAGAGAAAAGAAGCAATATTATCTGGGCCAATTTGCCTGGCCTGTAGCTCTTTAAAAGAAAAGCCAGATGTTTTTAAGCTGGGGGAAAGAGTAATAAAAGATGTTTTCTCTATTAAGCTGTCACCTGATCTTACAAGGTAACAGGCACAAAAAGAGTGATATTGAGAGGGGACAGATGCTTGGGATGCTTTCAAATACTTTGAATTTCCCAAAAGAGCCATAATACTGTAATCCTTTATCAAATACAGAATTCCTGCAAGCTCAAGAAAAGCTGAAATGTTAACAACTTCCTTGGTTAATGCTAATGCCTCTAACCGTGTCATACGGGTCAGGCTTTGTGTTCCATTTATAACAGCAAAGTTATAGCCTAAAAATAAAAAATAAAGAAAAATAAATATTTTAATAGAAGAGTGAAAACAAAAGACTAAGCATTGCAACTATGAAAAATTGACAGCCAAGTTTCATTTTAACCATATTCCCTACTCCTTTTTTGATGCAGGCTCATATGTAAAAAAATCTCTGGTTAACAATACTTCAGCACGTATCTGTCATCCTTTCATGACAAAATAGAGAACTAGTTTTGAGGATCACTTCTCCGTTACTCAAGACATGGTAAACTACTAACCACGATGGCTGCTACTTTCAGCTGTGCTCCTGATGGCGTGCCCCCAACCCACTACATCAGCTGAACTTGCCCTGATGACTAAGCCAAGCGTTTATTACAGGGGAGTGAGAAAGGAGAAGAAACTTAAGCAGTGGGAAGATAGCACAGCAGGGGGAAGCCGATCCCAGATCACTCAGTTGTTTCAGGGCTAAGAAAAGGGCCATTAGGCCCAGGAAACAGTATCAGCTCCGAAAGTGAAACTTGCTTTTTTTCTGTTCACGCATTCCTTTGCTTCTCTCAACGTGTTACACGTGGAGGCTTTGGAAACCGCCTACTGCAGTGCAGGGAGCTCCTTAAACATTAAGGAAGTAAACATAAGCAAAAGTAGTAAATCTGCGCCTAGGCGTCGCGCTGGGCAGGGCTGGCTGGGCGGCCCCCTGTGGCCTCGGGCGGAGTCCCACGGGCCGAGGGGGC
>NW_021940750.1:21196604-21227427 GCF_001715985.3 Manacus vitellinus
GCTGAAGGAGTACTTCTCCCAGTTCGGGTCGGTGCAGAGGTGCCAGCTGCCGTTCGTGAGTACCTGCGCGTCCTCTGGGCCGCTGTTCATGCCCTCTTAGTGAAGCGGGAAAGAGCTGGCGGCTGGGCCTGCGGCTGAAGGCCTGTCCCGGAGCAGCTTCCCCGCTTCCTAGGAGCTGCTCTCGGGAGGCCTTATGTTGTATTCCAGTCTGGTTTTCAGTGCTCGTCACCCTTGGCTCCTTCTCCCAGCGGGTGCCACCACTTGTCTGCGAGCTGTAGGCCTTATTGAAACTTAATGGTCTCCGTTGGCTTTCAGGGAGTTGTACAAAGCACATCCCTCAGATCCTGTTGATGCTGCCAGTTCTGAATAACGAACCGAAAAGTGGTTTGAGCTTCTCTATCTTGTTATCATTCTTCTGACAGAGAATAAAGTTTTTATGTGCCTGGTCTTACTGGCCAAAATACTAAAGGTGTGAGTATGAACCTACAGTCGTTTCCTGCTGTGGGTTCAGACCCCATCCAGAGTGTGGGGCTAACCATAACCTCTGCAGGGTGCTGCCAAGCTGTTCCTGCCTCTACCGTTTAGGCTGTTTATCTTCTGAGCATGTAGGTCAGGGATCGTACTATCCAGTGCAGTTTCTTAGAGATGAACGGTCAAAAAAAGTTTTCCTTTATGGGTAAGTTGCCGGCCATCACCGAAGTAGAGGTTCTCCTGCCTGCTTGTGTTTCTTCATGTGAAGTAATGGTCTGTTAGATTAAGCTCAGTGTGTAGTGAGCTCCAGTTAGTGAGCTGATGGGTTCGCTATCAGTTGAGGACTAATTTGGAAATGGAAAAAGACAGTTTGAAACAGGCTGGCTATTTCCAAACACTTGAAGCTTAGGTGCCTGCCTGCCACACTGTTCCTCAGGCCCAGGACAGGCTGCATTGCGCTGTTGCAAACCCAGCTCCATCACTGATTGAAGTGACACCCACGTGTATGTTTTGATTCAGCGATTACTTTAGGAGTTTCATTAATGCTTAAAACTGCCAGAGATACAAAAATCTGTCAGCAGTGTAAGACAGCCTAATTTAGACATTGCTGTGATACTGAAACCAGACAGTACCTTGTGGGCAAAAACTTCACTGGTGGTTTGGGACTGCTGCCAGTCATGCCTGATGATCAGTGGCAGATTGAACCTGAACCTGATTGAACCCTGAATTGAATTCTGCTTTCTTAGTCTCTTAAGCAGCTGCTTTATCTTGCTAAATGCTTTTCAAGTACTGCAGCCACTTAAATGTCAGTTCTGTTGTGACTGGCTTATTAGTAGGTCTGTTTGAAACCACTGTCTCTGCATTATTACAGGCTTCAACTGTAACTTAAAATCTTGAATTTTTTTATTATTGCTAGATTCAAATTGAAAGGGAGGCAGAACAGCCTTTGCTAGGCCCCCACATGCTGTCAATGATAGCAAAAGTCTTAAAGTGTGAAAAAAGCTCCTGAAACAGCAAGTGTGCCAATTTCTCTGATAATTTCTGAATCCTTAAATTCAATATCCACAGAAAGTTTTAACAGCCTATGTGAATATTTCATATAGTAATTGTATTTTATTTTTTTAACTGGTGATTAGGACAGAGATACAGGCTTTCACAGACGTTATTGCTGGATTAAATTCTCAACTCCAGAAGATGTTCAGAACGTGTTAAAGAAGGATTCCCACATACTTGAAGGTTCCAAGGTAATGTGCTAATTTCCTTAATGAAGTAATGAGTTGACACTCTGCCTGTGATTTGACACAGTAACATGAAAATATTCAAAGTGTGATTAAGCATTTTGCTACTCAGCATGCTTTTAACGTTTTCTAAATAATTAACACTTTTGTTTATTCCCTTCTCTCACCTCAAGTTGTTAGGGTCGAAGATCATAGAGATACCACAGAGATCACACTCTAGAGACCAAAAACTGCTATGCTAAAGGAATGCGAATGCAGTAAAACCGTTTATCTGCAATGCAATTAGTTTGTAATTTGCAATACAGGTTTCTGCAGATGGATTCCAATATCTAATCTGGATGTTGGTTGACAGGGGAAACAGGACAAAGTAATGCTAATCTTTGAACTTCAGTGAAATTTATTTTTCTTCAGCCATCATTTCATACAGGAGAAATCAGCTGCCTGCTTTCATGTGTTCAAGATAAAAAAACCCCTCCACTAAAGCTAATTTAAAGTTCTCTCTAACATTTTACATGGTAGTGAAGGAAAAAACGTGACACTTTGGTAATGTCAGTTCATGGTAGTGAGACAGTGTGCATGGTCTAGTGCAAGTGTGTGTCATTGACAACTGTATCCTCTATTTTCACCGCAGCAAAGAAATGGAGCAAAGAAACGGCCATCCCACTGCTTTGCAAATATTTAGTATGCAGTGGTGGTGACAGATAAGGAAAAAAAACCAGTGAGTCAATGGCTGCCCAAAGCCAGTGATTTATTATCAGGTCTCGTGTCAAAATCATTAGAAACTTGCATCTAGTGTGTTCCCTAAATTGGGGATTTTCTTACAGACTTCAATGTGCTTCAGCTGATCTCGCTACTCAGACCTAGTAGTATGGAGTGAAGCCATGAGCAACAAGCAGGCCAGACACGATCAATTCATGCCTTTGAATAATTAATAGGAATTCTTCAATATCCTTTTGACAACTAGTTGCTCTATCTTGAGACTTTGAATGCTAGGAGATGGTAAGAGTAAAATGAATTGGCAAGAGATTTCAGAGATGTAGTATGCTGATTGTGAAAAAGTGTTTTGCTTGACATAGTTCATACTACTGCAGTGGTCTTCATTGGTTGTGGTTACCTATTCCCAAGAAGAACTGACCTGTGAGTTACAAGTGTGGTACAAAAATGGAAGCAGAAATCAGAGACTCCCTAAACTCTGACAAGACAGGCAGTAGTCTGATCTCACATAAACTGTGCTGAACTAGGGTTATCTGTATGCAATTACCAAAATAAGTACTAGAAACAGTATAGGTGAGTAGTGTCTATATCCTGTAAATTATTTTTCTCCTTTTTTATTCTTGAAGCTGTAAAATAGCCACATTCATTTAACTGCCTAGGCTTCAAGGCCTATACTCTCACAAGAGGTGCAAGAGCTAAAAGGCTTCTTTATAGTGAAATAAAAAGCAGAAGGCAGACAGCAGTTAGCTTCATTTCTTAAAAAATGCAAGCCTCTCTAGAATACACGAGTACTTCTCCCACTTCATTCTAGGCCAGGTTTAGACAGTTACTTTCTATTAGTTCCACTTGAAAGCACAAGCTTTAAAGATGCATTTTGCTGATAGAATCAGCAATTGCTGTGCAATACATATTCAACTTTGCTGTCAGGAAAGCCTTATCCTGGGGCTCATGGAACTGAACCAGTTATAAACATATTTTCTGCTTTCCATATCAGTGTTCTGGATGATCGGAAATGAAAAATACTGAACCTTCTTGACTAGCTAATCTGAATAATTTCCATTGTTTTCAGCTCACTCTCAAACAACAGATCCGCAGAAGACGCAGTCAAAGAAGGAATCCAAGGGAGTGAGTGGTGGAAGGAGGCTTTATTTCACTAAATGTAAAGAAACTAAAATAAAGATTACTGAGAAACTATGAACGAGTACTTTTTTTAAAACAGAATCCAGCTGTTTCCCCTCCCTTGTTCAGATAAATGGTATAGCCACACTAAAGAAACACTGAATCATAAACACCCCAGCATCTGTTACAGCATAAGACAGTAATTATATACAGCAGGAAAGCTTTTAACAGATAAAGTCAAAGCTTGAACTACCTACAAAAACTAAAGCTGTAGGAAGGAGTCTACATTCTTACCCTGAGATGCTGGGCAAGGGAGAATCAGCAAAGTCAGAGAACTTGCTAAGAATAACTAATTCCCTTATGAAATGTTTCAAAGTGGTCTCTACTCCTCCTCTCTCCAGGGGCAGCTGTCCTATGTAGAAGAATGGGTGTGTGTACAGATCCGCACAAGAGTTGTGAACTGCTATGTTACAATGCAATCCTCCTATATGTGTCTGATATTAAAAATTCTTTTGCATGAAGTCCAAGCTTGTAGTCCGTTTCCCAACCTCTCCAGGAGCAGAGGCATTCAGTCCTTCCTCCTCTTTTTGCTCTCATGCTCATGTTCTTTGGGGCGGCTGCTATCTGAGGGCCGTTTAGAACCACCGTGTTGCTTAGCTTCTTCCAGAAACTTGTCCAAACCAAATGGATCCTCCTCAAATTGAACTGGTCCATCTCTGCCCCTCCCTCTGGTGTTACGATCCGAGTTAGAAAATTCTTTGTCAGGAACAAACCTGCAGGAGAAGGTGATACTCAGCTGAACAACTTCAGAGTAGTAATTAAGAATATTTCTTAACTTTGTTTTCTTACCTGTTGGTCTTGATTCGAGCTTCTAGATCATCACCATACATGTCCTTATCCACATTTTTACTTGGCCTGTAGATGTTTTGAGCCATATCTTTGCCACTTCTCCAAGGCTGGTCGTAAACATTATAAATTTCATCCTCTCCTCCAGCAAAGCCACTGTCCATACCCTGTGAAGAACAGCAGAACACCACAAATGAGACTGCAAAACTTCAGCTAACTTATTTTAACGTCAAAATACACTGATGGTGTTACTCAGATACACAAAAATGGTATTGTGTGATTTACTATTGATTTCAAATTATTCTGAGCACTTAATCAGGATATGAGTGGGTTTGGGTCTGGGATGAAGCCCAGAGTATGTAACATTACAAGCTTCAGTCCTCTTCCAAAGAGCAACAGGAAGGATTACAGCCATCCATATTTCAAAATAATGGATCGTTTCAGTCTACCCTACAAGTACAGCTGTCTACTAGCTAAGTAGCTATGTGTAGCTAATGTGTATTCAGAATTTCTGGAAAACGCGATTTAAGCTGACTGATCCAAATCACACAGAGACGTAGAAGTGCCTGCTTATTCGTTTTTAATTCATCAGCTTTCCCTTCTGCCTGCAAATCTTTCACTGGAGACATGAAAAAGAATGATTGACAAACTGCAAGTCTATTCAGGGACTTTCTGAAGCCTAATCTACTTTTTCATCTCTGAATAGTATAAAGTTCAGGGAAAAGAAATATCACTGTTAACTATTTATATCTTGCAAAGCATTATTAACATAAGCAATAATGGGAATAGAAAGTATTTACTTGCTCCTCTCTGAAAGCAGATTTCCCTATTCAGTCAGTACATTTGTACAAGAGAAGAAAATGAGGTCACTGCAGCTTGAAGGCAAAAATAATTTCTTTCTCCCCACTCCCCAGTGAGAAAAATAACAACACTTTAATCCAGTTATACATTCAGAATATTACATTTTTTTTGCTAAGGCTATGGATAAAGGAAATTAATAATTTCCTAACCAGTTCTGTAGAGACTTCTTTCAGAGTGTATCCACACCAACCATAAAAACAGGCTCACTTTAGTATTCTACCCATACCCACTAAGGAAGGATGAGCATGTTCTCATAGAAAGCTACAGAGCTGTGAAAAGGTATTTTACCTTGCTCTGGTTGAACAGCCTCTGGTCATATTGGATTTCATTGGATGGCCTGGGGTTGGGTACGCCTAGGGCAATAACTTCACTGATATCTCTGTTCTCATTTCTCTGCAGCTTTGACCTGAATTAAAAATTTAAAGTTTTATTAGGTCAGTAAACCATAGTTGTTGACATGCTCAATTGCAACCTGATCCTGTAGTAGTTGCTAACCATTTGCCTCAGGAGCCAGATTTTGACTGTTGCCCTTCCTTACAAGGTAACATTTAAAATTTGTCTCCTGGCAAAGGAAACAGTTGGAAAAGTTATGTTCAGCGGGGCATGACATTTAAATTTGCTTTCCACTATCTTCAATTTACATCAAGCTGACTTCGTCTAAAATGTCATATTTGTTTTTCGCAAGAACCAGTGTAGTAGTTATATTCTGGGAAGGCCAAGCAATCCAATTTTAAGATATTAGAGATTTTAAGCCTCCAGAAACCATTTGTGCAGAAATCTCACTGGCTTCAGTAAACAAGATACTTCACCCTACATTCATAAATCTAAGCTTACTTTAAATTAATAGTTTTGAGAAACAAAGCCACCACTGATACTCTGGTCTCATCGAAGTTATAGGATCAAGGTTTCAACCTTTGCTGTCAACACTTTAATTAAATCTGAATATACTGAAGTTCTGCTAAAAAACCCTGCACCCAAAACCAACACACCCCTCCCCCCTTTCTCATTCATGTTGAAAATTCTACATTGAAGAGAGTACTGCAGTATTTTAAGAGAGTAATAACTTTCCATACAGTGAATGAACTGTGCTTCATAACAGTAAATATCTCCACAAGGTACAATTCAGGCACTTACACTGAGCAGAAGAAAGCCCAGTGTAATAGTCTCCCTAGTGGGAAAGCCAGTGCCAGTACAGGAATAAAGCAGCTTTTTCTTGTGACTCACCTTTTGTCAGGGGCTGCCCGGGAAAGATTTCTGTCATGCTGTCTCTCTTTGCGCCGGTCATGTCTGATTTCGTCTCTTTCTCTAGCTTCTCCATCCTCTGAGCAAATGCAAGATTGCTCATTATAGACAAATATTTGAAGTTTGACTTAATTATGCCACAGACACTGGCACAGTAATTCTATTCAGTATTCTTTTACAGAAGAGTAGTGACACCACTGTTTAAAATGTTACACTTTAAACAAACTAAACACACGGAACACCACAGGTTCTTGTGCCACAAGCAATTGACTGTCCTTTACAAGAATCAAAGCAGACATATCCCAACATCTGTGTTTTCCCAACCTTTAAAAGCTTAGAATACTTGTCTGTCTAAGAATTAATATCCTAAAACACTTACAGATCATTATATCATAATTTAAGTGTAAAAATATTGTTCAAACACACAGGGATTTAAGTGCTTTGAAGAACATTCTGTGACGCAGTATCAGAAAATCACTCAGGTTGGAAGGGAGTCTAGTTCATGACCTCCTGCTGAAAGCAGGATCAATGCTGAATTCAAACCAAGTTCTTCAGGGCTTTTCACACTCAAGTGGGGAAAACCTGCAAGGATAGAGACTGCCAGACTTCCTAGGCAACCTGTTCCACTGCTGCTTGTCCTCATGGTGAAAATTGTTCTCCTCTCATGTAGTTGGAACCTCTTGCTTCAGCTCTTGATCACTGTCTCATTCTTCCACTGTGCAGCTCAGTGAAGACCTCTGATAATCTTGTAGGGATCACTGTGGTATGATCTTGTGGGAAAGCTCCCATTAGCTGGCCCCAAAGCCACATCTTCTCCTGGCAGAACAAGCTTCATTCTCTCAGCATCTCCTGAATAGGCAGATACTCAAGCCCTCGGACTATTTGGATGGCCTTCCACTGAATTGACTCCTGTTTATCAATGTCTGTCTTGTACCTGGAGGCCCATAACTGCACAAAGTATGCCAGACGCAGTCTAACAGGTCACCAGTACAAGGAGATTATTACTTCCTTGACCTACTGGTTACACTCCTGCAGATGCAGCTTCGCATGCCCTTAGCTTTATTGTTGCCAGGGCACACTGCTGCCTTCTGTTCAGCATATTGCCACTAGGACTCCTGGGTCCTTTCCAACAGAGTGGCTCTCTACCTTGCCAGTCCCCAGCTTGTTGGGAAGAGGTTAGTACATCCTAGCTACAGAGTTTGGCACTCTATGTCCATATCCCTCCACCTTCTAGAGAGATCATAACTGCTCTCTAAGTTCATCATCTTGATCTTTAAAGTGTAACTTCAATCAAAGCATAACATTTATCACAATGGTTACAATTTAGTTAGGTTAGCGGGGTTTTTTTGGGCTTAGTGGCCAACAGAACTACAGTTCTGCAAGACTAGTTATAACAGTGCAGGAAACAGAATATTGCATTTACCACCTTTGAAAACTTAAAAGATGGTTTAGTTCTTCTAAACAAAGTTGCCCTTCATCTGCAACAAGCTTCTTCTAAAAAAATAATTAGTTTAGAACCGTCTAAGAAAGCCATCACTTGCGCTGCTGCATTAATAACTCTGAAATTCTCCATTGTTCTAAACCTGTATACACCCACATACTGCTGTGAGGTTCAAACCTGGATTCCATCAAACCAGTCAGTCAATTAACCAATCGAGTGAAGACATGAGCAGATGACATGCTTAGAAATTTCAGCTGGAATTTAGATACTATAAGTTCTCAGGTTATTGCTCCAAACCCACAATGCAGAGTGTTAAAAAAAGCCACTGCATCCTAATAACACAGAAATGTACCTTTTTCAACATGGGTTTTGATCCCTGCTCTTCTCTCCCTGGCTTTCTGAGCCATTTCTCGGAGCTTTTCCTCATGTTTCTCCTTTTCCTTCTGAGCCATCTTTCTCTCCACCTGGGCACGCATCTCTACTGCCTCACGAGCCTGCACAAATAAGACACGGTTAAAAAGACAGAAAGCCTAGCACACCTGGGAGACAAGCAGATCTTCTGTCATGGAGTTATCCAGTAAACAGGACAGAAGCCAAAAGAGGAAGCTTAAATCCAGCCATAGCAGTTAGAGCTGAGAGAGAAGACACGTGACTTCCAATAACTTAACCCACACTGAGCCACTGATTCAGAGACAGTGGGGATAAGACCTTTAGTCTTACATTAGCCAGGAAGCAGGACAAATCAAAAAGCTATAAACTATTCACAGTTGATTTTCCCAAGGAAATAAACATACAAAGAAGGTAAAACGATATGGAACAAAAGAGTTTAAAAAACCACCTGACCTTTCTGTCAGCAATGTAGAGTGCCTCAGCAAGCTTGGCAAAGTTTTCATTAATATGAACAGTCTGCAATCCTCTGCCATCTGCAGCCAGACGCTTATCTAGTGGAATGGTGTAACCCTACAGTGAACACAGAGAGGAAATTAATCACAGAAACATTATTTGTAATAACAAGTATTATTACATTTATGGTGTAAGAAAAGAAAAACACATACAAAACTCACAGGCCATCATTAATATGTCTCAATGGATCTCCTTTTTATATGTACTTCAAGTTCTTACCAGATAATACTAAGCTTCACTCCAATTCCACATTCCCAAATCTGAATCAGTTTCCCTTCAAGTTTCTTCTTTGGATAAAAGACAGTTTTTGATTGATAAAGTCCACTTTTTACTCTGTGTTAAGATCTAGAGATAATAGCTTTTCCAGTCTCTAAGCTGTTTTACCACTTTTTGCTTAAAAGTCATTTTACCTAAACAGTTTTCATACCTCTTAAGAGGTTAGATGATTCAAAAAGAGAAGGTAAAGGGCAAGACTACAGCAAAAGTAAGACACACTAAATGCCGATTCTGCTTTCAGAAGCTGAAACCTAAAATTACTTATAAATGTTATTTTAAGATTCTTTAGCGAGCTCTACAAAATTTTTGCTTTGGTTTTACCATCTGTAACCTAAAATTTGATCTTATAATTAGCACCAGTCCCAGTTAGACAGCTGTGTTGGGGTAAGGAAAAAAAAAAGTAACATCCAAACATGCAGCTTTTCCTTCCTCCACTTGAAGAGGCTGCCTCAGGACAACAGCTTGGTAAGTTTCAGAATGATTAGACCAGTTACTGCAGCAAATTAATAAATTAATTCTCCCCTCTCTCTGGGCATAAACTTAATGGCTTATAAAAATCAAAGGGACAAGACTTACCTACTCAAACAAGGAAGAAAAATAGCTAAGCTGACCAGTGATGAAAATTAATTAATGAAAGAATTCAACAAGGAAACTTTCCAGAAATGTAGACTGCAGTATTAAAAAGAAACACACTTGGGTCTCTGATACCCTTCTCTTTTTCAGTTTAGATGGCTTTACTTGTGAACTCCAGAGATTTTGGTTTCAGACTGCACTATTATGGGGATTTTAACTAATGCCATTTTTTCCTCTCAAAATTTATAATCTCTGCCAGAAACTAAAACATTTTCCCTCAGTTCTATACTCCTCTCAATTTCACAACCCTTATATACCAAACAGAAAAAAAATGAGCTGTACAATCATGTGTTCTCCATGCTGGAAGCCAACAGTTTACCTAATTCTAGAGGTTTAAAACCAGTATTATTCAAGTGTAAATCATTCAATGAAGTTTCCCAGGAGGGTGCAACATTAGAAAAATAAAATTGCAAGAACATAATTACCTTTGCATTTTTCCAGTTTGAAATGCATGGAGGAATTTTCCACTCTTGCTGCTCTTTCACAGTCATCTGATTTAGGAGAAGAAGCAACATTATCTTCAGATTTATAGCAAAAGGAAATACTGTTTTCTTTCTCAAAGGCAACTTTAAAACTATCAAAATAAATTAGAGTAGAAAGTTCAGGACTCCACAAAAACCCAATTCTTCTTAAGCAGCAATAAGATGACAGAATCAAGGAATAGTTTGGTTGGAAGACACCCTAAGGATCATCTAGTCCTAAGCCCCTGTCCACAGGGTTTATTTCTGCACTGTACCTTTGCCAATACTGAATAAAGTCACGACAGCTCTTCTGCCATCTTCTTAAGCTTTCACCAAACAGGCCATAACTCAACAGCCAGCTTCTTACCATTTGCACATTTGGCAGCTGTTCAAGTTGTAGCAAACTGATGAACCACTCACGTTGCAGAAGGAGCTAATCCTTAATGACACACGTCAGTGTTATCACGATTAGTTTAACAGTGTTGTCTAAAAGCAAGGTAAGTGTACCAAGGCTAAAGCCTCAGTCCTCAGCCATGGCATGAACAAATTCAACAAGCAGCCCTGTATAAAATCTGAGACATCTACTTAAGGTTTGACAAGATACATAAAACAGCTATGTAGAGAACTGCCCAAATGAAAAGTTAAAAACTAACAAAAAGACTGCACCAGGCATGAAGTTTATCAATTAACATCACTAAAAGACAAGTGAGGAGGAGGTGCACAAAAAGAACCAGATCAAAGCAGAACTTGTGAACCATCTAAGGATTCAAAACTGAGATCAGTTATGACATTTCATACCTTTCTACTAGGAGAGTGCATTACAGGTGCTGGAGGAGATGGTGGTCCTCGCGGAATCTTCTTGTTAATTCTGAACAATTAAGAAAACAGTTACAATTACAGTCAGCATGTGGCATGGAAATACACTTCAGAATCTTCTATTTGCTATGAATAAGTTTTGGATAGTTACTTGAATCTTGGAGGCTCCATAGGGTCCTTCTGCATTTCCACCATCCGAATAACTCTCTGTTTTGCTCCGGAGTTGAATGCAACGCCTTGCTGAGATGGTGTGTATCTGAATAAAACAAAGTGCTCAGTTCTCTGCACACAGCTAGATATTCCTTTCCCACCTCCATTGTTACTCAGTTCACTACTCTAGCTGCCTTTTCAGTTTATCCACACCAGTTTAAGATTTCTCCAATGTGAATATCAGCAGCAGGTAACTGCAAGGATGATACTGGACTGAGTGCAGAGACTTAGTTACATCAGACAAGAAGGTAACTTCCCAGGGCTATATTCTTCTGTTTCAATCTAGATTCTGAAGTAGAAGAAAAACTAAAACAGTACACACAGCCTGTCACAATACTCTCTACCTATGTATGTGAAGCTCTGGTAACTTCTTACTGGTTAGTAAGAATCTCTTTACATACTTCTTTTCAGGATTCACCTCAGCCCAAATGTAACCCTGCCATGAAATTTTCCTGTGTTTGAAAGAGAAACTCATCATAAATGAGTATCAGCTTCCTTGTAATTCTAATTTTTTCCAATTGCTCATTTTCCATGAAGGAAGAACTTTGTAACGTGACTTGTCTTGACTTGAAACTCACAGTAAATACTCTGTTTTCAGGCAGCATCATTAGAAGTGATCCCTGACAAATCTGTATTTTTTTGCTAAAACAATAACCCCTCCACAAAGTGCCACAGCTCATGACATGTTGAAAGACTTATTTCTACATACTTCAAATTAGGTGATCATTAGTGGATTAATTAAAAATATATAAGCCAGTTTCATATTCCTTGCAGAAGAACAGAATTCAAGAGGAATTTCTGTTCTCAGAAATTCAAGGCATATGCCAATTTTAACAGATTTAATGTATCACATCTTCTTACAGACACCAGCACTACATACCGAATGTACTGTGCAGGAGCCAGTTTGTCAGCAGCTCGAACTGGCATGGCTGCTGCAACTTTTTGGGAGACTGATTTCTCCAGGGCTGCTCTTGTCTTCTCTGTTATCTGAAGAAAAAATACCACACTGTGCATCTCATTGTATATGCAAGACAAAGCATACCAGTGATAACTACGAACATCAGTGCATACAATACCTCTCTAATTGCCTCCTCATCTGGTCTTTGCAGTTCAGGATCATCCACATTCATGACCTCTTTTGGCACAAGATCTGTGTATTTGCTGTAAATAACCTGGAAGACATTAGATTTTAGTAGTGCTGGTGAACGGAATGCACGTACATATATCAAAGGAAATATTTCAGGCTTAGACTTTACTTTAGGTATTAATTAAAATTCATATAGAACTATAAATGCATTACAGTCACATTATTCAATTACTCCCATAGAACAAGAATATACTCTGGATCCCATTTTACAGACAGAGTAATTGAAGAAAAGAAGCAATTTGATTAAATATAATTATATACATTACTCTCAGAACTGTCATTAGAGACCATTTTCCTGCTTCCCATTCCTACTAGTTTCCTTTTTTGAGATCCCCAAGACAGACAAAACCCCCAAGAATCAAGAATCTAAGTATTTTCCATCATCTGGATTTTTAAATCTCATTATGCTTACTATTTTCTTGAAAAAACAAATACTTGAGAAATCTGTTCTTGACACTTTCCCTTATATAGGTACTTCAGTCCTCACATAACATGCAGTTAGCTTTTAGTAGCTTTAAGTTCCAGTTTTTTATATATATAAGGAAAGAACACTACTAGATGGCTACAGGGAAAACTTTATTGAATTGCATTGCTTCACAAGTATCCAGCAAAACAGGAAGTTTTAGTTCAAAGGGTTAAAAGTCCTTAGAACTACTATATCAAGTTCATTATACAGTGCATGTCCAACTTAAAATTGACCTTTAGCCTCAGCATTAATTAGTCACACAAGAGCCATTTTCTGCTTCTCAGCCTTCACTCCTAAAATTTTAATCCTTTGAATTAGTATCAATAATATTCTAGCTTCTCAGATGCTGAATGAAGGACATCTGAAAAGCAGCGTTCCTCTAAGGTAGTTAAATCTAAGTCCAAGTGTTTTGCTGCATGAAGAACAAAGTATGCTGAAAGGGCTTTAGAGCACCCCAGAAGACAAAAAAAGAAAATAAAAAATAGGTCCAAGAGGTGCTCTAAAAACTACTGTACACAGAGGTACAAATGAGCTACATGAACTATCTAAACTCTGAAGTATTGCATGCAAAAATAGCAAGCTGATTATGGAAGAAATCTGTGATATAGATTAAATTAGCCTGAAAATACAAATATTTCTGTCGCCATCAAAAACTTGATACACTTGCATGTTTTAATTTTAGCCCTTTTGTGAGGTGATATAGAGAGGCAGATGAAGAAGTTACACTTCTTTTTGTTGTTTCTTTTCTAGACATTTATCTTATTTTATTAGTAATGTTGAAACATTTTATTAATCTAAGATAAAAAGGAGACTCAGATTGTTTGATATTGTACTATGCCCCTCCACTACTGTATCTCATGGCAGGACTTAGACATCAATCACATTCAGAGTTTCACAAGACACTTGATAGATGCAGTGTCTTGACAGAAATTTCTTAATTTGCTACACATAAATTCTTCTCCTCGACATATTTTGTTCTGTATACCCCAACCAGCCCTGGACAGGGCTCATCAATCCTACGTGTAAATCAAGAATCCACTATCAAGCAATGCAGAATGAATTTTCTCCTTGTCAAAAAATGGTTTCTCCATATGAAGCATGTAACATTTTAGAGATCATTAAAATTGCCTGGTTGTAAGCCTGGTGTACACACCAGAGAAAAAATTGGTGATAAACTCTCAAAGCTCTACTACAAAGGAAAATACATCACAAGTAAGGAACACTTGATTATTTTAGTTATATTCATGTTCCCTTGATCTGTCCCATGCTGTGACAGGAGTTCCTTCAACAATGGAACTATTCTCATGTAAATGTTTCAATCGAATTGTCAACCTTGAGAAAAAAGCTGTAGGCAAGTTTTGTGATTCTTTTTTTCACCTTTAACATCTAAGCCACAGCCTTGGGCCACCAAGAACAAATTCAACTCCTGCATGAAAAGTTATCCTCACCAGAAAAAAGTAATGGACCTAATAGTTCCATTCTTTGATTTCACTCTCTCTTCTGTCTTCATAAAAACACAGGATGCAATTACATGTCCTTATTTTCCTAATAAGGGGACAGCATCAGTCTCACCAAAATGTATCAATATTGATGCGTTATTTTACCCTGGCTTTTAGTAATGTGAGTACAGAAAGAACTGGAAGAATTTACAGCAGCACAAGCACCAACCACACAGCTAGTGCTGGAAATCTTTCATCCCAACAACCAGACAGAACTTCATCCTCAGATCCATAAGGGCATGCATCCGGGTCTGCCAACATTATCCAGCATTTCATGTCTAGCAGACTTTCTGCAGCCCCAAACAGACTTGTCAGACTATCACATTTATGTCAGTATTTTTCAAGGAACATTCTCTGAAGCAACTGTTTTTTAAATATGTAAGGGAACAGATGCAAGAGAGATGAAATCACTGCAATAGTAGAAACTGCTGACAAGTTATCTGGAGATAGGGGCTGGATGATGGAATGGCTGCCTCTACAAGAAGGCAGAATACTAAATTCAACTTCAAAAAAATCCATAAAATGTAGCAAAAGCAAAATTTGCTTCTTAACTCAGACCAAACAAGTAGCTCATAGAATAGGTTCAGAAACTCCATCTCATTTCTGGCAGACTGCTAAGTATCTATTTCTTTTAGCTCTAAGTATTAAGATTGAAGAAATATTTGAATTCTGGTTGCAGTCCTCCGAAAAATGGAACTTCTGTATCTAATCCTACTGATTAGATATCTGTACTATCAGAAGTTCTTAGAGAAAATATTCCACATTATTCAACTCAACACAGATCACTGAAGAACTGCTCCCTATGACATCTCTGCCAGTACTTTCTCCTGCAAAACAAATCAAGCAATAGTAGTTCTGCTGCTTCCAGTGAAATTGTTTCAAATATTTGTTGGAGCCCAGAAAGTCAACTGTATCCTGGGCTGCATCAAAAGCAGTGTGGGCAGCAGGTCGAGGGAGGTGATTCTGCCCCTCTACTTCGCTCTGGTGAGCCTACGTGGCTGGAGAGACTTTTTACAAGGGCATGTAGTGAGAGGACAAGGGGGAATGGCTTTAAGCTGAAGGAGAGTAGTTTAGATTAGATATTAGGAAGAAATTATTTATGGTGAGGGTGGTGAGGCATTGATGAGGCTGCCCAGAGAAGTTGTGGATACCCCATCCCTGGAAGTGTTAAAGGCCAGAAGAGATGAGGCTCTGAGCAACCCGGTCTAGCAGAAGGTGTCCCAGCCCAAATCACTCTATGAGTCTATGATCTAGTTTTCCCTCAGTTTTACTCCCCCTTGAATCACAATACTTAATCTTTACTCTCAGGATTTACATCCAGCCAGATGCAATGAGGATCAAGCTGACCCAGAAGGCTTAGGCTAGGGAACCCTAATTCTACAGTTCTACAAAGCCTGGTTTTGGAAAAGCCCCACATCCCTTCCATTTTGGTAAGTATTGCTACAAAATGATAATATAGATATCTTTGTTACAAATGCCATATGGAAAGTTCATGAATGCCAGTACAGATCTTCATGAATCAAACAGGACAAATGTTAACAGCTTAAATTTAACTCTATCTGTTCTAAGTATTTTCCCAACTCTGAACAAGGCACAGCAAAAGATTATAGTCACTTTTGCCTCAAGCCTACTATCATATCTAGTTATTTTTCAAAAATACTTAGATTCCAGTCTGAACAGTTCTATTACATGCAAATTAAAAATGATCCTACAAGTAAATAAAGATACATTTGACAAGTTGTAAAAAATTAGAGCTTAACCTCGCTAATTTTTTTTCTTACTTTTGGACCTGCAGTTTCACTAAAAGTGGTATGATTATTATTTCTTGTCTACTTATCTGTTTCAAATTATTTTTATGCTTTGGAAAAAGTAACATTTCTATTTAGTATGAAGTATCACATATTTAGTCACAAAATTCTTCAAATATAATTAATCTTTTAGCACCTTCCTCTTGACAGGTAATTCCAGACATTAGATAAAGTCTGATGGAACTCCAATAAAAGTTCCCTCAAAAAAATATTGCCACTGCTGTTGTTTGTTTAGTCTGACTACCTTCTTCCACATGACAGCATGGAGTCCAATTTGCACTCATCTTTTTCGAAGGTACTGCAGTAACATATGAGGCACAGGATGAGGATAAACAAGATGAGACACTTTTTTGACACTCAACAGTGTCTGTTAAATATAAAATCTTACTGGCTATAGAATCAATTTAAAACAACAAAAATTTATCTGTTAAAAAAAAATATTTTCCCTGATATACTTAGAATGTTGACTCTATTTTTTTGTTTGAGAGGTAAAGTTTATATTTTGGCTTTCTCCCTTCCTGAACTGCAGTAAGACATGGGGCATATTACATATCCATAAGCTTTGCAAGGCATCCTAAATTAAAGTGTGAGAAATCAAATTATTTTGGAAACAACTATTCATATCTATTAACTAAAACACTCTTATTAGTTAACACTGTGCTTAGATTTTCTTTGGGTTATCCTATTTTTTACAGGAGATGCTTGCTGGAACAAGCAGCTGGTCATACACTTGGTCATGCCTCAGCAATTTTCCAGCCTCCAACACCTGCTTAAGAGAATTGAAGTCTAATGTAGTCCACTTGGTTACATTTGAAAAGGTAGATGTAAATACTCTTCAAAGCAGACTTAGGAGACCCAAGTACCCAGGCTCCTCAATACTTAGGACCTCAAGTGTCAGGAAATTGATGTTGGTTCCCATTAGACTGAATGAGAATCTTGCCATCACTGATCTCAGCATAAAACTTTTGGAGTATCACCACTAGCAATACTTTCTGCAGCAATTAAAGAACAATAACAAAAAGGAGCACCAAACAACACTGAAAACAGCCAAAAGCATCACATGTTAAATCAGTGAGACACAAGGTGCAGTGTTCTGAAAGTTGAACTATGTTTTCTGTCTGTTTTTTTGCCCTCTCTCTCTCTCCATGCTGAAATGAGGCTGCAGAGTTGTTTTCAGTTTCTTGCCTTCATTGGAAAGCTTGCTTATGAAAACTACTAAGCCATCAAGTAAGTTCTGTGTAGAGACTCTCACCATTTTTGCCTTATCTTTACATTACATGATAGAGAAGAACATAATTTCTATCTGAAATTATTTCAGTTCTTTAAGAGAAGAGGATGCAGTCCATTTGGCTAATGCCAGGCCAATGAGTTTAAGTACATGCAATGTGTACATACAACTTTTCCAAGTACCCATGCCAGCTGAATATGTAAAGAAATATTACCTTGTCCTTCGATTGTCCTTGTCGAGCAATAGCATCATATTTTATTTTTCCTTCTGCATCCACCTGAACAGCCAAAGCGTTGGACATTTTCTTCTTCCGGCCCATATCCAATGGATATTGAGCTACATGAATTTCTGGGAAAGCACCCCCATCTCCAAAATCCTACAGAACAGAAAAAAGTAGTGAATGCCCAAGAGACAAAAAAAAAAAAGGTATAATATTTGCATGGATGGGAAATGTGCAGGCAATACTGTGCTACAAACAATAAAAAATTATATATTTAACTCACATTAATAATTGAGTTATTAATTAGAACTTCAAAAATTTACCTTCTGCAATAAAGCAACTGTGGATACTAAAATTACAAGAGCAGCATTTTTGATGAAGATTTCTGCTGGTTATTTGTTGCTTGTCACACCATAATGAAGTGAACAAGTTAAAAAGGCATTGCATTCCTTTCGAAGCTTTACAATGGTACAAATGTCAAGCATTTCCTTATTTTGACATGTAAATACACTGAAAACTGGGCCAGCACCCAACAACCCAACATTCTTACACTTTACTTCCCCTCTCCTACAACATGTTGCTTTAAAAGCATTTAATAAACAGAAAACCAAAAGACCCCTTAAGACAGACCATCCTGGCTCAGTAACAACAAGGATGCACACAATATTGGTACTGTTCTTAAAACAACTTCAAGCTACAGTTTCAAGTGTAATTCTTTGGAGGAAGCATTTGTTTAAAGCAGCATCTCCCCCTTCCTCTGTTGCAATGGCACTGCTTATGTGGAGTGTGGTAACAAAACGGATCAAAGAAGAAGAATGTGTGTCTCGGACAGATTGATCTCCCTCCATGTTCACCTCATGACCAAGGAGTTACCACCGGGACAAAGGCTGGAAATGACTGAACAGAACACTTCCAAACTGGGACAACATGTTTCTGCCATCTATAAATGCTCCCTGAAACACAGTTTCAGTTATTTAAAGTTTTCTACTGGATGTCCCACATTCAAAGACTAGTTCTTAAAGTGCTGGCCAGAACAAGTGTCAGTCATGCCTCCATTTTTGGTGGGGTTTTTTGCATAATTCTTGATGTATTGAGAACAGGTTTTGTTTTTTCCAACACTAGCATTCCAGGATCACTGGACAAAGGTTATGCTTTGAATCCATTTATTGCTCTTGAATTTGCATTTGTTTATGAAGCACAAAAGGAGCCCTTAACAGTCTTTCTGGGATGTGTATCAATTTGTGGCCCAGTGATGATAGAAACTCCTTGTAAACCTTCATCACCTGACTTCTTAAAAAATTCTTTTACTAACATTTAGAAAGAAGAAGCACTAAAATATTAACTTTGGTAATCAACAGTGCAAGAAGGGAACCCTACATTGGGTATAATTTTTAACATCATAACACTTGACTAAATGCATAATCCACATAAGAATGTTTTCTTTCAGAGAACCACTGGAACTACTATTTGAAATAGATGGATCACCATGGAACAATGTTGGATGCATCTTTACAAAAATGGGACTCAAACATAAACAAGGGTAAAGCTGCTAAAAGCTCATGAAATGATGGTATTTGGGAACAATGTAGGATCATACATGAAATACTTTAATAAAACCTTAACAGTGTGCCTGGTCCCAAGAGCACTGGCCTGTGACTCATCAGAGCAGGTCTCAGATATTACTCTCAAGAATCATTTCAAAGAGTGCAAGGTTTTTCTGGCTCACAGTGAGAGACTATACTAAACTGGTTTTGTAATCAGAACTATACATTATATTTTCCCTTCTACCTTTTAACAGTTCCAGCTGAATTTACATTGAACTGGCACAGATGACACACAACACTGTCCAAAACCCTTTTATCAATAACATACTTAAACAACACATATCTGACTAATTTTCAAGTTTCCTTCCAACTGTAACAATTTTGGCCCCCAACAGCAGCTCTCTTTTTGAACAGAACAGATAAGAGTGTGATATACATGTGTTCACTTATTCCAGCTATAATCTGGAACATGTATTTAATAAACAGTGACAAAGGAACAACATGGATGTCCTTCTCAGAGGACCTGTGCATTCACAGATTGAAAACAAAAAAGAGCACAGACCTATTTCCTTATTACAATGCAACCATCCTGTTTACCATCACATGTTTTAAGTAACCTGATGAATTAGAACCCCCCCTAACACAAGAATATATTAAGCAGTCTTGAAAACGCCGCACATGATAAGACTTTGCAGAATTCTGTGCTCAGAGTTTATTTCTACTCCAGAAAATATACTTTTTCCCCCATTAGCGGACACATAACTGCAGTATGAATTTAAACATTTACCTCTAGCACTCGTGGTATCCATCCTTTCCGGTACCCGTACGGGGGAGGTTCCCTTCGGGATGAGACCAGAGCAGTCTGCCTGGATCTTTGAGCTCTAGCTCTTTCTTCTAGTTCTAGCTGGTCTTGGGACAGCTGGGTTGGAGCTGGTAAAAAACTGCACGTCCACAGATAGATGCCAAAAGAGAAGGAGATACAAAGTTAATTCTGATAACTTCATTCGGTGACACTCAACTACGCTTGAACCAACTTCTTTTTAAGTCATGACTTTCTCTACAGTCACTCTCTGGAAATTAACAAATAATTTATGGAACTTGAGCATTACACTTCTAAACCTGGGAGCAGTAACTTCTGAAATTACAGGGGCAAAAGCGACATGTGCTTTCCCAGGATTCTGAAAGATTGCTATAACAACAAATGCTAAATTAATCCACGTTCACATTGTGTTTGAACAGGAGTGTGACTATGCCTGTTCTCCAATAGGAATGTGCTCTTTCCACCCTACGGAGAAGAAAAAAAAATATGTCCCTAAACCCAAGGACTCTCTCTTTCCTCAAAGCAAACATCCTCAGAAAAATCTGTCAACAACCGCCCCCTCAGCGCCTGACATCTCCCGGTCAAACACAAGTCGGACCCCAATTGCTTGACTTCCTGTTTTTCAGCTCCTCTGGTCTACAGAACCCTTCTGCGCATTTACTAAGGAAGCGCCCAGACAAACTCGGCATTCCGGGGCAGCCACTGGAGCTCACTCCCGAGCCCTGCGAGGGACACGGCAACTCGTAACAAAGACCGCTCGCCCTCTGAGTCCGTGAGGGAACCTGAACAAAACCTCATGGACCTGACGGAGGCTGAGGGGCTCCTTCCTCCCGCAGGGAACACGCGAAGGAGGCAGAGCCCTCAAGCAACGGCAGTACCGAAAAGCCGCTCCAACGGGGGCAGGGCGAGGCGGCTCTCCCAGGCCCTCCCCGCGGCCCGGGCCCGGCCAGGTGGGGCCCACTGCCAGGAGAGGCCGGCGGCTACCTGGGCGGCCCCGAGCGCGGCCCTCCCGCCGCGGGAGGAGACCGCTGGGGGGGGTAGCCTCGGGCCGGCGGGGGGCGCGACACCTAGGGCCAGGCGGGCCGGGACCCACCTGGTGAGCGCCATCTTGGCCTCCACCGAGCGCTCCGCACCCGGGCCAAGGGAGGGCCAGCTGTGCATGCGCCGGGCTCGCAGCGCGGCCCTAGGAGTTGTGGGATTGTGACGTCACTCACAGCGCGGCGGTGCACGGGCGGGCGGGCCGCAAGGAATCCTGGGAGGTGTAGTTTTACAAGACCCCGTTTATTCCTTTCAGCGGTCCCGATCAGCGCTCCTGTGTTACTCAGGCAGTATCCAGTAAGTTCAGTAACTTCACAGTTCATCCGGATGAAGATGTCCAAGAGAAAAATGGGAAATACAGAGCAAACGGGTTGAAATAAAATTTCTTATTCTGATATCTGCTACTTGGAAATCATTGAATTGAGACATGGGACAGAAAGGAAGAAGAGAGACTGAAAGTGGAATAAAACATATTGATTTAAAGTAAAAGCTTCTGCATTAAATACCAGGAGTTGTCTATGTTAAATGGGCATTTGTACGTTCCACAGTTTTTCTTTAAATCAAGTCAAGAAATGGACTCTTTAGAGGATAATTAAAATTTGGAATATGGAAAAATACTTCTCAGGGAGTTGTAATAGATGGGAACTAGGTGGAACTTTACACGGGCAAGTTGCTATTTGTGTTGAACGGGTAGTGTATGTCACCATACATAACCAGAGACATTTACTTATTAATTAGTAATTGCCATCACTGCGTCACATCTAGTGAAGCAAAGGGAGAAGAGTCCCACTGGTCCAGGCATGGTTCATCTAGCTGAGAAACATGAGCCAGTCAGAGAAGAAAATGTAGAATGATTAAAGAAACAAACATGGTCTATTGGAAATTAAAAAAATCATACCGTAAGAGGCAGGAAGACAATAAGACAGAGTAAATGTCTGTCTTGCAGTCTTTAGTCAATTTGTCTGTCTCATCATCTGATCTGCAGGGCAGACTAGTCCTGCAGGCTAAATTAATCTGTTACAATTTGTAGTTGAGGGGAGATTTGGAGGAAGGTAAGGGCAGTCCTCTTGCAGTCTCTCTATACCAAAACTCATAATCTCCAGTGAGAATCAGACTTTGGCTTAGCATTGTGGTGACAGCAGCTCTGTCATCACCTCTGTGAATGACAGATACTTCCCCTTCTCTCCAAGACAACTGGCCTCTTACGAGAACTTTAGATGAAGCTAAAGATACAGGAGTTTGACACATACCATTTATCAATAATTTTCGTGAGCGAAACTCATCTGTCATCTCTTTTATCCATTTCTGTCAGTCATTTAGTAACAGAATTGCTGTTGTCACATCTGACAATATTGCCTCCTGATTCAGGAGCCTCAGCTCCCCATCAGAAGTTGCCAGGGTTTCTGTCTCTGTGGAAAAAGTACATTTTTTCCCTCCTGCTTTGACATTTCTCCTTCTTCCTTTGATGTGACATATTTAATTCTGTATGGCAAATATACAACACAACACAGTTTATATGACAGCCACGATACAAATTTGTTTAGAAGGTAAAATTGTAGGTGAGCAACCTGCTTCAGCTCCTGCACTAAGGTGTTTCTTCTGTTTCTTCAGTTTTACATCTTGTTCTGAGAACTGTGCACTCCCTTTCTCACTGTGGACAGTGAGCTCTAGGTGCTTGCAGATGTTATAGCTGTCTGGCTATAAGCAATGCTGCTTCTTTTGAATACTTTATTTTCTTCCTCTTGAAACTCTCGGTTTTTGTGGTTTGATTTTAATGTCTGACTTGGCTAATTTTGAGCTTGAGAACATGAAAGGCTCTTAGCCCAGGATAGAGTGGACCATATGGTACAAAGGGGCTGTATAAGCTTACTCATAACCATATGGCTGTGTAAAAATATCACAGTCTTTATTTTATGCAAGTGCTACAAATCCAGCTGTGACTTCTTGTCCCTGCTCTGCCTTACCTATCAAATATTAAACCTAAATGCTTACATATAGGGTTTAACTGGTCAAAAATGTTTACTGAGAAAAAAAATCTGAGAAGTTTTGTACTCAAAAACTGTGGGAAGTTTAGGGAGTTTGAATCTTTTTCAACATTTGCAAAATAAACTATTCAAGCTTTGGTGTAAAGCAATGTTTCTTGGCCAATTATAGTCTGAATTTGCTTACTTTTTTTGAAATTGGGGAAATTCTTAAAGCCAGAATGGGTTTAATTTCTGATCTAATACATTTCTGTTGTTGTCATATAGAATGGTGTTTTGATTTGTTGTGGTTTGTTTGGGTTTTTTCTCTCATTTTCTTCTTGAAGTGAGAAAGGAATTTATTTTTTTATGCTGAGTGAGCTACCAGACCAAATAAATAAATTACTCACATAATTGTCCTTGAACCTGACCTGATACACCTCCCATTGCTTCTGATGATGTTTTGATTAAAGAATTATTACTGTGCAACACTCAAAGTCCTGTGCCACCTGGGTAGAGAACTGGCTGACATTTTAAACAGCAAAGGAATCATCAGCAGTGGCTCAATGCTGTGTAAGGATATTTCTGAGGAAGTTACAGAGGACTTCTACTGTTCACCATTTTCATCAGCTTGCAATCAATATGAAATTGTTATTCAAAAAATTTGTATGTTTCGAAATGAGTGGCAAAATGTTTAGTGATACTGAGTCATATGGGGTGAGCTAGACTACTTGGGAAGTAGAATCCATTCAAACGAGATGTGTTTTAACATCACATTGTGCAAACTTCTGTATCTCTAAGAAATTGGGGGTTAAGTACAGACTGTCCTGGGAACCAGTGACTCTGAAAAGGACTCATGAGAGTTATGAGACGGAAGCAGCTTAGCATGAATTTCTTGTGCTGTGAAGTAACAAAAAGCCTCGTGTAGCCCATGGATGTTGAAGTAGGGACATGGTGAACTCTAGAGGGATTCTGGTGTTGTTTGGTGTTCAAGTTTCTAAAACAATGCTGGAAGGTAGAAGAGGATTAGAAGACTAGAAGGATAACATAAGGCTAGAGTTAATTGGAAGTGTAAGTGAAATACAATAAGTAAGCTTTTTTGTGGTGAAGTTTAAGAGGTAAATGTTATATTGCCAGATTAGAATGAGATGAACTCCTCTTATCTGTCCTTTGACAGTTACCTTTGACAATTACCTTACAAAGGAGAAATAATCTGAGTGAGCAAATTAAAACCTTTAGTATGTTTTGCTCATTACAAAAAAATTGAGATGAGATTTGACCATCTTGTCTGTGCACCTGTACAAGTTAGAAATGCAGGATATGAAGGCACTGCTTAATCTCATAGAGGAAGGCAAAACAAGAAGCTGTGACTAGAAGTAGAAATTAAGGAAATTCAAATGAGAAATTAGGCAGAAATATTTAAAAATGAGAGTGATTAACCTTTGGAAAACTGTGAAAAGTGCTCACTTTTTGATCCCTAGTTATCTTCTAATCAAAGTTGAAATCTCCTGGGAAGAGACAATTTCGTTATTACCACATCTGCTTTGAGCAAGCCTGAGTAACCAGGGCCCATATAGGAATAGCAAGGTGAAATTTAATGTCCCACAATCATATCATCAGACAAAAAAAGTTAATATCCTCTTCTGCATTGATGATGTCTGTGCATCTTCATGTATCTCCTAGGTCAGGACTTTTTCTGAACCAGGCCTGGTAATAGTTCAAAGACGCCAGCTCTGGCAGAGCTTTGATAAAAGAAGCATTAGGCAAGGAATGGTTTTGAGAATCTAAAACATATTTTACCCAAATAAAAATCTGTTTCTAAGGAAAAAAAGTATTAATTTCTTTTTGTTTTTATCATGACATTTTTTGGACAATATCTTTCTGGGTGTCAATGATACCAGGTTTCCACATGTGTCTCTTCTCACAAAATGATCATGCTAAAGTGATCCTTGTTATGGCAAGTAAGGAGTTCAGGTTCTGCAGAGGTTTTTCTTAATCCCTGGCATGGCTGGGAGCAGGGACATTTTTAGATGTGATACCACAGCTGGTTTTAAGAACATATTTCTGATGCATTCCAAGGAGTCTTTTGGGGTAGATTTAGGTTGTTAAATCCTCTGCACCGTTTTTATCTACTTCAGCACTTTTTCACATTTGCAAATGCAGAATTAAATGGTTCATGAAATATGTTGTAACAAATGCAGATGACAATACAAAGTAATGGAATAAGCTATTGTTAGTATCACATATCTGTATGCCTAACAGTTGCTGCACATTGTGGAATAAAAATTATCAAAATAAATGACACTTCTTAACCCAAGGCATAAAATTGTGCCACAGGTAGGATGCTAAACAGTGAAAAAGAGGTGATTTATCTAGATGGAAAGGTTCAGCCACATCAGTGACCCCTGCACTTCTCATTCCCTTAGAGATTACAGGCAGCACTCAGAAGGAATAATTATAGCTGGGGGGGAAAAGATCAGAAGGTCTATTAGTGCTTTTGTAAAAAAAACTTTATATTCCTCAAGTCATGTCTGTGTTTTCTGGAATGACTGAAATGGAGGCTGGTTTAATTTCTGTTATTTGTGGTACTTTGTAGAAAACTCAACTTTCTCAGAGAGGCAAAAATGTTCTCATGCACTTCTGTAAAACCCCACAGACTCCAGGGCGTTTTGCAAACATTTTGGAAGCATTCTATTCTCAGCTGATAAACATCTTTTCATACAGGACATGGTGGTCCACTGATGCTTCCCAACGAACTGCAAGAAATAAGGGAGTGTCCTTTAGGCACCAAAAGCTTTAGGTAAGCAAACAAAGTAAGGGGAATTTTTTTGCCCACAGAAATGATGAGAGAGAGGTATGGAGGTGGCATGCAATTGTCTAAACTGATACTGCACAACAATGTTAAGCAATGGCCTTGAGGGAACAAAATACTAATAGAAGTAGATTTTGCTTCTCACCTAAAGCCCAGTTCTCCTAGCAGCACAACACTTTCTGTTGTCATACTCAGACTTTGGTCACTACGACTCACAAGGACTGAATGACCTCAGGCAATGGGCATGTTCCTGTTGAGAGAGGTCTTATCCAAACATTGGGTCTGTACAGTATGATTGGTAAGAAGATGCTATTCTAAAATTTTATGGCTTCCAGAGTCAGCTCTGAGCTTTCTGCTACTGATATAAAGGCAAAACCTGCCAATCTCCATTTAAGTTGGACTGAGAATGGGGACAGGTTTGGCCTTGCAGGAAACCTGTGGGAGTATGTCAATCTATCTTTTAGAATTAGTTCCAGGTAGGTTGCTGTATTTCCTGTCTCCCCTGTTGATTTGCACATCTGTCAACCCTTATACAGAGGAATTTGTAATATTTCTTCTAGTGACCTGCTCTAATAAGAAAATAATCAGAAAATATTTGAGGAGTACAGATCTCTAGCAGCAGAGATCCTACCTGCCAGACCTTCAACTTGTATGAATTGGCACTGCTATAGTAACTTTTAGAGCCGAATTTGCTTACAGCTGCAGAAGATAGATCTCCCTCAATATTTGTATTGCTGACCATCCACAGAATGGAGGGACAGATCAGAAGAGTGAAAGAACAGCTGGGTCAAGCTGTTCTTCCCACTGCACTGGTAGCAATTTCTCAACATACTGTTTCATATCTCCTTGTCAGCTAGTTCTCTGGGTCCATAAAATCATAGGATCTGGGACTGTTTTGATATCTTTTCCCATGCCTCCTTCGTGTACGTGAGGAATGTCTAGTATAAGTGAGCCTTTCCAGATATCTTGCCATAATTTTCATTGAAGTGAATCTAAAAAAGAGGTTGATTCTCCATAGGGAGGGCTGATGATGACCTTCTGTCCTTCCTTCAGGCTGTATGGCTGCTCTTCCACCTCCTGTGCTTGGGGTAGAGAGGCCGAATCTTTCAGTTTGTATCTGCATTTCATGAGATTCACACCTGGGATGCAAATGTCTTCAACAAGAATGAAAAGGAAATGCTTTTCACTGTTTGTCTTTCACAGCAATTTAGGGCAATCTGAGGTTTAATTTATTCACCAATTGAAAAGGGAAATCAAGCCAGTATCTTTCTTTCAAGCCAAGGTTTTTCTTGCATACCCCCGTGTAGGCTCACACAAAAGAGCTCTGATCACTCTAACTAGGTGTTTGTTCTAATTATAGAAAGATTTAATGCACGTCAGCACATGGCATTGTTATGCTACAAAAGCCTCTTTTTTGTTTCCCTCTTCGCAGCAGACTCAGTGTCAGGCTGTTTAACTGAGAGCTGCAAAATTAATCCGAAGCAACCTCTCATAGCTTTTCCAGGGGAGGCCAGCAAAAATCAGATGCTGACCTGCCCCCTTTGCTGGGAGTGTGTCCAATACGTGGGATCTAGAGGTTAAAGCAGGGGATTGATAGCCTGGGCAGCAGTCTTTTAAGCATCCCGAGTAGAAGCAGTGGGCTGTGGTCAGGAATCAGTGGTTGTTCTGCAGTTACAATCTCTATTTTTGCCTTTTATATGCAATAGAACAGTAAGTTTAAATGGCTATCCCACTGTTATGCCCAGTATCAGCCTGAGCTGTGGAGGTTGTGAATTTGCAAACACAAAAATCCATAGCAAAGCTTCCACAGGATTTAGCAGACACAGGAGCAGTAGATCTTTTCCCTGTACTTCTAAGATTTTTTGATTATTTGATTCAGGTTGGTTACTTCATTTTCAGTCAGCACTTGTTTCTCATTTTCTCAATAGTACATCGGGTGCACATCTCCCTAACTTTATTTTCTTCCTCTTTTCCCTCTGAACTGTGAAGCTTCCTTCCAAAATAGTCTTTCCTATATGAATTTGTAATGATCCAAGACTAAGCTGCGATGCTTCACTGCCCTGCATCAGTTCAAAAGCTCCCATCTGTCCTAGAAGGAAAAGAAATTTACGGGATTGTAGCCAGTTTAGCCATCACATGGTTGATGCAGCAACTGGCCATGTGGGCCCTGTATCCTCAGTATGCTGGCAGGGTAATCTGCCCTTCATAATTTGTAGCTGCTTTGTTTCTTAGAGATGGTATTTAGCAGGAAGCCCAAATTACGCAGGCATTTATGTTAAGGTCTGCCACAGAGTACAAGTAGGGAAAGCAAAAGTGAAGTGAAGCCAGATGGAAACAAGAGGGGTACTGTGGCAGGTTGACCCTACCTGGATGCTGGGTGCCCACTAAAGCTGCTATGTCACTCCCCTCCTCAATTGGACAGGGAGAGAGGATAATGAAAGGCTCATGGGTTGAAATAAGGACAGGAAGAGATCACTCACTAACTATTGTCACAGGCAAACCAGATTCAATTAGGGAAAATAACTAAATTTATTTTGAATTTATCACCAATCAGAACAGAGTAGGATAATGAGAAATAAACCCAAATTTTAAAAAACAGCTTCCCCAAACTTCTCTTCTTTCTGGGCTCAACTTCACTCCCAATTTTGTCCAATTCCCCTCCTGCACAAGTGCAGGGTGATAGAGAATGGGGCTTATGGTCAGTTCACCACATTATCTCTGCTGCTCCTCCTCCGTAGGAGTAGAACTCCTCACGCTCTTCACCTGCTCCAATGTGAGCCGTTCCTATAGGCTACAAATCTTCAAGAACTGTTCCAGCGTGGGCCCTACAGGGTCACAGGTCCTGCCAGCAGACCTGCTTTAGCATGGACTCCTCTCTCTATGGGTCCACAGGTCCTGCAAGGAGCCTGCTCCAGCATGGGCTGCCCACGGCCTCACAGCCTCCTTTGGGCATCGTTTGCATCCTCCACAGGCTGTAAGTGGATCTCTGCTCCACCATGGACCTTGATGGGCTGCAGAGGCACAGATGTCTCACTACAGTCTGCACCACAGGCTGCAGGGGAACCTCAGCTCCAGTGCCTGGGGCACCTCCTCCCCCTCTTTCTTCACTGACCTTGGTGTCTGCAGAGCTGTTCCCCTCACATATCCTCACTCTTCTCTGAGCACAATTACCTCCACATAATAACTTTTTCTCCTTTATAAATGTTATCACAGAGGCACTACTACCATCACTGATGGGCTCAGCCTTGGCCAGCAATGGATCCATCTTCCAGCTGGCTGGCATTGGCTCTGTTGGACATGGGGGAAGCTTCTGGCAGCTTCCCACAGAAGCCACTCATGTAGCCCCCTCCCCCACTACCAAAACCTTGCCACACAAATCAAATACAGGTACCTAGCAAATATTCCCAATATTATGTTGATCTTTCAGGAGAATATTTAATATACAACTGTCCCACAGCCAGGGAGAAGGTAGACAACGTTACCTTTACAGCACTTTCCACAGAGGTTTGGATGAAAAACCTATTAATCTTGGAAGAGAGACTTGTCATCAAAACCTTTCCCTAACTCCAATGTCATGTTTTATTCCTTTTAGAAGCTGAGACCTTTTGTTTCAAGTGTTCCTAGATCCCTTTTCCCCCTGTTTCTATCCTTTTGGGTACAACTGCATGCCTGCAAATAGGAATGGAAATGCAGTGTGGTGATGCTTTCCTTGATATGTTTCAGTGTTTCCAGAATCATGATGGAAACAATAACTCTCAAAGAATTATTAAGAACCTTTTGATCTCGTTCTGGTTTTGGTCTCTGGCATCTTTTTAAAGTATTAAGAATTTATTTTGGTAGTTAGGTCCTTAACTCTGTCCCAAATACTTCTGTCATGGGTTCCCAGGTATTATTGAATTACTTTACTTAATTATTAGAAAGATATTGACTGGAAACAACATTGAGTTTCCTTCTTTTTACAATGGGAGAAAAGTTCAATTAGAAATGCCAAGTTTCAGGTGGGTGACTATCAAGCTACGTATTTGCTCCAGAGAATAAGAACCTTTTACATTATTTATGATGATTCAGAAACCCTTTGTCATTCTCTGGTTTGTTCTTTCTTTTTTTATTGTAATCTTTATTGCAGAAAGACTTTGATGGAGAGATTGGTTTTGCACTGAACCTTGAATATGATAAAATTTATTACCATTTTAATTTCTTATAGGAAGGAGCTAAAGATTAGCTGCAGAGAATACTTTTTTTCATTCTGCAATTATTTTCCTAGTTACCAACATTTATTCTATTCTTGATGAACACAGTTGTTTTACTGGATCATTCTCTTGGATGGAGAACAGCAGTTTCTGAGATATTTTTGATACACATCTCTTTGGCCTTTGGAATATCCTTAAGCACAAGCTGATATTAGTCAGCCATGGGTGCACTTCACTGAATGACCAAAGCTAAGTATAACTGCATAAGTTATGCTATCACCTTAACACTGCTTGGGGATCTGCCCACACGATGGACAACATTTGGTTTTTATTCAGCAGGAGCAGGACGAGTGTTGTAAGTCTTGTCACCAGAATCCCACTGGTGACAGCATGAGAGCACTCCCTCAGCACCAGGAGCAGACATGGTGTTGCCAGCCCACGTGCTATAATCGGTGCATAGGTGACTGTACTCACACCCAGCCTTGATGTGGTGCAATACTCAGACTCAAAAAATAAAATATTCATAGTGCCCTGGTCAAACCCACACCCTTCCTCAAAGACCAGTTCTAGTTTCTAGTCAATAAAAACATCAGTGCCTCTCCAGCACCCCTCATAGATGTGCAAAAGAAGTGCTCCGAGTTTAGTGGTTTTACCTTCTGTCACGATTTCTGATTTAGGTATGTATATACGCATACATACATACAAACCTTCTCCCTGTTGCAGAGCTTTCAGTGAGGAAACACGGAAAAATAACTGAAATATCCTAGACTCTGAGGGTTTTTAAGAGCGCAGAAGACGGGCTTTCTGGGCAGCTGTGCCAGGCTGGGAGCCCCACTGACGGACGGGGATTGCGATACCC
>NW_021940750.1:21228088-21377805 GCF_001715985.3 Manacus vitellinus
GACGCGGCCTGTGCGGGGCTTTGGGCGGCGGTGGGTGCGGGACCCCGCTGCCCTCGGGGCTGTCGGCGCCTCGGGACAGGGCACGGACAGGCAGTGGCGGTGGGGTCACCTTCGGGTTCCCGTAGGGAACCGGCACCGTGCCGGCTGCCCCTGGCGGGAATAGAATCCCGGCTGGAAGGCAAGGGAGCCTCACGTGTGCGAAGTTGTGTGAAAGTCAAACGTGCCACCTCGTAGAGGTGAAAGAAAAGCTGGAGGTGATCCATCAACGCAGGGCTTAATAACGGGAGGCAGTGACATCCCGAGGCGTGTTTCACAGCTGACGGGGTCCTTAAGATACCCCTAGGGGTGCCGTAATGGCTCATTTACATGGAAAAGGCTCCTCGACACCGTATGCAAAACTGTGAAATACAATTTATTTCTGACAATTTCATTTCTGTACCTTATATTGGAGGGGGTTTAATTATTCCTTTTTTATTGGTAGAATGCATTAAGCATGAAAGCAGGAACTTTCTTGCTGAAGGATTCAGCTGCTCTGCCTGTTTATTGGCTACCTCAAATTCCTATCTTCTGTTTGTGACATACAGCTGGTGGGTATGGCAGTAGATGTGATGTCACAAACTGCAAATTATACCTTCAGGTAGAAATAAGATGTAAGAACAGATGGACTTGCATCTTGCTTTCAATAAAATGTTCTTTTAGTAATCGAGAAAGTGAAGGAAAAAATAATGAAAAAGGCGTATTTTGTGTGTTAATAAAATGTCATTGCACCTTTCACTTTTCAAGAAATTAAATTTTACAGAAATGTGCAATGAGCAGAAATGGTTTAATTAAAACACATTGGAAAAAGTTATTTTTGAAGGTGATGGAGGATACGAGAGATGTCTGTACAAACGAGATTGGTCCTCCAGGAAAAAGCCCCAAAGTTTCTAGAATTCCAGTGAGGCAGGGGGAGGAGTGCAGCTTTCTTTTGGGAAGTGTGTGCTCATTTGGCTGCAGTGAAGGGTCCAGGATTATTTCCTCTTGAGTTTTGATGCCTTAAGCCCCTAATGGTTTTTATTTTTCTAATACTTGTAAGTTTTATAAGTAGTGGAAGTAGATTTTAAAAGCAGCAACCCTCCCTCCCTTGTCCCTTTCCCTCTAGTACCCTTGTTTACACATTCCTTAACCCTCTTACCCCATTCCATGCTCCCTATATCACCCCTACCCCCGAATACAGCAGAAATGTTTAGTCTTTTGTCAAGGCAAGGCCTAGATTGTTGGCAGAACAGCATATCAGGGCCTAAACTACAGAACACGGTCAAAAACTGGGTGACTATGTACCTTTTGTGCTCTGATGAAAATGAAGATGGGATGAACAGGGGATCCCGAAAGCCCCCAGACCCATTTCTCAGGGGGTGGACCCAGGGCGGTCCAGAGTTAAGGCCACAGGGTGGACACATCTGGGATTGGATGGATGGCATTATAAAATGTAACATCTCAGGCACTGCCTTTGAGTGCGTCTTGTAACATCTTTGCCTTGGCATAATAAACCCTTTCTTATCTCACCCCTAATTAACTGCTTCGGGAGATTTTTTCAGCACCTAACTCCCACGGCAACAGTTTGATCGTAGATTCAAAGGAGTCCTGGTCAGTCAGCTACCCATTCTGACAGGGGAAAGAGCTGGGGTGCTGCAGGCAGCTCTGACAGGCACTGACAGAATATGTCTCAGCTTTTCTGCCTCGCAGTTACCTAGGCCTTGTAAAGAAATAAAAGGAAATAATAAAGTTTGGCTCAGGTTTGTGTACAGAGGTCTCTTGTGTTATATTATCTTATTTTGCTGATTGTGTTCTTGTGAACTGTTTTTGAAAGACTTGACCTGTGTCACCATGTGTTTTTTGGTTACAAGGCTTCCAAGAGAAAAAGCAGAAGCCAGACTGACCCTGTTAAAGCTTTGCAATGAGAAGTAGGAAAGTTTCTCAGTCAAGTCTAGGAGTGGGAGGATTAGAGGACTCCATCTTGATAGGGTAAGAGCCCGCACTCTGTCAAGGGTGCTCTTGAGAGCTTGCAGTGTAGATCACCGTGCCTTTTGATTTGTGGTACAAGCAGAAAGAATGGTCAACCATATTTTCTGTCCAATACCACCCATGGGAAAAGAAAAACGTACCTAATTTGTTATTTTTTTTCATGTCTGAATCCTTTAAGGTAACATAAATAATTGTAATATATATGTATATATATATAACATGTAACGAGTTACATGTTTACAGTGCTTTATGTACTGCAAACAATGAATGCAGTGATTCAAAGTGCTTAATGTAGGAAATGTGTTCATTCCCCACCCTTGTCTCCCAGGAGAGAAAGTGATTGAGAAGTGTCTCACTTCGGGCCTGTGCTGGGCCTGTGACAGAGCCAGGAATAGGCTGTTAGTTCCTGCAGATATCTGTTGTGCAGGAACTGGCACTTGAATGGGACAGTGATTATGAGAAAACAAGTCTCGCTGGATTGCTCTGATCAAGTCCCCCATGCCCTGCATTACGTGTTACTCTCTGACTGCTGGAGTCGCACACAACCTCCTGGCCTCTTCCTACACCCCTTGTCAGCAGTGAGGAGCTTTTAGAACTAGCCTGGCAGAGTTTCTAACAAGTTTTGGGTGCTCTTCATGGTGCAAGAGCTCTTTTTAAACCCTGCCTTTTTATATCTTCTGTTATCCCCTTGCAATCTGCTTATGCTGTGGTATTTTCAAAAATTTGCATTGAAGAAAGGGCCTATTGCTAGGATCAGAATTGACTTTTGGTGATCTCATGCTGCCTTCTCTCTGTCCACCTGTTGTTTCTCCTTGAAAAGCTTTTGGGACCCTGAACAAATGTTTTGTTGTGGATGCAGGTCTAGCAGGGAGTTACTTGTGGATTTGTGTCCCATAGACACTGTTGAGTTTGGAATAGCAACGAATGGCTTACGTTCAGTTGCTGGGTGATAGTTTGAGCTCTCGGCTGGGGGCAGTGCTAGCAGTGTGTCATTAGGAAAGGAGCAATTAAAACTTGGATTGTCAGGTCCTTTGGGGCTGTAGGCATCAGATCACTAAGTTCTTATTAGATGTTACAGTTGCTGTTTTGTGTCTCGGCAGGGTTCAGCAGTCATGGCGCGAAGGGCTTTGAAACTTGCCTCATTGACAGCAGCTGCTTCTGGCATCTATATGTATGGAAACAAATTCCTGGATCCTAATGATTTTGGAATTGTTCGTGTGGGCCGAGCCATTGCCACAGTAAGTTTTACCATAGTAATGTGCAGGAAGATTCCTAGATGGGTAAGGGAATTGAAGTTCACAAGAATTTGTGATTTCTTGCATTCCCTCTGCATTTCTAGTTGGCAGCTGGCTCTGGAAGTCAGAAGGTCCATAGGGAGCTAGCTCTTCAAGTTCTTGACAAGGTGGGGAGAAGAGACGTGAAAGCACGTAAGGAATAGAGCTGTTGTTTCCACATTTTGGAAAGAAACAAATGGAGCTACTAGACTGCAGAGAGCTGTCTCTGCTTCCCTGGATAGGTTGGGACCTTCAGAGCAAGGGCTCACTTTGGGCCCACATCTTCATCAGCAATCTTTCAAGGTCAGTCACCCAGTCACCCATCTCCTGTGGCCTTTAACAGTGACTTAGTTCAAACCATCTTCTCTGCATATGCCGCGTTTTAAATTGCAACATTTTGTTTTAGGGATCCTGGTTGTTGTATTGATAAACAATGGTAGCCATTGCCCTATGACCCTTAGTATGAGAGATTTAGAGGGAGAAGGACTGATGTTTTGAGTAAAGTGAGGGTGGGAGATGACATACTTCTGAGATTGGAGTGGTTTCCAGATTTGTAAAATAAATACTATTAAAATAAATCTGCCTAGCATTACTGATATTTCTCAGAAAACCTGGGAACGGAGACTGCCAGCCAAATAGGCTTCTGCCTTCTCCTTGGGGATATTCACTGTTGAATCTATGAGCAGCCAGGAACACGGAGAGCAGAGACTCTAGAGGGGGTATCAGTCTCCCTGTACCTCAGTTGCATTATACATCTGTCACTTCAGGCCACAGTCTCCATCATTTACAGACCCCCAGTGGTAAGCAGCTGTCTGTCTGCATTTTCTATGACTTCTGAGCACTTCATTAATGAGTTTTACAGAGAGTCAGCTCCTGAGGGCAGATGCAATAAGAAACAAGCTCTGTGGGTTGGCTCAGGTGCCACGTGCATGCAGCATCATGAACTATTGTGAAAAATGAATGTTTATTTTGAAAGGGTGAAGGCAGAAATACAAACTGTAATCTTTCCTTCTTACCTAGTATGTGCTAAGCTTTGTGCTCTGTCCCTAACCATAAGGCAGCACTGCCAGGTAACAGGGTGCAGCTCTTTCCCTTTTAAAGTGCAGAAAATTGAGGCATGGAGAGGGAATACAGTTTACTGTGGCTGGAGGAGAATCTGCTGTTCAGGCTTTTCAGCTCTCCAGTCTGCCCTTGAGTTCTGCCTGCTTGACGAGTGTTTCTCAGTCTTTCTGAAGCCACTGTTTTGTGGCAATCTTTTGTTTAAGACAAAAATAAGTGAGAAGTATGAAGTGATGAAGCTATGCTGTGTTTTGAGTGATGGTGAGAGATTACTTTCCTGGTGAATAAAAAGTAGGGGAAAGGAGATTTTCTTTGGTTTAGATGCTGGCAAATCTACAGACATGCTTGACTTTCGCGTTCTCTGCCTTCAGGGAAGCCACAAGTCATTGGCTGTAAAGCGCTTCACTGGCCCTGCTGTTGAGTGCATTAGAGGGTTCTGCACCCATAACTGTGAGCAGTGACCCCAAAAAAAACAAGTTACTAGTGCTCAGGCTTCTGCAGGTGATGGCAGCATGAGTTTAAATCTGTGTCTGGGTACTTTTCAAACAAGAACGTTCTGTCTCTCTTTGAATTCTGTGTTTCCTCTGGTGTATACGACTGCATATGGTTGGGTGGTTTCTGAAAGATTCTTTAGTCCTGCTGTGCCAGTGACCTCTGCCTTCCCAGCTTAGGGCCTGCTCCTTATTGGACGCTCAGAGGTCAGCTGTCGTCTGAGCACAGGCAGCCTGACCCGCTGTCCTTCCTAAACCATGGACCAGGGGAAGCCAGTAGAGCAGACATGTTTACTACTAAGAAGCTCAGCTTAGGGCCTGCTGTTTTTTTAAATTAAAGATAAGACTCGGTAGCAAACAGGTGATTTTTGGTATTGGATATTGGGGGCATCTACATGGACCTAAAGTATCTGTCCTTCAGTCTAGACCTGTGCAGGCCTCTTACTTGGATGCTTTATTTAGTCATTGGACCATAGCCAGGCAAAAGCAGATTGCAATGAAGAGACTGTGATTCTTAAGAGCTAATAAGTTCAGTAGCAGCAGACACAAAAACTTAAAAACAGCTATGGAATGGCAAAGAAAACAAAACAAAAGAGAAACCATGAGAACACATGAGGATTAAGAAACTTGACCTGTAACTATGAGACTCCAGGCAGATTTCATCTGAGTTTGATTAGAAAGATTTCAGTTGGCTTGTATTTTAAGTATGCTGGTTCAGTAGTTCTTTGCAGACTCCCTAAGAAACTTGATGAAGCTCATAGCAGAAAATTTCTTTTTAAACCTCAGTTTACAGAACTGGCTCTTGGTTATGTATGGATAGACAGCTATTCAGAGGGAACCATGACTTGGTAAGATCTGAGGATATGTTTAGAAGCAGTGGAAGTGTATGGTGTAGAATTCATTGATACAAAGCGAAGCCTAAGTCTTTGGGACATTTGACACTGGACAGGATACAAGATAATTAAAGTAATCTGGCATTTGTAAAGAGAGGGACTGGTTGACTTTGTAGGTCTTTTTGTGTCTCCAAGCCTCAGTCTCACACTGTAATGTTAATGACAGCACTCATCGTGGATGAGAGTGAAGTTCATGGTGTGGGCAGCATCATGCTGCAGAGAGTTTCTATATTCTGGTGAAATTAGAAACCTGGCAGAGCTGTTGTGCATTTACCATATTCCTTTGAGAGCATCCCAGTTGTTTTGGTTATGTGGAAGGAACATTCTGTGCAGTAACTGGAATATCTCTTAGGCACTGGCAGGGATTTGGCAATGTCAGAGTTGCCTATCATCAGGATCATCATAATATTAATTTAGTGTTTAAGATTATGATGTAATTAGCAGCCGTTTAATTAATTCCCTCTCCCTCTGTAATACAGGCCAATCTGTTAGCTGCTTCTTTTCAAGTTGGAGGTGATAATTACCCTCGTGGACCAGAGATAAAATAAGAACCAACTCAAGTCTTCATGCAAGGCTGATTTGAACCTCCCTCCACTTCAAAGTTTTCTTTGAGGTTGTGAAGATACTTTGAAAAATTTTTCTTCTGAATGGTCTCTATGTAGCTGTACAGCTCTGAGTTCACCAGGGGCAAGACAGCCTGAAAAACCAGGAAAAAAAATTGCTGTGCTCAGTTTACAATTTGGAAAACAGGAAACATGAGAAACCTAACCTCTGCAAGAAAGGAGTGTGTTTGTAACCGATTCCCAGCTTAGTCCCCTCTTGGATGCTTTTTGAGCTTTTGAGTGTTTCCCTATTATCAGTTCCACTGGCTTTGTCTCAAAGCAAGTTTGAATCCCTTGCCTCCCTGGTTTTCATGATACATCAGCTGTACTTTATGCCCTTCCTGGGCATGTTTTTGATGAAAGGTGGGGCTAGTATCCTGTTCCAGAATGGGATGCTACCCTTTCAGCCAGGAGATTTTAGGAAAAATGGCTTTTGATGGAAATTACGCAAATGGTTCTTCATGGCAAGGATCTTGAAGTTCAAATGGCAGGTTAGTGGACAGGCTCCTTCAGGTGTACATTCCTTTCTCTCCCTCCAAACACGACCTGTATGCTTCACTTCCATTCATGGGTGTTTTGACTATGGAGAGAGGAACCTTAGTCATAGGAATTGTGGAATACCCTAGATCTGTTTTCAGAAATCATTGAGGCGCTTAGGAATCTAATTTCATTGTCTGTGTCTGTGTCTAGCTAACAAGCTTTAGCTGGATACTCATATGGTGGTTTTGTAATTGGATATCTGACCCTTTGGCCCTGTGGTCCTCTGTGCAGTTGAATAACCCCAAAAGTACTGCTGCTTGTGCTGAACTGTGAGCTTGTCTTCACTCATTCTGTTCCCTGTTGAGCCATCTACCCAGAGTGAGGTGGTTAGGCTGGTTGGAGGTGTGAAGATGCAGCGTGGGATAACTGATGGGGCACAAACAGGGTCTGCATGGCCTCTGTTACTAGCAGCAGACCTTATTGTGGAAGCCCCGGATGGCTGACTGAGAATGGAGTCTGCTGTGCAAGATACTGTGCAGAGATTAGGAAAATGCTTTGAGCTCCTTGAATAGAAGATAGTATAGGAGTGCCAAGGGTTGCTTATTTTTAATAGCTACATATCAGTGAGGCTCCTGCACCGTTTTTTATAAACATTCATTGAAATTGAAATATTTTCATTTAATTTAATAATGAGTCTGTTACCATAGACTTCACTGTGGAGCCTAAACTTTGAAGCCTAAGCTACATACATTCTCCTTAACAGATGTCTTATTGTTTTGATAGCTGCAGAGCTTGCTCAACATTTCTGGTTTCATTTGCAGACGGCAGTTATCACCTATGACTACCTCACCTCTCTTCGAAGTGTCCCATATGGAACAGAGGAGTATGAATTCCTCAAATCACAGGTAGGTAATAGCACTGAACTGTGTTCCTTGGAAACTGCAAGGCACAGGTGTGTTGCCAAAGCCATTGCTGTAAAGCTGTCAGCTTAATAATTCAGTATGCTTTCTACCAAATTGTTAACAGCAACATTAGATAACAGCTCCATATTAGATAAGCTTCTTGCAGGACCTGCATTGCCAATGCTGAAGGCCCCTTAGCAAAAGTAGCCCCATGCAACCAGTGCTCACTTACGTCCAGTAGAGATTCAAGTACTTGGTGTGTGGGGTAAGATGTTTTTGGACTCTGCCACTGGTTCGGTGCTGCCCAGACTGGTTATGTGGAGGTCAGTGCTGAGAGTGGCCTGGCAGTGCTTTCTTATCCTGCTTATTGCTTGGTAGTGGCCATAACATGAAAGCTGAGGGATTTAAGTAGGAGGAGTGTGTTGAAAGGAAAATAATAGGGATCAATCAGACTTGCAGATCTCTAAGGAAATGAGAATTGTGTGAAGAAGTGTACATCTCAGTGAAAAACACATTGTTGTGTTTTGATATCAGTAATTAACATTAGAAAATAACATTCTAATGTAATTAACATTAGAAAAAACATTTCTAGTGAGAAGGAAGATAAGCACCCTTGTTGCTCTTCTCAAGTCTTGTGCTGCACCTTTATTCCAGCTTACAGCCCTCTAGTACCTTGAGTTGTGAATGACACCTAGTTTTAGCTGAGTGCATGTGGTGTATGTAGCCAGGGTTTCTCTGCTATTCCAGCTTCAGGCCTCCTTGGAGTGGGAAATATGGCTTGTGCCAAATTAGACCAGTCTGCATAGTATGTTTAAATTAAGGTCTTTAACCTCATTTTTCTTCTTAATGTGTGTAGGATTTAGGCCACTGATGTGGTCATACTGCATGGAGTGGCGCTCTCCAGGGATTCTCAGTTTGGAGGGACTGTAAAGCTGGAAACAGTGTTGGGTAAAGTAGAAATCAGTGACATTGGTCTCCAGTATGGTTTAGTATTCCTCTGGCAGAAAATCCACATCATCTGTATGGTCTTAGTGTATATGGAATAGTTTGCAGAATGGCTTCCTTGAGCTTGTTCTCATTCTCTCCTACCTGAAGATGCTAAGCTGTTCTGCTGTATCTCTCCATCCCAGCTGAGAGGCACTGATGCCCTGGAATAAAATGGAGATAGATGTGTGAGAGTCTGGAGCTTCACTGTTCCTTTGAAATCTGGTTTGCAGAAGGGCTGCTTGTAGCTTTCTTAAGTGATACCCAAGTTATGGAGTTATCAGTGCTGTGAACAGCTTATCATTTGGCAGAGTTTGCAGCAGCCATTGCAAACTCCTGACCTTTTGCTGTGTCTCCCCATAGCTTCATTAACGTCTGTCATGCAGGTTTTGATGGTTTGTTAATCCGTGCCCCAGGCAGCCAGAAAGGGCCCTGTTTCCTGGTGCTACACAGAGCTGCACCCTCCCTGTTGGCAGCCAACACTAGCTGAGTCAGCCCCTGTGTGTGGCAGAGCCAGCGGCAAGCACAACATGCCAGCATGGCACAGGACTATGTGGCATGGCCAGCACTAGCCTATGGCTGCATGAAGGGGCATGACCTGGGAGATAAGAGGAAGTAGGCACAGATATAGCACAAGTTAGTAAAACTTGTTGGCCAGTGGAGGCCTGTCCTGCTGTTGGCAGGGGTTATGGAGTGCCACCACTGAGCTGGCAGTGACAGCACTTCTGGGTTCCTCAGCAACATCCCTGTAGAACTTGTACTAGTGAAGCATCAGTTTGTCATGGGAGATTTTTTTGGGCCTGGACAATTGCACACCAAACCCTTTATCTCAGTGCAGTTCTAAATGAATGGCAACTACATCTTTACCATCTTGCAGCTCTTTTAACTCTCTGTGGGAGTTTGTGGTCTTGTACTAGCTCAGAATCACTTTTAAGAAGTTGCCCCATTGGAATTGGTACTAAAGATTACTAACTGGATGGGGCCAAGAAGATGTGAATTCCCCTCCCAAATAAGTGTTGTGCATTAAGGATACTTATCCAGATGTTGCTTCTACTAACTTCTGCCCTGGATAGTTCTCTGTTGCTGTCAGCCATTCATCATACTCTCTTTGCTTTCTGTCTTTCCAGTGGGGCCAGTTTAACATCCTCTTCATAAAGTGAGAGTTTGGAATTTTCTTTTAAGCATATGTATGAATTGGCTGCTGATTTCCAGAATCAGTTTTGGTGCTGTGCTAGAAGAGAGATTCTGTGAGGCAGGGTGTGTGTGTGTGTGTGTGTGTGTGTGTGATAGGGTGGCCAAGGACTGCAGATAGTGCCAAGAGGTCTGAATGCAGCTGCTGTGCCTCTGTCTCTGGTGAGGCGATGCAGCTCTATATGTGTCTGAGATGGGAGTTTGCAGCTGGGAGTGGCAAAACACTTTTTTTCTGTGGATCTCCTCCTGGTACTCAGTAGGTACTGCTGGGTGCTACTCCAGTGCAAATAATGCTTAACTTGCTCTCCATGGATTCCCAGCAAGCCATTAAATTGGAGTCTGTAAATTACCCATGGCCTCAGATGAGAGACGGGAAGCTTCAATGGCAGCACCAGTCTCTCAACCTATTGGGGCCAAACAGGGACATAGTCATTAGGAAGCAATTAAATGCAAAACAGATTAAGAAGAAAATGGGTTCCCCATGGACTTTTAGCCAGGTTCCTGATTAGCTCCAAGGAATTATCTTCAATCTTACTATATCTTTCTGTCCCTCATGGACCACATTCGATGCTAATAGTCTCAACCCCTCAGTTCTCAGCACTTTTTTATGGCCAGCAGATTGGGGGTGTTTTACTGTTTACCATAAGGCAGGGAGCAGTTGATGGGAATTCACCATGTGTCCTGAGGTTGGTTCTCCTGTCAACCAGGAGATAAAAGAATCCAGTTAGCTGATGGCACTCACAGCCTTTCCTCAGCAACAACCAAGAGAAAAAAAATGTCTTCTCTTTTCCATTCCTGTGTGTTGCAGGAATGAATGTGCCTAAGTGCTCAGGCTTTATGTCCTTCCCAGTGGTTGCTTCATCTCACCACTGGTGGCTGGACCACATAGGAAACTTGATCTTTCTCCTAAGTTAAAGATCCTTCCTGGGGTATGTGCCCTTTTCCTGCATATGATGATAATGCCAGTGTACTGATGTCAAGGCCAGTGGTAGCTGTGGTTGGCCCCAAGACATCTTATGTCTGTAGGTCTAGTGTCAGGAGCATTAGGAGAGATATGAACTTTCTTCAGTTCATGTCTGTTTCATTAAATGATTCTGGACATCTTTGCCACATGTAAGCTTGGGCATTTCTTTTAATTTCTGCCCCTGCTTGCACTGAGTCAGAGGAGAAAGGAGGGCAGCCTGCTCCATGCCATTTCCTTAACTATTGCTTTCTCAGCAAATGATTTTGTTTTGTAGAAGGCTACATTTCTCAGATGTTCTTCTGAGTCCTTGAGTGTTGGCTTTTCTGAGTGTTTGTCTACCCAGTCTCAAGTCAGGCCACCTTGTGACACTTCCAGCATGCCTCTCATCGTAGCATCCGGATGTCTTGGCTGATGCCTCCTACGTTGCTGGCATCAATTTCTGTTGATTCTGCTATCAGTCAGGAGGTGTGTCACAACGTGCAGTTTGCTTAAGGGATTCTGAGTTGTTGTCAATGTAGTAACAGGATTGCAACGAGTCAGTTGTCTTGCAGATTTTGGCACAAGTGGCCACAGTTGAAAATCTTGAGCAGGGCATTTTTGTGTCATTTTCTTCTGTAAGACAAAAGGTTACTGCTTTGAGTGTGGATACAGGTGGGGGTTTTTTAATGGAGAGAAGATAGCAAGGAGAAAAAGGATCTGTGATCAAAGTATCTCATGAGACAGTGGGAATCCATTCTTGAATTAACTGTTGGCTACAGAATTGCTTTGTCAGGGAAAGCCATTTGAGGAAGTTAATTAAATATCCTCCTTTCGAGAGCAGAATGAGGATGTTCTCCTCATTCAAACTTAAGGTTATCAGGCTGTCAGTACCTGGGCAAATATTTGGAAAGCATAACCTTGTGCCATCATTATACAGATACAGTTTCTTGTTCCTTGGAGGCTATTCCTGGCATTTGTTACGTTTTCTTCTCACAGTGGAGTGGGTGTTTTGAGAATGAGTTTTGTCTCACAGTGAAGTTGCCGAAGTGATGGATCCTGGACAGAACAGAAGTGGGTATACATGTGTGTGTTTTTCAAAAATAATCTGCAGTTTCTGAATAGTTCAAACCAATGAAATAGCCTGTGTCTTTGGACTTCCCTCATGATTCAGTAACACTGTGTGCCTTAAATAGTAAGTGATGTCCTAAAATAGTTTCTTCCTGATGGAGGTGGACTGCATCTGCAGAGAGAAGTCGCCAGGAACTCTCCATGGCATTCCTTCAAAAAGGCAGCTTTGAATGGGGACTGTGGGCTATTCTACACCACAGCCAGTGTGTGCAGTGGTGGCTCTCATTGCTTGTTTCAGCCGGTGGTGAACCGAGGTGAGAAGCAAATAGACTTCCCTATGAGACATGGAATAACCATTAGGTGGCAGTGACTTTCTGTCACCAAACTAAATGGAACCAGTAATAGAGAGGTGAAGAGCTTCAGAGCCCATCCACAGTCCCTGAGCTGATCATGTTTGGTTGCCCTATTATGTGCTCCCCAGGATGTCTCTTCATCTAAAAGGCATGGTCAACACTAATGCCGTCTAAAAAAGCTACTAGCAGGGCCAGCTGGTGGCTTGATTACTCTACATTTTGAGCACTGCTGTCTAGCAAACTTCCTGCCAACACATAAAGCACAAAAGCTTTGCACTGAAAACACATAACAAGCTGTAAAATAAATCTTATAATTATATGACACTTCCTTTTCCTCCTTGTGCTTTCTAGAGTGGTGTCAGCTGAACGCTCTGGCCACAGCATCACTAGGTTTTAATTTTGTAGCATTAGGAAGGTCCTTTTTTTTTCTGGGATGTGTGCTATGAAACAAGATGTTCTTCACTCATCTGCAGTGATTTATTCAGAGAAATGGGCCATCTACTGTGACATTTTTGGAGGAGGAAGAAGGACAGAAGTGAGAGAAAAGAGGCAGTGCCTCATTTATTGTACCTTTTTTCCTGGCTGTGCACTCCTGTCCCTGAAGTGCTTTGCTCCAGGAGCATGAGTATGAGTTGACAGGCACACCGCATGGCTGAGCTGTCTCCCTCAGCTCCCCAGCAGGAGTGACACTGTGTGCCTTGGGAGCTTTTAGCCATCTCTCCTCCAGGTGGGGCTATCCCTTTTTATTTGAATCCCCGAGGACCTCGTCACTTTGCTTCCTTACAGCTACCGAAGAAGTACACAGTAGCCAGAGGAGTATCTGAAGAGTATCCCACCCGGTGCAGTGAGGAAACCATTAGGAAGCCCTTGAAGAATGCAGTGCTGCAAGGAATTTGCATCATAAGAAACATTATAAAAGGACAAATGGGAAGTGGAGAAATAATCATGTTTTATTTAATGTTTGGACGTCGCCTTGAGTCCCAATGTGAAATGAACAAAAATGAATACTCAGCAGTACAAAGTGAAGAGGTATGGCAAGAGATGGTATCTTCTCTGAAGAGCTCATGTTTGATTTGCCTAGATTTCCACCCTAGATGTGAGCGGTGCCAATGGATGCAAACATAGGATTTCTCAGAGGCTTGAAGGTCTGTGTAAAGAGGGAAGGAAACAAAAAGCAGAAATTGCTTAGGGTGCCACTGTAAGTGACTAAAGGCTGATCCCACTGACTTTGGATGAGGCCCTAATTTGGGATATTTTCTTATTAAGGACTGTGTAGCCTTGAACTACTGGCCAGTTTATATGGTTGTTGGGGGCCACCTGTAAAATCAGTAGAGCTGACAGGTAGTCAGTACTTTAACCTATTTTAAGAACAGGAAGACACCTGGCTTGAGAATAGAAATAATCTTATCTGAGACTAGGAAAAATAGATACCTGAAAATTTCTTTTGGGGATAGAGACATATCAGTACTTGCAATGTCAAACTGGACTTCTTAAGTGTTGTTTTATTTGCCCTTTGAGTCCTTAATAAGATCCATATTGTGGATTCTGTTCCCTTTCCTAAGGTTGCTGTAGTCAGCTTGCAATGAAACACCATCTTGAAGGACCCGAAATTAGGAGTACAGAGATGTAAAACCAGGAGTGAAGAGAGTAGTGTGGTGTGCAAAAGGTATTTCATGTATCGGGCCAGGTTGGAACTTCAGAGCAGGACTGAATGCTGTAGATTTACTCTGCTAAACCAGTGACCTTATCACATTCTCCCCAAAGTATATCTGATAAAAGGATGTGCTGGAGGGTAGCTCACAATTATCTTACCTGTCAAGCCAGTGTCTTCATTTAGTCAGTTAAGTCAGTGGTGAGGGAGTTGCTGTGATGGGTGGTGTCTTGCAAATGCTCCTCTGGACTTGGCAATGTGGGAAGTGTCTTAGTGAGTTCCAGGCAAACTCTTTTACGTATGTGGGGGCTACGCTGTTTGCATACTTGAGGGAAAGGTGTCTGTGAATGGAACTCCGCTGTATTCTTCCATCTGGTGCCTCAGAACCAGGCAGGCTGAGGAAGCCCTGGGGACTAGGTTCCTCTTGAGCTGGGGCAGTTGCTGATTTAGTCTATGAACAACCAAAAAGTAATGTTCAGTACTAGGTTTTAAAGCTAGCCCTTGCTTTATTTACTAGGGTGTTCAGGTGTCCTGCCTAGAAATCTCCATTTCTGTGCATCTGGACAGACACATCTGTGCCTGTAGACATGTGCCACTGTGTTCGGGTAGGAATACTTCTGGTAAAGTAGCCACCTCTGAGACAGACTCAAAGGTTCAAAGATGGCTTTAGAAGAGTCAGTCCAAGATAGTAATCACATTCACTGCTAGACTAGTTAAGCCTATTTTTGGTCCCATACAACTGGCTTGAGGTGTCTTTATTTTTCTTGGTTTTTTGCTTACTTGTATCTTTTTTGGCTTGAGAGCTCTGTTTTGGTGGCTGCACATTGTGCTGATGGTGCACCATTCAGAGCAGCTTGCTGCTCCTTCCTCTGCAGCAGCATCATCTTGGCAGGTCTGACACCAGTAACAACTTGTTTTTGTCAGTGTACTGAGTCGATGTGACGCGGGAGGGGCCCACAGTGAGCAGATAAACATAGTGACAAGGGTGGTCTTTATACAGCCTCCACTCTGTTCCTAGCTCCACTTTAACAATGAATTTGCATGTGAGCCTGCACATATATGTACCTACCCAGTGTTTTATGAAATGCCTCCTGCCAAGCCTGGATGCATTTACTATCTTGCTAGTTTTGCTGAATTTAGAGGTAAATTCACTGAAAAGGTCACTAGCAGAATTGCTTTTCAAAAAAACCCCATCTCCTAAAATGTCTTTATGGCCCTTGCAGTCTCTGTTTGAAAATGTACTCATTTTGAGTAGCCTGTGAACTCTGTTACTGTGCAGCCTGTTTGTTATTGTAGGGTTTCTCTGAACACAAGTTGTTTTTTACAGAATTGCTGAAGGGCATCAGGCTTTATTTATCATAGGACTGTTGTGTGAAGAGAAGTAGGGAAGATATGCTTTCCTCCCTTGGGCTCTTTCCTTTGCATTCACAGTCAGGCAACACAGCTGGGCATTTCCAGAGCCCAGCAGGAGCTGTTTAATCTCTGCAGTGCTCTGGTATCACCTGTTCTGTCTCTCCTCTTCCTCTCCAGGACAACTTCCCTGCTTCTATTTCTTGCAGCAAGCTGAGGTTTTGCTGTGGCAATCTGAATTGGGAGTTATTCCCTGCCAATATACAGAGTGGTGATCCTTGACAGGGGAATGTTGTTATAAATTGAAATGATGGCTCTTGAGTGATGGGGAGTGAGGAAACAGCAAGGCCATTACCTAGAACCTCGCTTTCCTCACCCTGAGCAGGTGCTTGTCTGGGGCTGTGTGCTTGAAGATGAGGTGGCTGCAACTTCATGCATGTAAGGGGCTCCCAGAAGCTGGTACCGCTTGTCTCCCTGACTGGCAAGGTTAGATCCACTGCAACTTTCCTTGACTTCCACTCTCCCCAAAGGCTGCAGGCTAGGGACTGAATCTGTATCAGGAGTGAGGATGATGTTTAATTCTTTTAAACCTGTGTTTTGATTTTAGGGTAGCGAGTGCTTGGTAATGTGGTTGAGGACTGAGCAAAATAGATGCAGAAGCAGCTTCATGTGTGCATCTCTCCTGGTGTATCCCCATCTGAACTCACACAGTTTCCCACACTTGCCCTGCACAGCTGACCTCTGTTCACTTGCACTGCCATCCTCTACCAGGCCTGAATCAGCTTCCTGCTTCCTCCAGCTCTCTGCTCTTACCTCTCCCCACTGGTGCCTCAGCCCTGGCTACCACTTCCCTGACCCTCCGCCATGCTGCTGGCAGATTGGATACAGGTTTACCCCACCTGGCCTTGCATTCCTTAGTGATTTATGTGGGAAAGATTTGCCAGGATCTTAATTTTCTGAGAGAACTAAGACCCAGGTGCCAAACCCAGGCAGGACAGCTCTCCCAGGCAGGACAGCTCTCCCAGGCAGGACAGCTCTCAGGCTGTGGTTTTGCACACTTGTGTCAATGACAGCCAAGACAGCAGGTTTCCCCTTCCTATTCCCTTTCTGGAATAGGATTCCTAGATCTGGCAGAGCTTGGTACTCATCTGAGGAGGTGAGCTCCAGTGAATGCCTTAGCTTCATTTCTGGAAATCTCACACCAGAAACAGTCAGATGTCAGGTCCCATAACATGCTGAAATCCAATGAGCTCACAACCCAAGGAACTCTTCCATTTACAAACAACCAAGAAACCCATTGTATTTCATATTAGTTTGGATAGTATGGAAAGACTAATACAGACATGAATTTTATTTGAAGGATACTAAATTTAAATAAAGCAACAAGAAAGAAGTCAAGCTCTGTCCTTTTGCAAAATCTTTGAAATGGTGGGATATGTGTGTAGGCAATAAAGGAAAGTTCCTTTAAATAGTGCTCACTGCTTAAAATTGTTGGACATATGTGTAGTAAATTAAAGAAGCAGCATCGTATCAATAAGACCATTTCCTCACATGACCCCCATCCCAATGGCAGATGCCCCTCCTTCCACCTGCATTGCTCAACAAATTTCATCTCAAGAGGGGAAATGAATTCTCAGTTGCAACTGCCTAGTAATTAACCGCACTGTAATTCTGATGTGCAGTGCTGTCACCCACCATCGGGTGGGAGTGGAAAAGGCACTGCATTTTGTTGATGGTTGAACATTTGTTTTCCCCATCAATTTGACACCAGAGGTAATTGCCATTCCTGAAATATTCTCTCACTACTGTTACAAAGCAACTGTTCGGGACAAACTAATTATGAAGAATCTTGTTATGACAGATTAATAGGCCAACAGAGGAGATTTCTTTTTCTTCTTTTAGGCAAATGAACAGTAAAATCTAGCAGCTCCCATACAACTGCTAGAAACACATGCTTCTCTGTAAGCCAACATAGTTTTTTTTGGAGATGGGAGATTTGCAAAAGTAGGACTAGAGTATAGAATGAATTTCCAAGCATGCTTTTACTGAGCTTTTGGTTTCCCAATATTATGTCCCAAAATGAGCTTGAGTCTGGGCATTGCCATATGGAGGGGAGGTTTTCATGGTTAGTATTGGACCAGTGTCTTCTCTCTGCATCATGGTTGAGCAGTGTCATGAAGGCTTGGAAGTGAGGAATGCTGGACTTGTGGATTTTATGGATTTTAGAACAAGACACCAAATCATTATCTGGACTGCTTTATTGCCACTAAGGGTTCTCTCTATCAGGGAGGTCAAATCTGATGTGCTGGTTGAGTTCCAAGTGGCCAGTGATGTTCCACCTACTTGTGTCCCCCTGGAAGTTGCTGACTACCTGCTCCAAGTTATTCTTGTGGGGTGCTTTCTGGGAACTGTTGTGGTGTGGCCCAAAGGTGGCTGCCTTCCTCTAGTAGAGGGGATTGAGGCACCTTGCCTCCCCATGACTGAAGCATTCTGTCAATGCTGAGAGGAGGAAGACTTTGTATTTCTCATTACTGTGTTTAAAAGCTCACCCAAGGTATGTGTAATCGGGCCAGCAATCCATGTAGACTTGGTAACTGTGCTTTCAAAGAGGCACTATATCTCTATATGAGGTATGTATTTCATAGCTGACTGGCTACTATGGCATGCTAGTGAATGCCAGGTGTTGATAAGCAAACAGTTAAGAAGGAGCCAATTTTAGGCTTCAGAATAGGCATAATGTAGATTTAAAGAAGCTCCTGGATGAGACCTGTTCATGTTGCCAGCTTTGCCTTGATGTCTCACTCAAGTCACTCATCAAAGGCAGTAGTCACTCATCAAAGGATCTCTGTAGTTAGGACTGAGTTCCGTCTTACCATCTCCAGCCAAGTGCTTGTCCCTGCAGCACTCTGTCCCTGTCCAGAAAAGGAGCCAATCTTCAGTGGTAATCAATGCACAGCTCCCTTCCGTGCCATGATCTCCTTAATGAGAGAACAGTGAAGCTCCACTCTTTCCCAGAGACCAAATCAAGACCATGTTTACCCCATTTTCCATCTTCTCCTGCCTGCTGACAGCAACTCCCAGTTTCACTGTGACTTCATTCTTCTTCATGGGATCTCTGTCTCTCTGTGTGAAATATGTAAATGCTTTAATATTAAATATTTGAGGCTAGAAGTCATAGATAGCATTGGTTTCAGATTACTAGCATCTGATTTAATTTCTTTGCTTTATATCCATCTTGTGTTGTGCTAATTCTCTATGGTCCTTTTTGGCATGCAAATTTTGTCTTTGGGAATATACACAGTGCTGATTGTACTTTGCCAGCAAGGTCTGATTCTTTGGACGATCTTTGTCAGTATTATTGTTCTGTCAGGTTTTGCACCAATTGCCTTTTGTCTTGAGTTAACTGTTTGCCTTCTAGCCAAGGCTAGACATTAGCCATCTTTGACTAGCCTGTCAAAGGAGGTTGCCTCTTGCCTGTTATCTCCAGTGCAGTGTCATCTTTGTTTTTTCATGTCCAATATTAGCCTCTTGTACTATATTCTCCCCATTCTGCAAAGCAGTGTTAACTTTTGCTTATGCCAGATTCAGACTGAAACATCTGGATTCCTAGATGGTGATTTCTTTTTAAAATTGTGGTAAATGCTGCCCAATATGCGTCTTTCTCCCCACTAAAGTTGTAAGTGAGTAGTGATGGACTAGGCTTCCCTTACCCTGCCCTTTGGGGTACTTGCACAGGAGAGCTGTGGTAATAAGCATCTTTTAAATCAAGAAAAGCCACCCTAGATTTTTACTTGATAAAGCGCCTTGCCTGATGTTTGTAGTTGCTTCTCTGGAAGGATGGAGGATAAACGTAGGGATGTCCCTTCACGGGCAATAGTGCAGAAATCTATTCTATAATGTTGTAGACTGAACCACTCTTAAATATTGACCAGAAACACTGATCCTGGATGAGATCAGTAACCTGCAGGTGGAGGCTTTCTGCTCCTTTTCTTCTTGTCTGTATGCACAGCTCCCCATATACCGGTAAAGTTTTCTGTTGCACCCAATTCCTTGTAAATAAAGTAATGACTGACAGTGAGTCTACAGGTGGAAGGACACTCTGTTTCCTTAAAATTAGAGTGTGACAAGACATCCAACAGCTTTACTGACTATTTTACTTTAGGTTCTTATATTTGGCATTTATATTTGCCTCATGGATGCTCATTCATCTCTAAGAGGAGAGGGAAAACTCAACAACTGGCAATGGTAAGGGCAAAATGTTGAATATATAATTGTATATAAAGATGATCTCAGTTTTATTCCCCTCACAACATTGGTGAGGCACAGCCAAGTGCAGGGGAGGCATGTACAATGTTGTTCATTGTGATACCAGCTGCAGTAAAGGGAATTGCCTCTGGTACTGCTGGGGGTAATTCCTTCTGCTTCTTGTGGGAGCAAAAGCAATCTACTCTGGATAATGAATAATCAACATGCGGCCTCACCCAGGCTCTCCTTTTGTTCATCTGAGTTTGGTGCCATGTCAGATATTTATCTTTTACTTCATTAAACTGCTATCTCGTGCTATTTTAAAGTGGTCCTCTCAAAGCCAATGTAGGTTCTCTCTCTTCCTTGTGTTCCCAGCATCCACAACGATTCAGTAGACCAAATGCTGCCTTTACTGGCCCCACAAAGCCAATTTTTTCCAAATTCCCCTTCCCTTAACAGCTGCAGAAACCTATTGTTTTCAGTGAGAAAGCACAGGAGTGGCTGCAAAGAAGGATCTGACCTTCTAATTGCAGTGTAACAAGTCTATTGATTGTATATGAATCAGAAGGGACACCAGCTCAGCCTCCCATACTGGTGACATTGCTGGGATGCTAATGGACACCAGCTGTCTTGGTGTGGAGCTGTGTAGTGTCAACTAGATGAAAAAACTGGAGTTATTTATATATATTTTTTCACTGAAGTCAGCAGCTCTGACTGATACCCTAAAGGGAACAGACCTGCTGAGTAACAAGGGGACATTCTGTGTTTGTTTTGGTTTTTTTTTCAACATAGGCACTTTTAAAAGTAGAACTGCACTTTGCCATTGGTGATGACTTACTGGCACTCTCTGTTGGATGTGGTGCTGTGACAGTCACTGCAGTTTTTTGGAATTGACAGTGTAATCCCATTGTTGTTATCTTTCTTGACTTCCTCGTCAATCCAATTTAATCATTTATAGGTATTTCATGTGTTACTGTCTCCTTCCTCTTCAAGCATCCTGTTCCTGTGGGAAGAGGTCTGTACTTTAAAGGTCAGAGCTTCTCAGATTAAAGAAGGGGAAAGGAATCTGCCTCTGTCAGTTTGGTAAGGGGCTGTACTCTTTTTAGAGAGACTGCAAATGGAAACCCTTCTTTCTGGGTTCTGTCACCCAGCTGAATGCTGGTGTGCGTCCGCGTGGCTGTAAGAGAGGGAGCCTGCGTGCTCTGCCCCTGTGGCCGATGGAGTGACCTGTCAGGAGAGGAGTTGCATATGTACAGGGGGGAGAAGCTGCTGCTGCACGATTTAATCGCCTGACGTTGACTCAGATAGGTCCTGACTGGAGGTCAGCTGTGACGTGCAGCTGGTAGGGTGGGATTCAACTGTTGGGAAGAGAAAAATGTCAGCCCACATTCTTCAGCGTTGACAAAGTGGATGTGACTATTTCTCCCCTCCAGCTGCAACGGCTGCCTCTGCGCTTCCTTCTTTTCTGCACACCCACAGTAGGAGAGCAGACTGTGTGGAGCTACCCTGTCTTGACCCTCAGCTGCTGAAGATGAGACTTAGTTGAGCTTTCTCAATCTTTTCTTTGGTGCTTGGGCCATCCTGATAAAACTTATCTTTCAGTGTCTTTCAGTGTCTCTTTTGTCTGTTTGGGCTTTCTGTGGAGTCCATGGCTCTTCCAGCTCCATTTTATTGTAGGATGGATTGTGGGGACTAAGGGAAGAGGGTATCAGATCTCCATCTTCATTCCTGCTGCTAGGATCCTTCACTTAGCTTTGAAGTTATAGCCATAACTGTATGAGCTTCAGTGACAGCTAATTCCTGCTGTGGCTTTGTTGGAGCTCTTTCCCCCACCCTCCCTATGGAGGAAGACCAGCCCTCACTTCCTTTCCAATGTCTCCTTACATGGACATAGCTGTCTGGGGAGTGTTCTCCCTTCAGGTCACTTTTACTGCACAACATCATCTCTTGCTGTTTAGTCAGTAGTCTGTGGTTTCTGTAGAGTGTGTCAGCAGCTCCTGTTTAGGGAACACTCTTGAATGTAACACACATCTTAGTTGATATTGTTTCTTACAGCAACTGAAAATAGCAATTGGAACAGGGCTTAGTAGGACTGATGGCTGAGAGCCCCCACCACAGCTAAGCACAACTCCATTTAAGATGGTGTCTTTATAGCACTCATGTTGTTTTCACTGGCATCCCACATAGTCTAATCCAAGCTGAGCTGAATTAATTTTATTAGCCAAATTTTGAGAGATGCTGTGTCAAATTTATTATCATTTCACCTGCCTCCTTAACAGGAGCTGCAGGCACTGTGATCAATGGATCAAGACATGTGCCTAATTTCATTGCAGCTTCTGTAAATGTCTCAGTGCCTTCTGCAGATGTGCTGTTGAATTACTTTCTGTCCTCCTTGGGTTCTCTGCAATGGAGCACAGGACAGATCTGGTTGTATACCAGCACTATCAGGACAACAAGGCACTGAGTGCAGTTTTGTGAACCTGCTGCCTTTGCAAGTATTATACATCTGTGTATACATGTGTCTGGTCCTTCTGTCTTATGCAAATCTGATCTGATCTACCCTCATATGTAAGTACCATTCATATTAATGTGTATGCCCCACAAGAGAGCCAGTGTGAAGGACCTGTTGAATAGTCACAGGATGAAACAGCCTCAAGAGCAGAACCTTGTTCAATGAAGGTGAAGTCTGTGGGTGTAGGGGACTCAGCTTGACTCTCAGATTCCTTTATTCAACAGTTAGATCTGGAACTAGTAGTGGGAGAGAATATACAGGTAATGCTGTAGGCACAGAAGTGCTACAGCCCAGTTATTTTAGAATGTTATTTCCCTTTATGTCTGACCAGCCCTTCCCTGTGCTCCTTGTTCTCCCAGCTCAGGATACTTACACAGAATAGTGCATTATATCACAGAGGTGTCTAGAGGGGAAACAGCTGCTCTCTTCTGATTTTTATCCTGAACTGCCCCACAGATAACTAATTGCAGCTCAGTTGCTTCTATTAGCTATTTACCTAAAATTGAGCTGGCTAATGAAAATGTTTCTAATTAATACGAGGCAGATTAAAACTCATTACAGCAAGGTCGTCAGTAATGAGAGATAATCAGAGCACAAATGACCGAGCTTGGAGTAAAATGAAGATGGAACACAAGCAGGCAATTGGTGGTGGTTGTGTTTGCACCAGCCAGCAAGGGCAGGGTTCAGCAAGGTGACTGCTGGTGCTCTGTGCTGCAGCTGAGCGACCCTGCTTCCTCCTCTCCAGAGCAGCCTGGGGAGTAACTGGCCAAAGAGGTGGACCTCAGCCTAGTGTAAATGTGTCCTGAACCAAGTGACATCTCAGAATAGGGGTTTGGTGCTAGGCCACCCTTTAGTCACCTGTACGAACCAAGTTGTGAATCAGGGTATTAGCGGGAAGACTGTGGGCATAGGTGGGAGGTCAGTGTCTGTGTGTGCTTGTGTGTGGAAATTCAGAGTCCGGTGGCTTGGAAGGTGGGAGCTTGCATATCTGCTCAGCATAAAATGTGTTGGCCTAGGTTTGGAAAAATCCCTTGTGATCTCCAGGGAAGTTTTGCACAATTCATGAAATGTGTTTGCTTTAAATTCAGCTGCTTGTAGCACTGCTGATACAAGGCCACAGCACCAACACCAGATTTCAGCTGTCTGACACAGGCTTACTGTGTATATCCTTGCATTAGTACAGAGTTTATTTGCCATCCTGCTAATTTTGCAACTCCTTGTTTCTGTGCTTGTGAAACGGAGAAGTTAAGAAATTGCCACATTATTCTGGGGGATCATCTCCATCCTTTATTCTTTCCAAGCTATAAAGCTTTCTTTCTCACTTCCTTTCTGTCCTGCCACCAACGAACTGTTGTGCCAGAATTTCTGAAGGATCTTGATTGGGTTATACATAACTTACACAAATAATGAATTTTTAGGTAGTGAGGTACATTGCATCAGTTGTTCCAATTCCAAAGACATGGATATGTCTATCAGCAGCCATATGATCAGCTAGTATTAGTATACGGGAATGGGAAATACCTAGGGTGCTTAGGAATGAGCTTTTGTAAAAGGTAAGTAGGAAAGCTAATACAAAAAGGAAGCAATAACAATTCCATTTAGAGTTGTGTGTCTCCCTGCAGCATCCCTGCTGTCAGTCAGTTTGATTACCAGGCTGATAGTGTTAGTGAAGGCCATAGTAGTTTATATTAACTGTATGCTTATTCAGATTTGTAGGAAGAGGAGATAACAGCCCCTTAGACACAACTACACTGTTATTGAAGTGGGCTCTAGGTTTTGTATTGCTGTTTTTAAAGCACCCAAGTACCCTATTCACATCATCAGTAACTGTATCCTCTCTAAATCTTTCCTGATCTTTTCGCCATTGATTTCAGTTTCTCACTGCATTAAATTGAGGTGGACATCCTTTCATTCCTCTCTGGTTTGTGTTGTCCTGAGTCATCTAAAGCTCTTCTGTAGTTTTACCAGTTGTGTGCATATGGCCCTGTCATTATCAGGGGTGGAAGAGAAGGACTATGACCAGGTTTCTTTCCTATCTTCTCTGACATGTCTTCTCTCCCTCTCAAGCTTACTGTGTTTTAGGGATACCCACCACAAAGGTGTGATAACATCCTCTCTTCCCTCTATAGGGAGTCCAAGGGACAGCCTGGCTATTCCAGGCCAGTCTCCTGCTACTGCAGGCATTCCTGGAAGAGCTTTCTTGTCCAGGGTGTCTGACAGCATATATGCTTGGGATGCTCCCACCCACTGTGTGCCACAAGGTTCTTCCCTGAATCCCAAGGGCTAAATATGAAAGACCATAAGCAGCAGTTCTGCTGTTCTGTGGGAAGAAAACAAGAGTCAATCACCAATATCCCAAGTCCTTGCAATGGTAGGCAACTTATTAAATATGGAAGGTCCTTGGAAACAGGTTAACTGCAGCAGAAGATTTAACCATAATTTGGGAGCTGGATACACCAAACAGGTTCTTTAAAGATTCTAATAATGCACCCTGTTTGTATAATGCACCCTGTTTGTATGCTGTCTCTCGTTGTGGCCAGAGAGTAGGGTAATTTCTGTCTTGATGCCTTGAGCAAGAGTATGTAAAGCCCTTTAGACATTTTATTACCTGTAATGTTCTTATGAGTCTGTAAAATGGGGAATAGGGATCCTGAGTTTTGTAAAGAGCTTTGTAAAAGCATTTTTAGAGATGAAAAGCTCCATATAAAATCAGGTATGGTTGTTTTATCATAGATATCCAAAGACTTTCTCAATTCCATTAAGCTTTGGCTTCTCTGTCCTGTGACAGTGAGTGCCACTGGTTAATGCTGTATTGTGCAAAATGGGGTGTAAAAATGTGTAACCTTGCAGCCATCTACATTGAGGGTGATTTCCAGGTGTATTGATTGTTCACCTATCTTTGGTAGGGACTTGGCAGGGCTTGTTTTTCCATGGTGGTGAATAATATCTGTTGCATCTCGTGGAGTTTTTGTCACTGCACTGTTCTCTCCTTTGCCAGATCACTATCAGGGAAATTAAACCTTGGTGTAAGAACAGGTGAAATGGGACACTGCTGTTTGTTTTTGACAGTAATGCAGGTCAACCCATTTATAGTACAGAGCTTTTTCTGCCTTCTGGACACCACCTGGACTTGTTTACCTTTTCATCATGTTTTGATGAAACTACCAGTGGTAGTTCATCCTTACTGGAAATAACAACAATGCAGATGCTAAGATAGACAGGGCTTCTGCAGTATCATCTGGTGTGAAAGAGCTCAGAGCAGGTTGAAATGAAGCTGTGGTGAAACCAACACTAAATGTTGCAGCCTTGTCCTAACTGGAAAGTCTCCCACTGCTGCTGTCCATATGCTGGGCTTTTGAGCTGGGAATGGGATAAAACAAGTGATGTTCTTGCATCTCCAGTAATTACTGAGTTTTCTTTTCACTCTTTGTGAGGAAATTTATTGAAAGCCACTTGAAAGTCCCAATAAATATCTCTTTGCTATTGACCATTGTATTAACATCCTTACAGTATTTTAATGGACTGGTGAAGAATGATTTTGTTCCCCTCAAAATCCCTGTTGGCTTCTTTTTTCAGTCATATCACATTTAGCTAGATGATTTTTAGTACTCTCTGTAATTATTGTCTCAACTAATTTAGTTGATACAGAAATAAAGCTTGCAGGACTGTAATTTCCCATTTTAGTCTGGATTTTCCTTAAAAGCAGGGCAACACTTATTCCCTTTCAGTCCTCTGGAAGTTAATGGTTTTAATATGAGGTCTCCTTTTTATTACAATTATTAACTTTTCAGCTACTTTTTGCATTAATCTCTAATTTTTATATGATTGAAGTTTTCAAGGTATTTTCTGGAGATACCTTTCTTGAAATACTGTCTTGGACAATGTATCTCCACTGTAAGCAGAGATGGGAAGGCTCCTCCTCAGCATCCTGCTCTATGCAGGGAACTGCCTGCAGCAGAAGTACCTGCTTTCCCTTGCTCAAGCTGGGAGTAGGTGGGATGTGAGTGGGCACCACATGGTGCAGAGCTGTTCCTGCTCACCTGTATGAGAGTACTCTCCAGTATGGAGGTGTGAGGAGGAGCAGCTTTTCAAACCCTGTCCTCTGGGCAAAATCCATCCTGACGTCCTTTGTGAGATGTCTGTGTTTACAGTGTTCCTGGAGGCAGCGCTCATCACCAGGATTTTCTGGTAACTTGTTTGTTATGACTTTGACTAATTGCATTTCAAATTTTCTCTCTGCATTCCTAATCCTCATTTCACGTTTTGCCAGCTAAGAGTACGCCCTTCAGAGTTGGGATGACTTTTCTGAAACATTTCATGTGAGGAGGGGCTTCCACCACTTACTTTACTTTCTTTAGTGGCCTTTCTGAGCCCTTTTGCCACCAGGTCTGTCACCAGATACTGAAATTTTCACTGATATATTTTAACTGGTATTTATTTTCTTCTAAATTAATTCCTTTATTTTAAGACCTGATTAGCATCTGCCAATTTATGGTACCTGCACATCTGATGTTCTGAAAAGCAGTTCTTTGCCAATGTCTCTGTGAATATAGGCTCCTTGAAAAGCATCCAAATGACTCAAGAAGCCAGGTCTGCTTATACATTCCTGGGTAAATTAAAAAGTACTACTTTGCAACTCTGCTTGCTGAGCATGTGCTTCATGCTAGAGGTACCTCCTCTCCATAGCTGACAGTTGTTACTTTCACAGTTTTAATAGTCAATCCCAGTCTACCCAGGATTTAGGTAAACTACGTGAGTCTGATAGCCACGCTGTGGGCCAATGTAGAATTTGTCCTGCTGAAATCTGGGGAAGGGGTTTAAGACAGAAAGAGATGCCCATGTGGACTGAGGAAAGAGACATATACGCAGACAGCATTTGTGATCTGAAGGGCTTCCTGAGGGAATCTTATTCTTGATATTTCTCGGTACATGAAGTGCTTCCTTTCTCTGCAGTGTGCTCCTAGGCATGATACGTACAAGCAGGTTCGTATAAAACTATCTGTTGTTTCCAGCGCTTTTTGCTGATAAAAAGAGTCTTTGAAGTATTGCTTGTGCAAGAAAGAGCAGTATCTTTTGAGATTTTTTGAAGAAAAGTTCTGATTCATTCTGGGATTCCATCTAACTTGTATCTTCTCCAGGGTAGAACAGAAACGTGGGTCAACAGCGTTGGGCGCTGTAGTAAGAATGTGACACTCTTACTTTGCCTATGATGAGGGAAATGTCATCTATCAGAGAAACAAATGCTGCATCTGGACTGTGACCTAGCTTGGGGAGAACCAAGAAATTAATAGATAGCATTAGGAATACTTTTGTGCTAAAAACCCTGACCTGGCTGATAAGAAAAGAGACCTTAAAAGCTGCGTTCACGGTCCTGCTTCATGCTCACTGTACTTCTACCTCTAATGCAGACTGAAGTTTTGTAAAATGTAGGGCTGCATAGATAGATTTCCTCCTTCTGAGACAAGTTGCCTGGCCATCTTCTGTCTCTCAAGCAGGTGCAGGAGCTGGCATTCCCTGGTCCAGCCAGCCAGCCAGCCAGGGCAGCTGTCTCTTAGGAGTTGTAGCCAAGCCAGTTGAGAGAGCATGGTGGAGGATGCTGTGCATGGAGGTTTTGTTCTGTCTTGTTCCTAGAGCCCTCTGTCAGGATCCTCTTGTCTCTCCTGGCCTGGACTGCTGTGTCCATGAGGCCACCCATGTTCTCAGCAGTGTGGATAAGTTTGGGAAGGCCAGAATTTCCGCTCAGCTTGTGCTAGAGGAAAGGAGCTATTTCTACCTCCTTCTCTGCAGTGACCGACGTGAAGATACACTCTGTATCTAAGCGTGCCTACAACCAGTTGCATTTTTAGCTACATGAGTTTTCCATTCCGATTTTTCCATCTCCCTTGGTGATCCATGTGGGGTGGGTAGTGCATTGGAGCCAGCACCTCTGCCCTGAGCTGGCTGCCCAGCTTGACACTCATCACTGCGCTGCAGCCCCAGGGTTGCTGCTGCTCTGCCCTAAGCCATGCTGCAGCCTGGAGTCATTTGATGGGCTCCTGCTGTGCCCGTGGGAGGTCGCAGGGCTCTGTGCTGAGCTCAGTGCTGGGTTTTTGGAATACACCTGCAAGGAGCCTTGCCCCTGTTTCCTGCTGTGCCTTTGGCTATGCCTGCCCAACACCTTGAGGGGAGGTGGCTGGCCACCACTCCCCTTGCCCTTCAGTGCTGGCAGGGGGTTTCCTCCACAGCTGGAGGCAGTGGGCAGAGGGTGGTAATTTGAGCTGCATAAAAACTATTTCCCTGTAATTGGCTGCACTCACAGTGCTGTGACAAACTACCCAGCTGCTCTGACTCCCTCTCTCCCACTGCCTTTCTCTTTCATCCCATTACTCCCTCTCTGGTTTACTTGCTTTCTCATCTACTTTCACAGCTTCCTTTCCTTGTTCCCTTTTGGCCTGCTTTTGCCACTGCTACACACAGGGGAGGAGAGCAGGGAAAGAGCCAGCGCAGAGGCTTGTTACAGAGGAGCTGTTGTAAAATGCAGGACAATAATGTGGGAGACTTCAGGCATGCTCATGGGTGTTATTTGCTGCCTATGTATTTTCAGGTGTTTTTGAGCCAGCAGTATGCTGGGTGAAGCTCACTCACCTAGCACGAGTTACCTGTATGCCTCCACCTAGGAAAGTGTGTGCGTGCATCAGACTGTCAAGTCTCATGCTGAGTGTGAGACTTGCACATTAGGCTTTCTCCTCGCACTCCCCTAGGCCTGTGTTTTGTGCACTTGCAGCTCAGCGCCCAGTCTGTCCCCTGACACGTTCCCAAATGCGGGACATTCATGGCACCGCTCTGCATGAGGGCAAAACCAGCCACTGAATGGGATGGGGGTTTGTGGTGTTCATGAATGTTTGTTGTGTTGTTCCTTTCTGCCACGTACTTTGAGGCTTTTGGTGCAGCCCCTCACCACAGGATTTTGGGCAGATGAGGACCGCAGACACAGGATTTGACCTTCAATGATTTCTGACACAGAAGCCAGAGGAATTGGGAGCCTTCATGCAGATAGGTGTCAAGCGTTAACAGAAGATGGGTGCACAGTTATTTTTTGTTGTTGATTTGCTTAGGTTTTATTAATGTATCAGAGTAAACTTATCTGAAGTTCATTAAATATTCAATATAGCTGTGTCCTTGGCAGAAGGCTTTTCTAGTGAGAGTAATAAAGGCAGAATAAATCACTGTCACTGAAGGATGTGGTGGCTGGCCTATTCTTGAGGAGCAAAATGAACCCCAAGAGCTAAAATTCAGACCAGGCAAGTGGTTGGTGATGGGTTTTGTCATTTGGTAGTTGCATTTTGGCCACGGTGAGCATAGCTGGCAAGTCTTCTTAGTTGCTCAAACCATTGTCGCTGCAGACTTTATTGGCAATGTAAGCAGTAAGACCAAGACCTGGCTGGACTGAAGGGCTGTAATTTCCCCTTGTGTATGTCCGAGTGAGGTGAGGGAGATGAAGGACTGCCCACATACTGTCCTCACTGCCAAATAGACATCTGTAATTTTGATTTTTAACAGACTCTTCTTCCAAGTTCCTGTAATTTTCTGGGATGGTATCTGTGGTTTTCCTCTCACTTTAATTCTCTGCACTCACACTATGAGTCTAGCATAATAGTTGTGGTACTGACTTTTGTCTTTTGACGAGGGATTCCCAAACTGCATCATAGTGATGTATGACAGCGACAAACCAATGCTGCCCTACGGCTAGCCATCTTATTCTCTGCAAGGATGAGCCAAAAACTAATGGGCTGTCACTGATCATGATGCCTGTACAAACAAGTGTCGAAGCCCTTTATACTCTGGAGCATCTTGTCCTGGTCTGGTTCAGCCCAGCCAGAGTCCTAGTACTTAACCGACACATTAGATGATGATGCCCAAAATGAAGAAAGGAAATCCTTGGTCTGCTTAAATACTGGACAAATAAAAGATACATGTGTGGGCATGTGCATGTAGCAGACAGCAAAAGGGCTTAGCTGATGTTCTGGTCTCTTCGCAGGTGCACCTGCGCTCTGCTGAGCGCCTCCGGGAGTTGTGCTGCTCCAACCGAGGCACCTTCATCAAGGTGGGACAGCATCTGGGAGCGCTTGACTACCTGCTGCCCGAGGAGTACACCCGCACCCTCAAAGTGCTGCACAGCCAGGCCCCACAGAGCACCAGACAGGAGATTGAGCAAGTTATCCGTGAAGATCTGGGCAAAGAGGTAGGGTCAGCCATAGCCTCTGTTGGCTTCTCTGGTCTTAGCAAGCCCTAGGCAGCTAGAGGAAGGAAACTGGTAGTTCTCAGTTGTAAGAGATACCAACAGGAGATACTTCTTCCTTGGCTCTGAGAGAGTGCCACGCGAATTTTCCCTGTCCATCAATGGGCATTATTGGCAAACTTAGGTAAGGAGAAGATAACAGAGGAGTATGAGTGTGAAAGCTGCCAGGTGGAAGTGGCAGGACTCAGCAGAGCAGCGAAGTCTATATGCCAAGACAACAGGGTAGCTGGAGGTCAGAGTGGAGGGCTGTCTGCCACACTGAGGGGGGTGGAAGCTGAAGGTATTGATGTTCAGGACAAAGATATATTGGCAGAACTCTGTGAGGGATGACTGCTCTCCCCTGGCTGCACTAGACCAATTCCAGCTAGCACTGACAGCCTTTTAGTTTCTCAAGCCCCTAATTAACCCCCAAAGAAAATAATAGCATAAATCACTTTTGGTGCTGCAGTCAGGTAACGCAGTAGCCCAGAAGTCAGTGCCACCATTAACCCTTAGCAGCCCACAGCACTGAGATCAGTAGATAGGTGCCTGTGTTCATTAGACATAAGGAAAGTAACCACAGTAAATTAGAGAGAGTGTTCTGCTACTTTGCATCTTGCCCCTTACAAGAAGAGGTCCCCTCACACTGCAGCCCAGGTTGAGGACAGGCATTTCAAGGATCACAATTGACATGGTAAGAAGGAGGAAGGAGGCAAGTGTGCAAAAGAATAGTAGAGAAGGTGTGTGTGAGGGGAGGAAGATGGGAGGTTGAAGAAGGGAAGCAGTGTGTACATCTTTTACTGCTCATATAGAGAGATTTTTAGGGGTGTTTTTGGTTGTTCTGGCCTGTCTGACTGTGTGGTAAGAAGGTGTGGGGGGAATATGAGGAGGTAAGTTAAGTATTCGCACCTAGAGGGTATATTATGGGTGGTTTTGGATGGGGTGGGTCTACCTATGTGTAGTTTAAGGGTCTAGATATTGTCTAGCCAGGAATGACAATGAATATCTCTCTGCAGTTTAATGGCGAGGTTAATGTCAGCCCCCAGCCTGCAAGATGCTCCCTCTATCAGCACTGCATCCTTGTAGCATGGCTGGTACCAGCTGTGTTTCATAGCTCAGTGGATAGATGGAGCAGGGCAGGCTGGCTGCTCCCGGCAGGCCCCTGCCTCCATGAGCCTCCATCTGGCAATCTCCCCTCCGCAGGAGCTGTAGAAAGCCATCCCAAGGTTAGCCCACATTAAATTACCACAGCAGCCACCTCTGGCACAGTTTGCGCGGTGTCGCTTAAAGGCTAAAGTAGGTGCTCAGAGATGCACTTTTTTCTCAAGTGTGCGTTCAGCTGCCACCGATACTCCCTGGTTTCTTTGTGCTTTTTGGGAGCTAGACAAATGCTCTGTGCCTCATTGGTTCCCAGTGAAGCAGCTCGAATACAGTCTTCACAGCAGCCTTACTTCATAGCATTCTCTTCGCCCACATGAGCAGTGTTGGGCAATATTTAATTTTAAAGAAACGGGGAGAAAAAAAAGGTAGAAATGGGAAGAAAGTGATAGAGAGCAAATGGTAATGAGAGAAAGAGAGCAATGATAAAAGAGATAAATGAAGAGAATAACATGTATAAAAATAAAGGAGCTCGTAAAACTGAGTGGTATTAAAAGCTGATGTAAATGCCAGTGTTAATAGTTACAAAGTACCAAAGCAAGGTATTTGAAAACTGAAAGGATTTGGGGAAACTAATACACCAAAGTTGTCTTTGCTGGAGCCCAGAGGATTTAGTAGAGTTACTTCAGGAACAAATTTAATTCCAGTGTAGTTAGATCCTCAGTCCATTTTAAATATGACATACTTAACTAAAATATAGGTGGTAGAGGGGCAAGGTGGAGTGTCAGGGCAGAGGAGAGTGCAAAGAGGGATCCTGAAATTTTCCTCTTTGGAGCTAGCATCAAACATGGGAAATTGCAGATGAATTCAAACAGAAGAGAAAATGACAGTGAGGGAACCTTCCCAGGGTGCCTAGGCCTAGCCCTCCTGCTCTTGAATTCAGTGATAAGACTTACAGTTCCCCCATCAGGCTCAAGAGCAGGGCTCTTCAGATGAGTCTTAAGTGTAGGCAAGAAGTAATTGCGTGCAGTTTGGATCAGTGCAGAAAAAATGGAAGAAAGAGCAACTGGAAATACAGAGATACTTAGGGAGGAATGTGTCAAGCTGACAAAGTAGTCAAGAGTTTGCAAAAGGGCATGAAGATCAGAAAAAGTTAATTTCATGTATAGAAGCGTTGTACCTTCGTCAGTTAGAAATAGTCTGCCTTCTGATGTGACCTACTCCTGAGAGTCTTAACACAGACTTGGATGTTTGACAGATGATTGTGGGAAAACTGGCATAAATGACTGTGCCAGTGGGACTATGTTTGGGCAGAGATGTTTGTGAGGGGGATTTACAGTAGTTCAGTGTGGTTCTGTTGTCCCCACACAGACTTTGTGTGATACCCTGCTGATGGGGGATCTCCCGTTCTAGGTCAGCATCATGGACAGGGACTGGGAGCTGCAGCATGTAGTTCTGTTGCATGAGCTAACTGATTTAAAGACAAATGGCATGTGTGCTATTCTGACACAGAAGGAGAAGCATTATATATGCTGACTAGTGGGTTGTTCTGTCAAACCCTGTTTTAAGTCTAGGAGCAATTTGTGTACCTATCAGGGATCATTGGGATAAAAATAATCAGTAGTGAGCAGATACTGTCTCTCTAATCTCAGCCATAGTGGTTTGGCTAAGTGATGGTGGGAGGTGATCATTCTCTTGAATACTGTTTGTGAGAGGTTGTGGTGTGTGGGGGTGGGATTTGCAAAGTAACACAGTAGTAGCAGTGGGAGAGACTACACAAAGAAATCTTTGCACTGACTCCTGGAAACAATCACCAGTAAGATCACAGAGTAAGAATCTTCTGGGGAGACAACGAGGATACCACAGGTAGGGCTCATTCTGGATGTATTCCTTGGAGCAATTGGGAAAAGCTGTGTGCATAAGAATGGGTGATAAGATATGAATAAAAGAGTCTCTCCTACCTCTATTTTTATCTTCCTTGCTTGAGCAAGGTTCTGAAAGTGAAAAGGTGTCAAGCGTGGAAAATGAAAGCAAAATGAATATATTCTTTCTCTGCAGAACTATAAATGACATAGGGAGAGATAGCTGGTTCAGCTAAGCACTCTAACTCAACAAAGTGTATGCCAAGCAGAGCCAGGCAACTTCTGGTGAAGTGTGGACATCAAACATTTAGGGAGAAAGAGTGATGAGGGGCTCTGGAAGATAAATCTATCAGAGTGGTTATACCTTTAAAACACAAAATTGTTGTGCTTAGAAATTAGAAAAGATGGAAGGAATACTTTGCCAGCACTGGGATCAGGGGCATTTCCTCTCTCTGGTAGGTCTGTTGGACAGGGCTGTCTTGTGGCTGTGGGATACAGGGATGTGGGAACAAGCACCACTAACAGACTCGGGAAAACTGAATTAAGGTCATGCATCTGCATTCAGTTAATTAGAATCAAAAAAGGAGTATTTTGGCCTTGACCATGTTTTGATAAAGAGAGTGCTGTGTTCCCAAAGTGGAAAACAGCTTAAAGGTCTGCATGGTAGCATGCATGGTTTCTGCCATAACTGAAAACAATCACAGAATGGTAGTGTGTGAATGTGTGAAATCAAAACATTGGGTCTCCAAAGTTTTGGGAATTCTAATTAACTGAATGGCAACACCAGGTGCTGTTTACCTGAAGAGGTTAATAAAAGGGGAATGCAGAGAGAGCTCTGCGGAGAATCCTGAAAACTGAATTCTATGTGTGCAGCCTCATTTCTTCAGTGCTCATGGTTGCCATACAGGGATACTGGGGAAGTGGTGCCAATTTGGTCCCAGAGCAGAGATGTAGAACCCAGGGTATCTCTGACTCTGGCCAGGCTACCTGACAGCCCTTCTGTATCTGTCAAAAAGGCTTCCTGTTCTGCATGTGATTTCCGTGGACAAAGTGCTCAGAGGAACTAATTGTTGATTGCTAAGACTGATCAGACTATTGTGAAACTCTCCTCTTTCAAAAGTACATCTGCTTCGCTCTGCTCTGCTCAAGGCTGTTCCAGACCTTTCCTCGTCATAGGATAGAGTCTGCATAGATTGCAGAAGGTCTTGGCAACTTTTACAATCCTGGTCTTCCAAATATCCTTGGTGCCTTTCTGTTATCTGGCTCCACTACTGTCCAGTGCACTCCTTAATACGGGTCTTGCTTCTCTGCAGCTGTGCCAGCATAATGAGTTTAGATACTTGCTTCACTGTGTACTCCTGTCTATGCCAACACACTCTTTTACCTCCTTCTAGTCCCAAAATACCTCCTTGTTTGCTGTCATATTGCACATCCCAGTGGGCCACAGCATACTCTACCCCAGCAGCAGCACTCTATTACCTCTCCTATATACAACAAGATGTCACTTTTCACACCCCATTGCTCATCAGCTTCCAGCTCACCCTTACACATTTTTAATCAACTTGCTGGTGTTTTCCCTAAGACTAATGTACACAAACTCCCTCTTGGCATGTTTGTGTACTCCATGCTCTACTCAGGCTTTGTCTCATGTTGGAGGTGATTTTCCTTGGTGGGAGACGCTCCCTCCTTCCCCATCTCTCATACTGTCCCTTCAGAAATATCCCAGTTCCTGTCCTTCTCCTTTCTGGCAGCTTCCAGTCAAGCAGGTTCTCTAGTCATTGCTCCTATGTCTGGGCTGAGGTTGCACAGTTGGGAATTAGGGCAAGGATAGAGTTAGCATCCCTCCAATGAGGCCAGTGTGGTCCCAGGTAGGGTCTTTCCCATGTTGGTGGGATGCTTGTGTCACACAGCTGCCCAGGTGCTCTGTGTCCAGGCTGTGTAATTGCTTAGGGGGTGAGAGGCTGGTGTAGGGCAGAAGGCCAGTCTCATCTGCCATGAGAGTGAGAGTCTCTCCTTCCTTCTTGTCCCTTGACTTATCTTCAGATCTCTGGCCTCTTGCTAACAGTTGTTGAAGTTGTTGCAGAGAAGAGTGGAAATTGCTGAAGCTGAGCAATCTCAGATGCTGTCAAATGAAGGATCCCAAGAAATCCTGCGTACATACTTATACCATTGCTGGGGAGTTTGCTGTGCTCCGGGAAGGCTGAGACAAAACAAGCTCCACAGGGAGAACACACCAGTGATTGAAAGTGTTGCTTACAATGCTTGCTTTGTTCAAAGCTAGAGGAAAAGGCTAGGGAGAACTCAAAGGTCAAGGCTTGTCTTTGCTGAAGCCGAATCATATAAAGATTTCATCATAAATAGATGGAAAGACAGTCATTTGAAAGGATGTCAGTCTAACTCTGCTTTGTGGGAATGCAGGTAATGGGAAGTAGTTTCTAACTGCTTGATTACCCAGCACCTCCAAGGAGACCATCCTTTTCATTCACAATTAATTGCAGCTTTTACCTGTTGTTCAAGGACTATTTTGCAATTTGCAAGAAACCTCCTGCTCACTGATTGAGCAGGGCAGGATATGTCAATGGTTTGACTGTGATTTATAAACAAAGCACATGTGGTAGAAGAACCTCCTGTGTTGTGATTTGTGAAGCAGGATGCCTTTTCACAGTGATGTTTGGAGGATCCAGCCTTGGATTCCTACTGTTGTACCTGGCACAGCACCAGTGCTGTGCAGGTAAGAAACAGATACTCTTTGATAAGTCATTGTCTGTGCAGCAAAACCATGGCTAAGAAGAATACTGCCCTTTGTCCTTCTACTTTAAATTGCTCCCAAAGTTCTCAAAATGTTTTCTAAGTTGGCTACATGAGTATTATTCATATGCTGTTGAGATGTACCCATATACACCTGGGTGCATGGTTACCGCAATGATCTGCAGCAATGCCACGTGGCCATTTGACAGGGAGGGACAAAAATCATATGTCCATGTGAGCCTGCCATGGGAAAGATTTAGAATGAGACCGCAGTAAGGTGCTAATTCCCACAGCAAGAGACTTACCTTGCTGAAGTATGAGAAAAGATGAAGGGAATAGAAGAGACTCCTTTTACTCCTATTTCTGTGTGCATTCTTGGTGAATTATGGCAGCCTTTGCTGTGCCAGTAACAGGGAGAATGATGGACTGTGCCTACATTCTGGAATTGTTGATTAGTATTTTAAGCTCTGGTGAAAAATATGGTTATTTCAGATTTGCAGAACTATTGAAGCAGTGCTCAGCCCTGTGGGAGAGCAGCTAGACCTTCAATAGGCTGTTGGGTATTACACTTCATGTCCTACAGCATCCAATTTATTCCCAAGGGAATATGAACCACTTTCTGTAGCTGGCTCCATATGATGCCCTAGAGAAGATTAATTTACTGTGCTAGGTCACAAGGTCTTCAGGTCATGATGCTGCAGATTCTGTTAAGCCTCCGGAAAGCCTCTTCCCGGGCTCGTACTGTTGTCTAACCCATCCAGGATGCCAGGGCACATGCCTGCTTCCTCCAGTGTTGCACAGCCTTGTGCTCAAATGTTCTGCCCAAAGGCAGATGTGTGGTGCAGTGCCTGGTTGCTCTCATGGTTGCATGGGCCTGTGGGACTGATGCTGAATGGATCTGCTGAACACCCAGGTCTCCTGTAGCTTGTGAGACCAGTTCTGTCCTAAAGCACCCAGCTCCACCAACACCATGCTGGGGTGATCTGTGAAGCTGGCCCCTGTGTACACCACTAACAGACTCGGGGAAACCGGATTAAGGTCAGCAAGAGCCTCTTTTACTTGCTATGGGTGTTGTCGATCACAGGAAATCTCCTCATTCTGCATGATGTCACCCACCCTCCATTACCCACCAGAGTGGAAGCTGGGCTGTGGTGGCCATTACTCTGACAGTGTGAGGGGCTGGGAAGTGGAATGGGAGGATATGGCCCATCTCCCTCCCCTGTGAGCCTCTCTCAGTAGGCCTGTCAGGGCTTCCAAGCAGCCGTCAATAAAAAACACATTTGTATTAAAACTATAATAAGGAATAAAAAAACTTCACATTTCTTTCAATAACTTGGGATATAAAAAAGAGATTTTTATCAATTATGAAAAGGATTTTGGCCATAAAAAGGTAATTTAAAGAGTCTGAGATGGATGGTGAATAGCATTAATGTCACCCAGAACAAATGGTCCCACATTACTCAACTGAAAGGCAGGAGTGGCTGCCTGTGCAGCTCCTGCTGCTGCTGCAGCCTCTGCTGTGCTCTCCCTGCCCTGTCTGTGGTAAGAGGCCACAGTCACTGGCAGATCTCACTATGACTGTGTTTATACTGAGCCCTTGGGTAGGCAGCAGGACCTCCGCTCCAAGGGCACATGAGGAAAACAAGTAGGGAGCTTTATGTGGTTCAGGTGGTGAACCTTGCTTTGTTCTGATGTCCCTGCTCATTCTGTATGCAAGTTTCAGTGTTACCCTCAGTGTCATGCCAAGGACAACTTGGTGTCTCTATTGCCAGGGGAGCTTTGGAAGAGTGTACTCCTTCCTCCCATGGCTTTTATCTCTGCTCAGAGCTCCTGAGAGAGGATGGCTGAGTCCTGCTCATGGCAACCTCTTCCTGGGTGCTCTAAGCCCTGTTGCCGAAGAAAGGGAAGTTTTGTGTATAGATTAGAGAATAATCTCCTTTGGTGTCTTTCAAGTTAGTAAGATTTACAATACAGGAGGCTGGACAGTGGATTTTCTGAAGGATTGTTTGGAGGACTTTCTGCAAGGAAGTGAAAAATTTGAGATCAGAAAATGCAATGGGGAACAGCCTGGTTCTCGTATAGAACAGTTCTGATCTGCATGTTTAGTGACATTTTTTTCTTTAGTTTACAAATTCTTTAGGTGCCTGAGGGCTAGTGGATGGCATACCTACATGGAATTTGTTGGCTCAGTGTCTTGTGTGCAGATGGTAAACTCTCTTCAGTACAGTTTTCTCAGAGTTTTGATGACACCTGAAGTGTTGCTCTGATGCAAATCTTGGCTGGCAATGCCCATGACAGCTGTGTTGGGCTTTGTTCAGTGTCCATGTCCTGTGGAAGTGGTGGATGTGCTGCACAACAACGCTTTAGCCATTGTCAGGAACCACCGCTCAGCACAGGGTAACCCTTCCAGTTCCAAACAATTACTGGAAATTGCAATCTGTAACTGGGATTAATAGTTGTCTTTATTCTTGCATATGGAGACTTTCTTTTTTCAAATGTGTATCTCATTTGCTCAGCCATCCCCAGGATCTGGGCAGGGGCAGAAACACTGAGCTGCCATGTGGAGGTACTGGCTCCTGTTTCAAAGCCCACTGCTGATACACTCTGAAATATTCTTCATGCTCTGATCTAAACACAGGCTGAGTTTACTATGCGTGATTTTTTCTCTGAGGGAGCAAGGAATCCTGTCATCTGCCTACCCACTGATCTGTTAATATCCTATCCTTGATTCTGCCTGGGTATTGTCTGATTTCTTTCAGAACTTCATGTCTGCACAGTTCCTTGGCTCTTGAGAACACGAAAACTTTACGCAGTGAGTCAGGAAACTTTTGCCAATAGGTTGTTTGTAGATGAAACAAATAACATAAGATGAAATAAGGAGATATAGGGCCCGACCTTGACATATCTGCATTTTTCTAACACACAGAACATAGCATTTTACTGAATTTTTAAGATGTACAGTGATCTAATAAGCTCTGTTTTATGGCAATTTTGGGACCTGTCTGAGAGGCAGCTCTCAATTCTATGGAAGGATGCTGAGCGATAGAAAGAACTTCAACTCTGCCTAAAAGTTTTCTTCCCGGTTAAAGAACTGCTAGGAGCATTGGAAATTCTCCTTATGGGAAGCCTCACACTCTCAACATGCTTTTATGTTTTGAGAATTGAAGCAAAAATTGGGATCTAAGTGATCTCAAAGTTCTTTACACCATTAGTGAGCAAAGTGTGTCTGTTCCAAGTAGGCTGACCAGCCAGAGAAAGAGGAAGTTTTCTCATGTTCCCTTTGGAAATCAAGTTATGTTTGTGAACATTAAACACATTTTGTACTTATTTTCTGTAAGCTTTGTAGTATTTGGTTTTACAGGTTGCATGGTTCAGAGCCAAACCTGTGAAGCTGTCTGTGACAGCTGAAGAAGTAAACTCACATGACCAATTGCTTGTGCCAGGAGAGCTCAGCTGAAGCAAACATGTGAATTTCTCCCTTACAAAGCTCACATAACCACTCCATCTCAAATTAGCAAGTTCTTGGAAGAGGCTGTTCAGCACCAACCCTTCCAAATTTCAAATTATTAGTAGGAAATATACATTAGTTGGCTCATTTTGGATAATGAATGAAACTGAGGTGGTATCAGTTGTGCGTGGAGAACAAAGCTAATTTTGCCAAGCACCGTATTGGATGTAGCTGATTGGTTCAGGTCTATTAACTGCTATTCCCATTTATCACGAAAGGCTAGAAGGAGGCTAGAGCAATTAAAATTACCAGGGCTTGTTAAGAGGGGTTATACTAAAGAAGTCTCTCCATGTAACTTTTGCTGCCTTGCCCTTTGCAAACTGCTAATGTTTTTGCCCTGGCTGCCAGAAAAACCTCTAATCCAATGCCTCCTCTACCAGTCTGTCTTTTGTCTTTTGGACCATAGCCTAATCTCTCCTCTTTTTTTTTTCTTTTGCTTTCTTTTTTTTTCTTTCTTTTTTTTTCTTTTTTTTCTTTTTGTTTGAAAGAGCTGTGAGGCTGGTTCTTAATGGGATATCCTGGCCAGGGTCTTTGCCAGTCCCTTGCAAATCATCAGAACCAGCTCAAGAATTACAGCTTGGCTGCTCGAAGCTAAACATTTGACACCATGGGGTGGTTCTCAGTGAGTGAGCAGGAAGGAATGGAAAGGTGTGGACTGTACTGGTTCTGTGGGCCTTGTCACTCTATTGACTACACAGCCATAGCACACTGATGACAGTGTGTTGGGCTGAGCATTTCCAGTGATTTAGTGTCCTGAACCTAATGAAGGAGGGAGTGCAGCCTGAGCAGTAGCAGGCTCTGAGCTACTCTCTCCTGGCTTTGCTCTCCACAGCACGTCTTGAGTGGATCTCGGTACTTGGCCCTTCTTTGATGAGGTGAATCCCTGGGTTGTGATGAGATGATTTTTTGAGATGGTTATAATAGAAGCCACCAAACTGCTTTACTTAATCCACAGAAGTCCAAATGTTTTGAACTGTAGGAAACAGAGCTATGTACCAGTTAATATTTAGAGGCTCCTTGTCCTGCTCCTATTCCAGAGGCTGACTCTGTTGCTCCATTTTTGAGTTGCATCAGCCCTAGAGGGAAGTAGGGCAATTGAATTCTGTCTCTAGAATAGCGGGTTGTTGGTCTGCTTGGAAATGCATATGAATTAATCAAAATTACCCCCCACCTTTGTTTCCTTAGCCCACTGTTCTCCTTACAACAGCCTCTAGCAGTGCACCCTAGGGGTGCCAGAGGAGAACTTACATTCAAAGTGGAAGACAAACAAGCTCTTTCCTACTGCACCCTGGACTGGCAGCCCTTCCCTCTGCAGTGCTTGTCACCCTACAGTGGCAGCAGCAATGCTAGGTCTGTAAGTGTAGTTGATTTATGTTAACTGTTGAAACGATAATGTTTAATCTGTAAAGTGCTAATCTATTTTTTATGTTGATTATGAATAGGCCAGCTGTGCCTACTTTCCTATTCATAGAGTTTAGTGAACAAGCCCGTTTCACAGGCTGGGTTTGGAGGGTGATTTACATGAGAGCAGACACTGCTTTAAGGAAAGTAAATCAGCTGAGTTACATGACTGAACCAGGGACTTGGCAGCCCAACAAGAAGATCTGGGGGCAAGGGAAAAAACAGGGGAGGAAGAGGAGGAAGAGACAGATAATAAATGAACTGCAGAAGGAGCAGATAGATCAGAGCAGACACCTGAAAAGTAGAGGAAATATGGGCAGGAGAAGAAAGGCGAGGTTGGTATTCAGAGGAGAAATTGACAAGGAAGCAGGAACTGATGGGGCTTGCTTAACAGAGGACTTCTGTCTGTGCATCAGTGCAGAGAGCCCTGGGCTCTGGGTTTGTATGACTGATCATTAGAGGATGCATGGAATCCCTTCCCAAGCTTGGTGCTGGCAAAGTCCGTTGTGGATTTAATATGCCATGCAGTTGTCTCCTTGAAGGACTTTTATGGATCTCTGTACATTTTTTTCTGAGAGTAGGCTGCAAAGCGTCCCATCCAGATCTCTTTGTAAATTGTTCTACCTCAGCTTCTCTACAGTCCCTGCACCTTGGTCTCTGTGATATGAACTTCTGTATGTCTGTGCCCTTTGCATTGACCTGTCTGCTGGGTGTGCCAGTGTTTCAGTATCCCACCAAGACACAGTTAGCACCAGTAACTGCTTATAAGCTTTATATCTTCAGCAGGGCTTTACTACCTTTTAAGTATCCTTCTTCTAATGTAATGACCTCATTATATCCCTTTCCTGATACCAGTTCAATTCAGGCAGAGCTGCCCATATCTGCCAGACTTCCAGGTCCGCCTTAGATCGTTACTCCTATTAATCTGGGGCAGTGTTGTACTTCAATAAGACTTTAACATGCTTGTATCTATGTAACTGTAACCAAAGCCTGAGGAAGGGATATAGCTGGGCAGAATTTGTTTGGGACTGGGCTTTGCACTCTGCATGTTTTCATTGTACTGTGCCTCTGTCCACCCTGGTGGCAAGCTGCTGGATTGTGCAGTGCTGCTTCTGTCATTCCTGCTCTTTGTTCCAGACTCAGAAATATTTTCCTCATCCCTTTCTGAGGAGACAGAGAAAAACATTCCACATAGTACTCGTGGGAGTATGTCTCTCTCTCTCTCTGTTATAGGAGCTAGAATAGAAGGGTCTGTCAGTGTAGCATATACTCACACTCTGCTCTTGTGAGACCCATCTGGAGTACTCTGTCCAGCTGGTGGGCCCCCAGCATAAGAAGGATGTGGACCTGTTGGAGTGAGTCTGGAAGAGGGTGATGAAGATCATCGTAGGGCTGGAACACTTCTCTTATGAGGACAGGCTGAGGGAATTGGAATTGTTCAACCTGGAGAAGAGGATGCTTTGGGAAGACCTTATAGCATTTTCAGTACCTAAAGGGGGCCTACAGGAGGGCTGGAGAGGGACTTTGTACAAGGGCAGGTAGTGATAAGACAAGGGGAATGACTTCAAACTGAAAGATGGTATGTTGAGGTTAAATATTAGGAAGAAATTCTTTTCTGTGAAGATGGTGAGGCATTGGACAGACTGCCCAGGGAAGTTGCGGTTGTGTTCCTGTCCCTGGAAGTGGTCAAGGCCAGGTTGGATGGTTGCTTTGAGCAACCTGGTCTTGTGAAAGGTGTCCCTGCCCATGGCAGGGGGATTGGAACTATATAATCTTTAAGGTCCCTTCCAACCCAAACCATTCTATGACGCCATGAAATGAAATGCAGTGCTGTCCTGCACACATGCCCTTCGCTCCCCTGCACAGCATGCCTCTGCACACACACCAAACACCTGTCCTGACCCTACTCTTCACTTGCCTCTCACAGATGTAGGATTTTGCCTACCATTCCCCATACAAACTGTGTACACAAATGCACTGCCCTATGCCTCCTTCTTAACACTGCTCAAGCCCTGGCACAGCTTCACTTCCTGACCAAATGCTTGTACCCCATCTCTTCCAAACATGTAACCCACCTCTTCCAGACATATATTCCCAGACATCCCTTCATCATGCTCTCTATAGACACATAGTGTGTATAGTCTATAGTCACATAAAGCTGCCCATACACATAACCCCCTTGCCCTTGTCTTATATACTTCTTGAAGCGCCCAGGCTTTCAAAGCTGAATCAGATGCATTTAAGATGAGCACAGGTGATGTACGTTCCCAAAGGTTCCCATATATCCTCTGGCAGCTGGTTATTTCTCACAGGACTGCTGCTGTTTATGCAGGGCCCTTGGGGTATCTCTGCAGTCCTTGGCTGAGCCTCCCTCTGCCTGGCTATGACTAACATGGAGCCTGTTTGTTGTGGCTCCTTGACCCTTTCCTACATGGGTTTCAGTCAGTGTATGGCAGGGATGTGTTTGAAGTCAAAATGGTCTTGGAAATTCATTTGCTTCTGGGTGCTTTCTTAAATCTTACCTTCTTGCTTATGTGCCAACTGTCCCCTTCTCTGTGGCATTTTGAGAGAGGCTTTATCTTGATATAGGAAAGAAATTTTTTACATTGAGAACTATCAATTACAGGAACAACTTCACGAGGGGTGTGGTAGAGTCCCCATCACTGGAGCTTTTCAAGATCTCATCTAGGTTCCCTTTCCCAGATGATGTGGTTCCACCAGATGATCTTTTGAGGTTCCTTCCAACCAGAGCTGTTCTATGATTTGATGGTTCTTTGCAAATGTGATGTCTGCACCAGGCTGCTGGCATCTGTAGGGATAATATATCATTTGGCAATATGTTTTCAGTAATTCAGTCAAGGGGATCTGTGTATGTTGGGGACCTCCACGTGTCTTACCGCATGTGTGGCTCAAGAGAAATGGGATCTTCTAGGGGGGGACAGGGGAAGAACAGTTGGCTTGTCACCTGTCACTTGTGAGCATTAGTACTTGTGTTTAGTACTAGATTCCAGATGTGAAAATGAAATCTGGAGTGAGGTCAGTGTTGATGACAAGGCCAAGGCTGCAGGCATGCTTGACAGAAAGTTGGTGACATTGTCCGCTGTGATGAGAAAGGAGACAGGAGGGATGGTTTGAGAAGATTAGGAACCATGCTTTAGCTTTGTTGAATGTGAACAGAGATATGACTACATGAAAGAAGATGACTGAGAAACAGGCTGAAATTGCAGTTTGGCTAGAAGCAGGCTGATCTAGAGTATGGAGATAGAACTACAAGTCAGCAGAAAGGAGGTGGGAATTTTATGTGAACTGTTAATCCAGATGCAGTAGTGGGGCTAGAGGCTGTGAGGAGAGCTTTGTGCAACAACTCAGAAAGCTGGAAAAGGGATAAGCAAGCTGTTGAGACATGCTGACAGAGTCATTAAAAGAGCAGAAGGCTGAGGAAACTGTTCCCTTCCCTGGGAGCTACAGAGATGTTCCTGCTATGTTAGCCCTTTGAGCTGTATTGTTTAGGAGCTGAAGAGCTGCAGAGAACACAGCAAGCCTTGAAAATCTCAGTAGAAAGGAACCACTACTGCTCCATCTGAACCATGGAATAAGAATCCCTTTGGGCAGATGGAATGCAGCAAAGAGTTGTCTTCTGCTGTGCTTTCACTGTGCACTGATATAACAAGTGACAGCCTCCTTTGTTAACAGGGGAGAAAAGAGAGAGAGTGCTTTAAATTAAAATACAAAAAATGGCTGGGAGTGGAGCAGTTGTGTGCACTTGAAGGACTGTGCTTCCAGTTTGTCTGAACAACTGAGAAGTGTGGCTCCATCTTCACAGACAGGAAAGATGTAGACGAAGTAATATTTCCCCAAAAAGTCAGTGTGATGGTTTTCACCCTAGGCCTTCCTGGGGACCAGCTTGTAACCAGGAAGGAACTAGGAAGGTGACCAAGGAAGTATTCCATGCTATTCCTTTACATAACCTGAGGTATAAATAAGCCGAGCGGAGAGACCTCTCTCTCTTCTCTTCTGATGAGGTTTGAGAACAGTAGATCCCTGCGTGGTCTTGCTTATCTGAAGTTGAGGCCTGTATCGACTGCTGTTGTCTGCCGCTGCGTGAGGGGAGAGTGCTGGGCCGCGGTCTGGCTGTCCTGCTTTCTCAAGGGAAGTGGTGAGATTTTGCCAGTTCTTTAGTCTGCTGATTACTGGGTTTTTAGATTGTGCATACCTGTTTCGTTTCTGTCCCTTTTCCTCCTTTTTTGTCCTTTCTCCCTTCTCCCTTCCCCTCCTCCCTTTTAGGAAGCTATTTGGGGTTTCTGGGGTTATGGGTATATAGTATTCTCACTGTATATATCTGTTTTATATGTAATATATATATTTTGCTATAGCTTGGCTGTTTGGTTTTTTTTCCCCCTCTCTGGGAAGCAGGCTCTGTTGTCGAGTTTTGGAGACTTGGCAGGAAGCCAGCTTGAAACTTGCACAGTCAGAGAGAAAAGACTGGATTTAATGAGCATTGTTCAAGTGGGAGACAGATAAAAGAACAAATTAAGGGAAGCATTTGCATGTGCAAGGGAAAGGCAGGGAACATGGGGCAGATTGGAACATCGGCCCCATAGCCTGCACTGTCAGAGGGAGTATGTAGCTCACAAGTCACTACTTCCTATTTCAGCATGATGGAATGGAAGTGAACAGGATTATATACATATATACATGCCCTGGCTTTATGTTGCTTTGGTCTGTGCATTTTGCGTAGACTATAAGATACTTAAATCATGCAAAATTGAGTGCACAGTGTTTTCTATCTTCCCTTTTCTCACAAGCGTGGTTGTTGGTGGACTCTTGCTTGACTTTTAGGATTGAGTGACACTGGCTGCTTTTGGAGGCCAGTCACAGACAGGTTGGGATGTGGAAATAGTTTAGGATAGCAGGAAGGTGACTAGCTGCACAAGATTCTATATTCTGAGGTGGAGTGGGATGCTGAACAAGCCAGGTCATTGTGCTGATTAACTGCATCTGGAAACAGAAAATGGGCATTTTCCCAATGGCCACATCAGGGTTAGAGGGATTAGTACTTTGTTATGCCTCAGTGGCATCCTAAGGAAATAGCTGGTTTCAGTGGTGCGAGGTTCTTCCTCGCAGTTCTTCTATCTTCTCTATAGGGAAGTGAACTGGACTCGCAGTGATGCAGCTTCCAACAGCAAAATCTTTCCCTTGGACATTTTGAGAAATAGAACTTCTTGGAAATTAATTCTGAGCATGAGATTACAGACATGGAGGAAAGCTATCTGCATTGTCTGAAATGGAGTACTTTGACTAGGAGTAATGCTCACATACGGGTGGTTGGGTTAGAGACTTGTTCTGAGACATGCCAGCTTTGCTGTTTCTTCTCCCTGGTTTTATCTATGTGCTTGTGCTAAACCTGCAGATAATGTCTGCTTTCCTACAATTCAGCTTGATATCTGCCTTACATCAGAAGTCTAGCATGGAGTCTCTCTGCTATCAGAGTGCTTTGTGAAACCAGCACCTGGACAAAGAACAGCTGACTGAAGTTAAGCTTTGAAGAGGCTGTGGTGACGGTAGTGGAAACCCTGTAGAACTCCAACTGTTGAAAGCATCTCTGAGGGCTGAGCTAGTCTGTTAATCATAGCATCCTGTGTCTGTGGAAGGTAGTAGGACACCTAATAGCTTAATTAATGAAAAATATTTATCTCCTTGTGCCAGTCAGGAGGATGTTCCTGATCCAGTTATGTTCCAGTCTGGCCATGACAATCCTTGCTTTTGTTGAACTGAATGTCGTTTGTTTGTGGGAGCCATGGATAAGCGTCTCACCTTTCAGAGAGATGGGAGATGAGGTCCACCTCACACACAGGGTCTCAGGAGACATAAATCAGCTCTGTCTACTCATTGCTGTTACTGCCTATTGTAGCTGTCACCAGCCGAGATCCAGGTTTCGATCCAGGATGAGTGATATTCTCAGATAGTTCTGCCTTGTCTTAAGGATCTGACTTAGGAAAATAAATGAAGCTACCATGTGTGTGTCTGAGCACAGATTATTATGCAGGAATCATCAGGGATGGAATAAAAGGTGCTTTTCCTCAAAGTATGGCTCTGTAATTAAAGGTATTATAGCAAGTAAAAGAGAATGATACAGTTGCTATATGGCTCAGTGGATGGATGTGATGAATACAAGAGTGGCTTTGTGTAGGTTTTTCCACTGCTTTTCTAGCAACAAGAGACCACAGAAAGAGGATCGTAGGTGAGCAGCACAGGAAATAGGCAGGATTCTAGGTATCAGACAGTGAATGAGTGAGCAAACTTTGTTCTCTGGATGATGGGATCAAGGACTCTTCTTAGTAGAGTTCATTTTCTGTAACACTCATGGCTTTGTGACTGAGAAATGCTGTTGGTAGGATCCCAGAGCCGATTCTCAGTGGTATGGCAGCTAGTGGGCTGCAGAGGACCTAAGTGGTACCACATAAAAATAATACGAAAATATGAACTTCACACCCCACGCGACTCACAGCCCTTTCCTAGAAGAAAGGCTGATAGTTGATGGATAACCCTGGTTTTGTACTGTTGTAGTGAAACAGCAGTGATTAACCAAGTTTGCAGTGATTGGCATGCCAGGAGCAATTGTGTACCGCTGGCACATGAAGTGACATGTCTGTGGCTCTGTTGTATATGTATTGTACAGATAGGTGTTTAAAAAGAAAGTTACAAATTTGGTCCTGATAAATTACACAAGAGCGCATTTCTAGCTGTCTTGACAGCCCTGATTCTGCTCATCCAAGCATGAGTGCTCTGGCATGGTCTGGCTCAGCTTCACATGGGATATCAAGGAGAAATAATGTTAGAGCTCAGCTCTTCCAAATTCTAGGCAGGAACCTTATTGCACATCTCCCCCTGAAAAGAACCACGTTATCTTCAGTCCTGTGCACTGAAAGATATGGCTAATTTTGTGCAATAAGCCATATGTAATTGTTCCAGTGCATGAGAATACACACATACCTTTACCTACATTCATTTGCATGCAGCATATACCTCCATATACATGCACATGTACATATATATGTAATGAACACCAGGGAATCCATTGAAAAGAAAACTACTATTCTGTATATATCTACAATATTATTAAAAATACTGAAGTAATAAATACACGCTCTTGACAGATGCATTTAGGAACCATCAATTAGGCTTGGCATTCATTAGGTGGGGAGAAGTCCAATCAGATTTCACTGACTCAACAAAGCCACCTATAAATTGTGGGCTGTTTGTTCTGACGTTTGATGAATTATTCTTCATAATCCACTGTCTGCTGCAATAAATCTAATCTTTCAGTTTTTGCTGTCTTAATAATTCTTGGAGCAATACTGTGACATTTTGTTTTCGCAGAGGGGATAGAAAGGCTGGGACAATGGAAAAAACCTTGCTGTCTGGGAAGTATATTACTCTACACCAAGGTAACCTTTTTCTCACACCTAGAACTTGGTCTTGCAGACTTGCAGGTATCAATGAGTCCTTGGCACCATGGGCAGTTACGTGTATGTTGTTGAAAAGACGACCAGCCTAGGATGAGGTTCACATCCCTTAAACCAGGAAAGGCATTCAGACTTCTGAGAGCAATAGCATCCTAGCGTTGATAAAGTGAATTCCAAAAGTTCTGGCAGACGCAAGCCTTAGTAATGCTATAACAGACATAGAATTGAGTATCTCTTCAGGTATTCTGCTACATGAAATAGAGGGGACATTGTACTAAGTAGTGTTAAGGTGGCAGCTGTAGTCCCCAAAACATTTCTTCCCAGAGTGATATTGTATTGGTCTGTTTTCTGGCAAGCTCATGAATCCCATTATCACAGGGCCTCATGCTGTTTTGGCTGGGAGACTGCAGATAGCATGATCCTTCTGGAACTCTCAAAAGGCTCCTGCAGACTGAGCTCACCTTAGCAAATTGCCATCCATGAAGCCATGATTAAGAGGGAACTGTTTGGTGCTGTCTCTATCAGGAATGGAAAAACTAGATGAATCAAGTCATCACGTCAAGGAAATTCCAGCTTAGAGAATCACAGCACAGGAGATGTGCAAAATTTACCTACCTTAATCACTTTCTTGCTGTCTACTTCCTCCATGGACTTGTCTCACAGCTGTATCATTCCCTTTGTCTTAAATAGATTTGTACCAACTTCCCCATGTGTATTTTCCTGTGCTGCTGCATGGGTTCAAAATGATAGGATACTGTGAGCTGCTCCTGACCATCGCAATACAATATTCCTTTTTATGGAGCTCTGTTGCATTGTGGCCTGTGATGAGTATCCTGGAGGCAAAAAAAGTTCCAAGTTAATCCTGTGTTGCCTAGTGATCCCCTTCTAAAATAGCAGGACATCTTGTAGATTACAGTCTTCAAATACAAAATGCAAGACTCAGTAGCAATTACATCTTATACTGTGATCAGAAGAGGAGATCTGCTGTGAAATCATGGTTGAGGTTTTGAATGTTTCAGTTTGCATTGGTTTTGGTAATAAAGGAGTAGCATTATCCCTGTTGGGTCCCTTTTTGTGAATTGTTTTGAGCAGCTGTGATTGGTGAAGCTGTCAAGCACAGTGAAGTGTCTGGAGATGGTCTCTGCCTGAGGTAGTCTCAGCTCTTGCTGCATGTTCCCACCTGTGCCAGACTTTGGCAAAGTTCTCTGACATAGGCATATTTACACTCTGCTCTGGCATAATTACCATACTTTTGGTAACAAGAGCAATTGTATTGTCTGAAAGTTACATGACAGATGTTTCATGAAGATGCACTGTTACTAAAGCTCAGGGTTTACTCTGAACACTGGGCCATTCCAGCTGTGATTAACTTTCTAGGCTCTGAAACATTGACAGAGTCCCAGATGGCAGCAGGTGAAACAGTTCCTCCATTGTTGATCCTGCTGTCATCAAGATGGGCCAATCTGTTGGGAGAGCTTCTGAAGAATATAAGGATGACTCTACAAATCAACCCAAAAGCTGGAGCTCACCACTCTGTCTTCAAATGTGTTGGCTAAGAGACAAAGGGGTTCAGCCTGCCACCTAAACAAGGCTGGGTTGTTGAGACACCTTCTGATAGTGATCCTGCATCTCACTGCACCCTATATTTATCCTGAACAGACTGCTGACACATGGCCACCTATACTGGGTCTGACTGAGATGGACTTCATTTCCCCATAGCAGCCCTCACAGTGCTGTGCTTTGCATTGGTAGCTAGAAAGGTGTTGATAACACACCATTGTTTTGGCTACTGCTGGACAGTGCTGACACAGCATCAGCACTGTAACATCCCTCCCCCCAGTCGAGGGCAAGGTCCTGGGAGGGCACACAACCAGGCCAGCTGACCCAAACTAACCAAAGGGATATTCCATACCACATTACATCAGTTCAGATAAAAAAGCTAAGGAAAGGAGGAGGAAAGGGGGGCAGTAATTGTTTACGGTGGCTGCCTACTGAGAAACCACTCTGCATGCTGAAGCCCTGGTTCCCAGGAAGTAGTAGAACATGGTTTGCTGATGGATAGAGAATAAACCTTGTTATTTTCCTCTTTGTGTGCGCAAACCTTCTCTTTTGATTTAGTAAACAGCCTTATCTCAACCTACAAGTCGTTTTCCATCTTATTCTCTCTCACCTGTCCGACTGGAAAGGGGAGGGATAGAGCAGCTTGGTGGGCACCTGACGTCCAGCTAAGGTCAACTCACTACACCACCGTTCATCACAATGGCAGAGCAGAGCCACCACATCTCACTCTGAGATGGTATGTAGTGTTGGGCTGGGAAGGGGCTCCGTGTCTTAGGCTCCTGTTCCAGGGTACTGTGTTAACAACCTTTCTGGAGAAGGAAGGTGACATAGTGGGCAGGTTGAAACCAGGCAGTAATATTTGATCATTTGCTGCAGCACATGGATATTAAAAGGTTGGGATTAAGAGTCAGTATATTTTGAAAGAAATTAGCCAGCAAGACATGCACATGTAACTTTTATGGTTTGGAGATTAAGGAACCAGGCTGGAATTTGGGATATCTGGGTTAAATCCCAATTCTGTCAAAGACTTCTCAGAACATGCTGGGCAGGTCATGTAAGGTAATACTTTCAGAACGGACTCAGGATTTGGAAGCTTAAATCCAATTGACTCCCAGTATCTTCCTAAGTGTTTAAGGACAGGATTCAGAAAAAATACGGAGGCATTCTGATGCTCAACATTGTGGCATGAGGTGGTGTGTGCTGCAGACCTCGGGCAGAGCAGTTGCACTTTGGGAAGGCACTTCAGCATGTGAGAAGGCCTGTAGCTGACATCTGGGAACTCCTGGAAAACATGAGTTTGTGCAGGGCCCGTGGTGGCTGTGCACCTCATACAATGGCACTCTGGGCTTAATGTGGTCTCTAGGTGCAACTTCAGCACAAATACATACTAATAAGTTTCTAAGTAGATAGATCCTGTAAGAGCTTTTATATCAGTTCCCTGAGGTGTGAATACTAATGCTAACAGTCATGAAAAGATTTTGCATATTTAAAATTAAATGAGCTTCATTCTTTTGAATTAAGCAGTCAGGGCTGTGTTTCCAGCCAGTGGAGTACAGTGACACATACATTTGCTGGTTGAGCATGTGTCCAATGGGGAGCTGGTTGTGTAGAAGGCTGGTGAGGGAAAGCACCTGTGCAGGGACATGAATCACCTGTACAACTGTAAACCTCCAGCTGGCTGGCCTGCTCCTTTGAAAGAGCAGCCTTAAAGTTCCTTTTAAACCTTTATTAAACCTTTGTGGAAACTATGCTTGTTTAATCTCCTGCCAGGCTTACAGATGGTAACAGCCAGTTGATGAGACCATTTGAGACCAGCTGTGGCCTGGAAAGAACGTGAGATTTCCTTAAGTACCATGTCAGGTGGGCTCCAAGACTGTCCCAGACCTTTGCTTACTGATCATCCATCCTGGAAATGAAAGAGTTTTTGTTGAGGGTGCTCGTGAGCAGTATGAGCCTGCAGCCTGCTCCAGGAATTCCCTGCCTGCATGAAATGGGTGCAGCCACTTTTCCTTGGGAAGGACCCCACTCTCCAGCAGGCAGTGTGGGAGCCTGGCTCATCTTTTCTCTTCTCATACAGGCTCTTGCTCATTTCTGCGTGTCTGGGACACACAGCCTGCAAGAGCTGCCTCCAGCGAGCTGAGAAAGGACAATTTCATAATGAACAAGGGTGATTTGCCGAGTGGGGGGTCCTGGAATCCAGCCGTAATTGTGCTGCTGCTTTATCTCAGCCTCACACCTGCTTGTGTAATGGCTCAGCTGTGATCTGCTGCCTCCCCCATGAGCATGCTCTGCCCTTCTACTCCTGGAGGATCCATCAATTCTCTGGCCCTGTTGCAGTCCCTTGCCTTGCTGCCCTCGCCTGCAGCCTGTGAATGCACACAAATCCCCCCTGGAACTGCAGCAGGGCCACTGAGCTGGCTCTAACGGACATGACTGCTAACCTGGCTTTCACATCTTAAGTAACAAGTTTTTAAAAGAAATTCTTCTGCCCAAAAGAACTCCTAGACACAGCTTTATTCAATTATGTTTCCTTAGAAAACTTAGTCACATGAGAATGTTGTATTATTCCTGCCAGAGGGAATACATGCAGCCTGTTTTATTTTTCCCCTGCATGCATTCAATTGGTTGGATTGACAGAGTAGGCAATTAAGAGGTTCTGAAATCCAGAGCAGATGGAATTTCATCCATTTTATGTATGATCTTACTATAAATGTACCTTACTGGATTCAGGCTAGTGAACTCCCAGTGTTTTAACCTTTGGAGTATGTTATCACCCTTATGACAGTTAGACTAGTAATATTGGCTACCACTTTGTAAAGGGTACATCCCCCTAATATAAGGATGTAGGGTAGTGAGAGAGTTGAACAAAGTCCCAGCTTGACCTCATGTGGCAAGTTCTCTGCATTTTTTTCTTCTTTGAGGTATCTCATAGCCCAGCATGCTTCTGGCCACCTTAAGTCTTTACCCTTAACAGGTCCTTTTTTCAGCCAATAGACAAACTTCAAATAATGGTAAAAGCCCCTGTGTCTTGAACACATGTGCCCTGAGCCATCTGTCATCCTGTAGGTGCTTCTTTGTTCATAGTAATCTGAAACGAGAATCTCCAATCCAGAAGTGAGAGAGAAAAGAAAGGGTGGAGAGGAAAGAGAGAAAAACCTTTTTTCTCTTGAGACACAAGTGTCAATAGGTTTGAATTATGGACCTGCTGTAATTAAAAACCACATAACTAGTTGTTTTTAAATGCAGTTGTTTTACTTAATTGATTTTGCCGCCAGGACCAAAGGGAATTAATTAAATAAATAAAATGCACCTTCCTAGTGAATTACTGGAGGCAGCTGAGTCTGTGTTGGAATCTAATTACTGTGAATGCTCCAGTTTGTCGCTAGCAGTAGTTTTCTGTGGAAGGGGCTGGGAGAGAAGGGGTAGGGTAGTGTGGGAGGGGGCTCATTCCCTGGCAGCTGCAGGAGGGAACAGGCTGCTCCTTGTAGTATTTTATTTCCTTGTCAGCAAAAAAAATATTCGTTTAAAGCTTTGCATGAAAACTTTGCTTATAAGGTCTTTATTCATATTTAATTACTAGGTTGCTGCAGCTCCCATCTTTAATTACCTTTTAAAAAGCAGGTTATAAAAATGCACTGACATTCTTTCTTTTTTGTTACTGTATAAATTACAGGCTTCTCAACTGCTCACCCAAAATCAGTTGAGCCCGCAGGAACAGGTTCACTTTGCTGAATTCTGTATGCCTCAGACCTTATGTGCACCTTGCCCTATGGAGCAGGACAGAAACCCTCAACTAGCATTATGTGAACTATCTCTGTGCCTGAAGCCACGTAACTGTGTTGTCCTCCCTCTGAGCTGAGTGTAGTGGGTTCACCAGGTGCCCACTCAGCCACTCTATCCCTCCCCTTCCCAGCCGGACATGGGAGAGAGTAAGGTGGGAAAAGAAAACAACACAAATCATGGGTTGCGATAAGGCAGTTTATATTTATGCAAAAAAGAAAGCAAAAGCAGCATGCACGCACACAAAGCAGAAGCCAGCAGTTAATCTCTGCTTCCCATAAGCAGCGATGGTCACTTCTCTGAGAAGCAGGGCTCCAGCACGTGTAACGGTTGTCAGCAGGCAGCCATCAGAGACAATGAGTGCCTCTGGTCCTGCTCTTTGCCTCAGCTTTTATATCTGGGTTGACATCATGTGGTATGGAGTATCCCCTTGGTCAGTGTGGGACAGCTGGCCTGCTTGTGTCCCCTCCCAGGATCTCACCCTTGACTGAAGAAGGAGTGTTACAGTGCTGTGCTCAGCAGTAGCCAAAACATGGGTGTGTCATCAACACTCCTCTAGCTACCAATGCAGAGCGTGGCACTGTGAGGGCTACTATGGGGAAATAAATTCCTGTTCAACCAGAGGAGTCGGCTGGTCAGCCAGGCTGATATTGCACTACCATGGCTGTAGTGTTTCCAGAGCCTGCGCTGCCTGGTGCTGCACTGAGGATCTCTGGCAGGGAGCTGTGTTAGGCAGGACAGATGGGCCTGTGCCCACCTCCCATTGCCTCACCCACGTCTCTCTCGGATTTTGCTTCCTGGACCTACCCCTGGTAAATCTACTTCATCCACAACTTTCCTTATAATCTAGTCTTGAGTTTCTTAGCCAGAGCTGCTAATAATTTCCTCTCCTGCCCAAAAGTGCTTTGCTGTCCCCAGCTGGTGCGTTTTCTGAGCTGAGAGCATTGGTTACTATTATAGGTGTGAGAAAGTCCATCACATTAACCACGTTTTCAAGCCAAGTTGTCAAGGTGCAAACAGCATTTTTTGTCCCCCTGCCTTGAATCCTGCCCTTACCACTGCTCCCAGTCATGTGCTGGCTTTCACCAAGCAAGTTAGCTGCTGCTGGTGTAATGCATGGGAATACATACTGTCAGGTTTCAGGGGGTGATGGTGGCTGTTATTAAATGTCTGCAGAAGAAATACGTGCAAAGGAACAGCTGTTGGCTTCTGCACCTAGTGATAAGCAAGAATGCTGACCATAATCACTCCAACCCGTTTCAGTACAGCCTGGAGTGGTCCCTCACATGCTGCCTGGCCACCACAAGTCCAAGATGAAATTCGCTGCTGGGGCTCTGCCACAGGTTTCCATAAGCAGAGTATCTCCAGGGCACTTGCATGCTTGGCAGGCTTCACTGGGAGGCCAAACAGTGATAAGGCTAAGAGAGGGCACAGAAGAAAGATGAAAGGGCTGACTCTGCCCAGCTTTGGCATGTGCACTCTCTGCTCTGTGAGCAGGGCTTTTCTTGGGATAGCCTCTGGCACCTCAAGCTGATGTTTCTTTCCCTTTTTCCAACAGATAAAAGAGCTATTCATGAGTTTTGAGGACACTCCCTTGGGAGCAGCATCACTAGCCCAGGTGCATAAAGCGGTGCTTCAGGATGGGAGAACGGTGGCAGTGAAAATCCAGCACCCAAAGGTCCAAGCTCAGAGCTCCAAGGATATTTTACTCATGGAGGTAAAACTAACTGTTGACTTTGACTTCCAGAGCAATTACCATTGAAATAGAGGGGGCTACATTCACCCATGGTGTAAGCAGATATAACAAAACCAACCTGTAGCTTTGAAACCTCTGCAGACATCAATGCTGACTTACAGGATTAATATACAAAGTTGATGAGGATAGCAGTGTTGGTGATTGTGTGGATGGAAAGACTGAACAATAGGGTGAAAGGGAATGCGGGAAGAAGGAAGATAGGTAAACATGAATGACATCATTGTAAGGCCATATAAGATTTAAGAGCGAGAGAGTGAGCCGCAAAGTCTCTCTTCAGCCTGTATGCCTATTAACTGGTTTATTAAACTTGTCTCAGTTCTCTTGCAATCAGGGCTATGGGGCCAAAGAAAATCATTGTCCGTGATTAGCATGTTTTTTTAGATTAAATTCTAGTGTGGATTCAACACTATGATTCAGTTTTGTTTCTTCATCAGCTCCTTAATGCTGAACATTAAGCATGGTGGAAAAAAACCCCCTGAGATATGGAGAGGGTCACCTTACAGGGGCAGACACACAAATGAGGGATTCAACTAGGGAAAAAGTTGCAATGCCTGGCTCCTGTTCCTCTCCTGAATGGGGGGTGCCACTGATGTTCCCAATGCAGTGCTGTAGCTTCTCCCAAACTTCTAAGTCTAGCCATGGAAGGGAGAAACTGGAGAAAAACTGTGGCACTGAACTGCATTGCAGTAGTCAAAGATGCCAGTGATACGGTATGGAACAGGAAATGGACACAGGGCTGAGATGCAGGAGATGGGAAGGATTAGGTTGTAAGTGGTTAACACTAAAGCTTTAAGCGTAATAAATAAAGCTAATAAGTATATATACATGTATATATTTGCAGTAATGTGCACATTCATTGGCAGACAGGTAGGTCCACGGGACTAAAGTGGACCTCAGCTTAAGCTGAGGGGTTCTGATAAGTGTTTAGAGGGTACTGCTGATGCAATAACACAGTTCTCTGTCACAGAAGATCAGGAATCAAAGATCTTGCCAGCACCCTCTCAGAGGATCATGTAGCTAAAGCTTCTTTAGGCAGCTAAAACACTCTGCTTTGAGCAATCCTGGCTAGTCTGCATAGAAACACAGGTGGTTGTAGCTGAGGCACATTAGTTTGCAGCTGAATATTTATTTTGAACTCATAGTGAAAGAAATTTTTCACAGGAGCGAACAAAACGAGCAGTGATTGGCCCTCCAGGGAAGACTGCCCTGGAATCCAATCACCTCACTTACAGGCCCCCCGGCTACCAGGGGGGGCAATTTTCAAACCATGACACCAGGGAGAACAGTTTAAAACCAGAAGAGACAGGAAACATTCTAAAATAATTTGTTTAAATGTCTCTTACCAGTATAACCAGCAATCACAGCAACATGGCGTAAAGGGATTTTGGATTTTTATGGTGGCTCAAACCACCACACCTTCGGAAACTTGAAACTAAAACAGTGTATTTCCTTTTGGCAATTTAGTATTGTTCTTCTACAGACAGCCTAGTTTAGCATCCTTGAGATCTGTTGTGTATACACAGCTATGGGAAAGTAGCTCAGAACATGACACACACAGTTTTGTTTTTAAAAGGCCACTTGTGGAGTGTTGCCTTACATGCATCATCATATCCTTGTGTGGGACTCTTTTTGTGTAGGCTGCATGGAAAGCCAGATTACATGCACTGATGTTCTGGTCCTTTAAGAATCAGATAGACATTGCAGCTAGGTAGGACGTTAATTTAAATATTGGTGGAGATGGTCTTATTTAAGACTGATGGTAAAGAGTCTGAATGGGAAAAGCTAGATGGAAAATTCCTAAATTCACTTGAGTTTCATAGAATCAATGCTGACTCTTTAAAAATCAGTACAGCATCTGATAAACCCAGAGAGACATACCTTGCTGCTCTTCCTATATCAATAATTTTTTCAAGACATGTTATACAGATGTCAGAAAAGGGATAGGTGAAATGCTTGTTAAGTATGTCCCTGCCATTAGTCAAGTCGGCAAATTGATTCAAAATAGTATTTAAAGAAAGCAAAAAAACCCATGAATTTTCTCACATCAGGCACTAACGAAATAATCTTGCAGACCCTATGAAGTTTATGTACATGTTCATGAAGATCACTGGTTACATTTCATTTCGGTGACATAAACTTGAAAGGATTTATACCTCTAGATGTAATAGTAAAAAACTAATTCAACAGTGTCTAGTAGTAAAAAACTAATTCAATCACCAGTGAAACCTGGTGATTACATTTTTAAGGGAACATTGAGTTTGAAACTGACATTTAGATAAGAGAAGTTGAGACAGGGATGGAGAACAAACGCTGTCACACACCTAAACAGGAGCAGTGATGGTTCATAAATTTATTTTTTGTCATACATTTAAATGATAGCAGCTTCTTGTGTGTACTTTAAATGTTCCTTCTGCAGTGCAGAAATTCCCACCTCAGTGGTGAAGATCTGCAAAGGGAAGTGGTGCAGTAACACACACAAGTCTGTTTAAATTTTCTGGTGAATATGCAGAACAGGTGAGGTAAAGACAGCAAAGTGGATTGCATTTTTGTTTTTTTTACTTGTTTTATGACTCAAGTAGTTAAAAACCGCCCAAAAAATTATTTTCCTTAAGGCATGGTCCAAATCGTCAGCTTGTGTAAATTTGTGACTCTGGTGGAGAAACTGGCCCTTCTTTGACCAGAAAACATGCTTGGCTGCAATGGAGCTTTGATTATGCCATGCAGTTGTGTAATCTTGATTCACTCACCCCTTAAATATTGCTTTAAGCAAACATTTCCAGGAACTTTCTGGATGGGCCTTTCAAGGTGCTGTGTAGCTGAGTACCTAATCCCTTTAAGAAGAGGATTCTAGGTAGTGGATATATGATACTTGGAAAACACCTCCTCAGCATTTCTGAGGATGGCTGTGACTGATGCTGAAGAGCAACTTGCCCTCTGACCCCTGCCAGAAGTGTTCTTTAAAGATCTGTAGCCTACTAACTGTATCCAAACTCCACTGTCTTCTTTGAACTGCCCCATGGATTTTCTGTGCTAGCAAAATTCTCATTCAACAGTGGAAGAAGTAACACAGAGGTGACAAGTCTTACATCTTTTTCATCTGCTTTATCTGAGAGCTGTTCGAATGAAGCCAAACAGTGACTTGTAGAATTATAGGACCCAGAAGAGAGTTGCTCCAGGGCCATGCCCTTGGCAAGATCTGGCCATGTGGTCTCTTCTCCAGGGCTGCTTACTTCTAGGCAGCAGGCAGCTGGGCTCCCTTTGGTGTGTGCGCCATCATTTAACTCCTGGATGTGCCTGTGTGGAAGGGTAAGCCAAAATTTGTGTTACATGACCAAGGCATGACACTGTGTTGCATTGTGATATTGTAGGAACCCTAAAAGCACTTGGGGTGTAGGTTGGGTTTTTTTAATCTGTAAGTTATATGGAATGATCCTGTCAAAACAGCACTGTGTGCAGCTATGTGGCTTTGTAGCCAGGAGGCAGCTGATTGTCTGTTTCCTTGTTTTCAGGTTCTCCTCTTGGTTGTGAAGCAGATCTTTCCAGATTTTGAGTTCATGTGGCTGGGGGAAGAAGCTAAGAAGAATCTGCCCTTGGAGTTGGATTTCCTCCATGAAGGCAGAAATGCTGAGAAGGTTGCTTATATGCTCAAGAACTTTGACTTCCTGAAGGTGAGGGAACACATATTTCTGTCTATATATGTGCATTAATGGTCTCCCCCTCTGTGTCTTATGTACCTCATTCACCAACTGGAGGAACCATATGGAGGGAGAATGGAGTTCAGTCTGTCTGTGTTGTTCATCCTAGACTGCTCTGCTAGTACAGACCAGAAAATGCTCTGAGGCAGGCTTTCTCCATGTTTGTTTCCTACTGTACACACTCTATATTGGGCCAGAAGTGGTGGCTTGGTGCCAGCAATCTCTGGAGCCTGCTACTCATTTTCTCAAACACTTTTTCTGAACTTGTCTAGTGCGTGTGAATTTGCCATTCTTTGCTGAGCCATCTGATGGTACCTTTTCTTGGACTTTATCTCAACTGAGGGCAAGAAATGGACACAGAACAGAAAAGCTAGACTGAAGCTGATGATGTCAAGTAGTATTGGGAACACTTTGTATCTCAGGAGGAAGCATGTTTGCATGAGTCCTTCCTGCTGCAAAAAGGCACATTCTCCCTCTAGAATTGGGCATACAACCTTCATACACATTCATGGCTAATGCATTCACGTTATCTTCATACACAAAATCAACTACATCCACATGAGCTCTTCCCCACCTCCCCTGCGACACAGTGTCTAAGGTCACTGACAAATGTCTCAAGTATAACCAGACATGTACACATCTCATTCTTGGAAAGACATAAGCTCACATCTTCAAACTCGCATGTTCAGAGATCTTTTGCTGACAGACAAGAGGAACAAGCCTCCAGTGCATACTTTCTGGAAACACATGTAGTGCTGTGGGCACGGTCACTGATGTAACTGCATTTGCACATGCACAAAGGGAGCAAAAAATATACCCTCCTTTGGACTCTCCTGGATACATACAATCAAAATGAGGTTTTCACGTCCTGTTTATGCAGAAGTACCAAGACAGAGGTCTGAAAGAAGGTGAGTTTTTGTTGGGCTTTACAGCCTGATGTATCCATTTTTCCTTGCTTCCTCCATGCAAGTGCTTTCCTTGTTGTCTGACTCAAGGTTTGGTGCAGTCCTTTTGGAGCCCAGTGGCAGCAGTGGCCTTCCCATAGACACAGATAGCTAAAAGCCACCAGGGCTACAGAAGGCCAAAGGCCAATGGTTTTGCTGAGTGGGTGCTTATCAGAAGTGATGCACCTTGGAGAGCTGTATCCATTGCATCTGTAACTAGGATACTGTGAAGTAAATCCCCATGGAGACAGCCAATCACCTCCTCGCTGGGTTAAGAAGCTATCATGATATCAATATGTGTAACAATAACAAATGGCTTGAGATGGCTAAATAATGGATCTTCCCGTCTGACCTGTCAATTCAGAGACGTGTTCATCACCCAAAAGCAACAGAAGAATTGGGCCCCTGTATCATTAATTTTCCTAAACACGCTAGAAAGCTGAAAAGTAGATTTTGTGCCATGAACCTGTTTGAGCTTTTAAAGCCAGAGATAAATTATTTCCACACAGTAGCATTACAGCCAAACACCTGTGAGTAATTAAAAAAATCACTGAAGAATTCGACTCTGATTGAGAGAGGCATCTCCAAGAGCATGGATAGTGCTTTACAAGCCTACTGACTTGCCTGTGTAAATCCTGAGACAAGAATGAGTGTTATCTGAAATGATCTAAGGCAGCAGGGATCAGTGAGCTAGATGGGTTGGGAAACTGTTAGTTTTGGAGTTGGCTGGCTTTCTCAGCAATCTAACTGCAAAGAGTGAATATCCAGATAAGCTGGAAAGGCTGTGAGTAACTCAATCCCCCTTGCCCATAGTGAATCTCTGGCATCAAAGTCTAGGCAAGGTTCACATGCAAAGTATGCCAGGAGTGTTGAATGGTGGGACTGAGGGACATTGAAATTGCTCAGCAAAGGAGCTTTTGATCTAAAGTGGCACATAGATGATAAAGTAGAACTGGTCTCTCTAGAGACCTCTCTAGAGACCTAGGACAGTGAGAGAAGCAGATAGTTTATGAGGGACTGAGACATTGTCGGTAGTTAAAAGCAAGAAATACTGCTTGTTCAGGAGCTACAGTGGGCTGGTCATCCCATGGCATTGGTCACACTAGATGGGCAACACCTCTTACCTCTTCCTGTCCTGCCCCAAGATGCTGGTCCTAAGTCCATGCCTGGGTCAGGAGGGTGAGGAGAGGGGGCTGCACAGCTGGCTCACTATTTGTGTGATCCAAAATTTGTATCTCTATACCAGGGCACAATATGGGAATGGGTTGAACTCCCTTATATCTTTGGTAAAATGTACCTGTGTGGCTTCCCCCATGTGCAAAAGCAAATCTGGACAGATTGGAGTTTTGGTCAGCACAGTGATGTGAGGAATATCCAAAGGGAGTTCAGCAGAATGGCTCTTGACAATAAGGGACTTTAACATGGAAAAAATTTGTCTGGAGAAAGAGGCTGGAAAAGGGGGAGCCAGCCTGAGCAATGCTTGTGTCACTACCTCCCTGGATGGCACCAGGCCTCTTACTGGTACTTCACTCAGCTTGATTTACTGCAGATTGAATGAAAAGTGCTTTGACATTTTACACTGTGTCACGTTGGCAGTAAGATAGCTAAGGGTCTCCCAGGGTTTCTGTGAAAAGTCCCTTATTTGTGACACTTGATTTTTCTCCCAGTTCAATTGCAGATGGCCTAAGTATGCAGGGTTTGTCAGCTCAAAGGCGTTCGTGTTCCAAGGGGCACTGCGGAGATGCAATTTATGACGATGGCTTATAATTTTTAAAGCTGTGTAAGTGGACCCCGTGCGTAGCAAACAAGATGCAGTTCCTATCTAAAGGAGCTGAGTGGATGATTCAGAAACTTACAGTAGGGACTAGTTAAACAGCCCAGGTAGAGGAGCTGCAGAGCAGGTAAGAAAGCTCTCAGACTACACTGGGAGTGGGAGGTGGTCAAGATATTGTAGAGCGTAACCAGAAATGTTGCATGAGGACAGATCCTGCTGTTGTTGAATTGTTGTGTTATCCTTGTACACATTGCTGCTGTCCTGGGGAACTGGCCAGTAGATGGATTTACCTCCCATGTGCTCATCAAAAAAATCCAAGTCCTCACTTCAATTGCTTCTATTTTTACTCCTCTGGGCTGTGTGTGATATATTCTCTTTCCTTCCCCAACCTGTTGCCTGACTTAATCCATCTGCTCCTGTTTCAGGTCCCCAGGATCTACTGGGAGCTCTCAACAAGGCGCGTCCTTCTCATGGAGTTTATGGAAGGGGGGCAGGTGAATGACAGGGCCTACATGGAGAGGAATGGCATCAACGTCAATGAGGTAATTTCTCAGCCATCTCTGAATTGGACGTGGTGGGCAATGCAAAACTGATGTTGCCATCAGCTGACCTTGATGCAAAATGGAGGCTGACAGGATAGGACAGGACAGAAGAAGAAGCACATACAGATGTGAACAGAGCAATCAGACTGAGAGATCTGCATTCTTGTGCTTCTTGGAGAAATACAAAACTCCTTTTTGGGAACACTCTCCTGTAGGCTGCACAGCTAGAGAGACCTTCAAGGAGACATAGTGAAAGATGACCATGCTCTTATATTGCAGACACCCATGGTTTGTTCCAAGATGGTAGTTTCTGTTACCCTAAAGGAACAACTTCAGCTTCTGATTTTTTTGTCTTGTGGACTTTGCTATTAAGAGAGATTTGAAAAATTTTGTCCATGGCAAAACACAGTCAGCTCCATTTATCTGGACAAGTCAACTGGTCAAAAGTGAGAGAGTAATTTCTTTGAGTGAGTTTATCCTATCCTTTTCTTCTGCTGTAGGCAGAGGTCAAATCTAGCCCATACAATCAGTTACAAGAGTGAATATTCTTCAAGTCTTGAAATAGAGAGGCTTGTTTTGATGCATTAGCAGTTGGGCTCTTGAGCAATATGTACATTCAGATTTTGAGGTGGGCTTCCTCACAGTTCTTGGATAGCAGATCCATTCTGATATCAAGGTAGCTAGTATAGTATACCTCCTTGGGACTTTGGTTACTTTGAATTTTCTCAAACTGCTGGAGATAGCAAAGTTGTAGAGAAGCAGCTAATTTCAGTTTTTCTAACTTGCAGAGGCTTTTGCTTGCAATTAGAGTGACTTAGGGTGAAAATTTCTGCTAATTTTTTTGTTCGTCCATGCCTTTGGGAAGGTCGTTTTGTAACATCTTGGCACAATAGGTCCTATGCAGCAGTGAAACCACGTATTTTCCTGATTCTGAGCTGGTCTCTAAATGACGGCTAAGAAGTAATTTTGAAAAAGTTGTCAACAGACTTCTATTGCTGCAAAGTATAAGCCTCAGACAGTTCTGGCTATCTGTCAGGTATAGGGTGTCACTCAGCTCAGTTGTAAGACTGAGTTTCTACAAACTCTCTCAGTGCCTGCACTGAGCTGTTCTTCCTTTTCTCTCCCCACCCCCTGAAATTAATGATTAACTTTACTGATTACCAGTAAAGCAGCAGTAGAAAGGAGGGAATACTGAGCTTGTCTAAATCATGGGGAAGGAGGTCTGTTATTATGGCTGCAGTAATACAAGGTAGGAGCAGTGCACACCCCAGACTTCTGCTTTGGCAAGGTGCAGCAGATGGGGACAAATATAACCAAGATCCATTATCAGCTGCTGCTGTTGTTGCCCTGGGTAAACAACTGCATGGCATGGTAGTGAGGTGAGCAAAAGACAGCAGACGTTGAAAGGAGCATGAGGAGAGGACAGCAACCCACTTTTCAAAAGTGACCTGACTTATAATATATAGGAGTTTTGGCTTTCAAGAGATACATTAGCTCCATATAAATCACCTGAATCTATCTATCTATCTATCTATCTATCTATCTATCTATCTATCTATCTATCTATCTATCTATCTATCTATCTATCTATCTATCCCTCTATCATCTTGCTCTATTTTGTTTTACTGGGTGGAGGAAGAGGAATCTTTACTAAGCAGGATTTCTTGTGTGACAATGCAGCAAAAGCAAGCCGAGTCTCTCTCCTTTAAATGGAAAGAATCCCTGAGGTGAAAGCTCCCTTCAAACCAGGTTACTGACATTTACTTAATACCGTCTGTAGCAGGATTATCATTAAAGCTGCCCAAAAGCACATTAATCTCACTGGATCCATCCAAGTGCTGGATTGTAATGGCATTTAATCAGAGAAGGCTTTGATTTCTAAAGACAAGTGCAAACACTGAAATATCTGCCTGTGGAACAGTTACTTATTCATGTGCAAGTGTAGCTGAGGAGGAGCATGCAGCTAGGATATTGACAGTGAAAGGGAAATCTGGAGAGGGTAGTTCTCAAGAAATGAGCTGGCAGGAATTGTGAGGGAAAACCAGGGCATGGCAGGGTTAGGAAGGGGCAACTGGAAACTGGGCTCTTCCTGTTTCAAAACACAAGAGGATTTGCAGTCTTGGTTGGGAAGTTACATTTGGAAATAGGTGGTAGAGCAGGGAAGAGAGGAAAAGTAGACTGAGAGGCTCTCAGGAGGGTTGTAGCACACTGTATATAGGAGGAAAGGAGGAATAGCAACACTACTTAGAGTATGGATTTTTAAAGAAAATCCCAAATGACATAAATGCTCCTTTTGCACCCATTCTGATTGTACCTGATTAATTTAGACAGACCTTGTCTGTATACAAATCTTAACATTATCTCTGGTCTGCTGCATGGGTTTTCCTTGTCCTTCCTTTTGGATTCTCTGCCTGTCTCCACAGAGGCTGCTGTATTAGCAAGCTCTGGGAGCTGTGGAGCTTAAAGATGCACTTCTGGCATTGTGCTGTAGTGCCTCCAACTAACCAACCAGTTCAGGTAGCCAAGTGTAGAGTCCCCGTGATCACCCTGGTTTGGATTTGAGTCAGGGAAAGGCAACAATGCCATATACTTCAGCTCACCAAAAGCCTGTTCGTGAGCTGTGGATGATTCAGAATTCAGGAAAGTGTTTTGTCCAGCTGAGAGTTGAAAGCAAACAGCTAAGGTACTTAAGAAGAGCTACTGTGCACAATTATTGCCATCTGTCACCCCATCCTACTGTGGCTTTTTGCTTCTTTCTGTTACTAAGTGGGTTCTGCATTGGAATGGTATCTCTTAGCTCAGTAAAGAGCCCAGCTATCTTCTTGTGACTGACAGATTTGCAACTTGAAATATGCTTTCAGTGTGGGATTTACCCTTTCTGCCAAGAGTCAGGAGCTGCAACCATGTAGCTGCTAAAATTTAAGTGGGATTTTCCCAGGGTGGGATCCTTTTGTCAGCACAAATGTGGAAACCTCTCATGTCTCAAGTATTTGTGCTTATAACACTCAAGTGTTACATGAAGCGGAGCAGAGAAGAACACTGTTTCTGGGGAAGATGGCTATTCTTGCTCTTTGCACTTGCTGATGTCGTCTGGGGAGAGGTTTCTTTGCAGATTCTCCTACATTTCATCTTGTCTGAAGCTTAGTGAAGTTCACAAGGCACTGGTAAACAAGGATAGTGACCTCCAGCTATTTCAGCTTTTGAACTGTGCAAAGACACCAGGTAAATGAGTTAAATTACACACAAACCCATTTCTTACTGAAAGTCAGTCCCAAGTGTCAATGTCAATCAATTGCTTAAGTCCCACCAAGATGCTTTACATTAAATCCAAGGAAATACAACTGTATTTAAAGCCAAGGGCAAATGATTCCCATGGTCATTTTGGGTCTAACAGAGATGCAAGAAACAAGTGAAAAAACAGTAACTGGTCTTCTCTACCTGCATCCTTTTGAGAATCTAGACAAACTTATCAAGTTAGTCCCTCAGTTCCCAGGGTGGATGAGTCAGAATACTTCTCCCCACTTAAATGCCATGGAAGATGGGGCACTGAGCAGGAAAATAATTTCCTCCGTCCCCAACAGAGAGTACAGGGCATGTTAGGAGTGCACTCCAGGAGTCCTAAAAACTATCCCTGTATCTTAATGACATCATGTGTGTCCAGACATCACCTTGCTGTGATGCTAGATCAGTGCATAGTGATAGTACTGCATAACAGAGCACTGTCGATCCTCACAACTGGATCACAGAGGAAAGAGTGTGAAATGAGATCTCTTGTGTGTGACCATCCTAATCTGCTATGGACAAGAGCCATTTCAGAGCAGAGGCACAGAGTAGGCTCCAAGTTGTGGCTATTTTCCATCCACACCCTTTGCTAATTTGACACCAGTTTAATTGGGCAGAATTGCCCTAGCAGGATTAAGCAAACCCTTAGATGATGGCTGTAATAACAACAATGAAAGAAAGCCAAAAACTCAATACAGTTTTCAATCCAATTAACCTTCGATTAAGGTTCCAAAATCAATGCTATTATTTTGGCTTGAGGAGGTAATATTGAGCCCTGAGAAATGAGCTGCACAACGACCTTTATTTTTAATGAGATCAATAGAAGTTAGTGTCGCCATCTCTTAAAATAATTGGCAAATATTACAGTCAAATTAAGGCCAGAGACTAGTATCTGCTGCTGATCTAAAGAGACAGTCACAGGTGGAGATAGGACAGAAAGAGATGATGCTCTATCAGGCAGTTTCATCTGGGACTTATCAGGGGCAGGCAGTGAGATCATCTCTGCAGGACCATGACGCAGGATTTTTTTCTTTGCCTTTCTTCTTTGTGTCAGTTGGAGGCATGGGGCCAGGACCACTCCAACTTGCTCACAAGTTCAGGAAAGTGTCAATGCCTTTCCCCAGATAATCTAGGCTGGTTTGTTACATTGCAGCTACCCTTGAACATGATATATGTGCTATCTTGTTAGTTGTTACTGTAGGAGTACTCACAGCCTCAAATTTGCATGCATTCTTTCTTTTCCAAGAAGTGTATTGCTAACTATTGTGTATTGGTGTTCTAAAGATACTCATTTGTGATGGACTTCCTACTCTTTTGTTACTGTCACATTGCTCTGTCAGCTGGGTGTGCTGATTTGTTAAATGGGGAGTTCCATACAGGGGCAAGGGTGACAGGTTGTCTAGGCTTTCAAAACTGATGGCAGCAACATATTGTGGCTCTGTACATACACAAGAAGAAATATATCACTGCTGCTACCTATAGTTCAGCTTGGGATCTTCTGAGTTAGATGACAGAAATGCAATAGGTGTACTTGTTAAAATACTTGGTACCCTGGATATGAGTCCATTAGCTAGAAAAGGTTGGGATTAGTAGGAAAATTGCAAAGTAGGTAAGAAACTGATAGAGGCAATGGTGGAGGGAAATTACCATAATGGAGTTTTGTGAGGTTTGCTCTTCAAACAGATTTTATTTAATAAATTGGTAATGACCTCAACACAAACAACTGTGTCAAGGACATTGTTGGTGACACCAAGTTGAGAGGTCTGACACTGTAGAGGAGGACCAGAGAAGCAATAGCATTTGTTGGCCTTGAGAACTGAAGTGATAGAAAGGGATAAAAATGAGCAATACCAAGTGGAAAGTCATGCACTTAAAAACTAAGAAGAGTTTCTTAAATAGATTGGGAGTTTATCAGAGGAAAGCGACATATTAGAATTAACTTTGGGACATTAGTAAATCACGGAGTGTGTGTTTCCTGTGCAGTGCAACTGTGTAAAAGGAAGGTTGACACATAGGACACACCTGGTAAAGGAGCATCCTGTAGAAATGGGGTGGTATTTCTTCTGTATTTATGCTGATTATTATCTGAGTGGTGGACACATTGGAGTAGTAAATACTGGAGAGAGATGGAACTAGTTAAACTCCAGGATTATGATAGCTAAGGAAATAATTTAAATTGGACATCATTAAAATCAGGCTGGGATTTAGGGGTAAGGTTCTGACCATCTAAAGGGTACATTTTTGGAACAGCCTCCAACGTTGTGCTTTCTGTCTTACATATTTCCAGTGAACTTGACCAGTTTATAGAGAGACTCTGTGATACTGTACAGTAACAACCTGTAATATCTGCACTACATTGTTATTTTCTGCTGTACTGGCTTGTGACTCACGTAGGATAGTTTGTTACATGTAGCATCCTTGCCATATTGAGTACATAAGATGAACTTCATGTGCTTAGGCTGGTGAAGAGTTACTCCAAGTCTGGCTGTTTTACATGTATTTGTCACTCCATTGTTTGATTGTTGTCTACAATCTGTTTCTTCCTCAGCTCTGTTTTTTTCAAAATGAAAACACTGGGCTGAAAATGTGCGGTTTGTCTGACACAGTGTCATGGTCATGTCACATATTTGGCAATGGCAGATTGCTATTTGCATTGACTAGTAAGGCCACAGGCTCACTTGTTGACTGTAGTCATCACGTTCTGCTGCAGCACAGACAGGCAAATGGAACTTCTTTTAGGCAATAACACACCTTCTGGCAATAGGACATGCCTCTGGCCAGAGCCAGAGCCTGATGTCATCCTGACATATCAGGCTCAGCTCTTTGTTCTTATGTGTTATGCCTAAATTATGCTATTCTTGGTAACAGCTCCTTTTGTCTAGTTGTATTTCTTGTAGTGCATTCAGAACTACAAATGCTTCTGCTTCCTTGCTTTTCAAACCTCCTAACTGTGATAGATTCTCCTCCTCTGCCATCCTTAGCCAACTTTGGAATCTTCAACTCTTTTAATCTTTGTCCCAAGTAAGAGCCTCCTGCATCTTGCTCATTTATTTACTTTCTCTGAACTCCCTCTGTGTAGTCTGCATCTTTCTGTTAATGAGATGTCTGGAAGTGAATGCAGAATTCCAAGGGTGATTATTATTTTTTTTACAATGTGCAGCAGAACAATGCTGAGGGATGCTGGTAATGATAAAGACCCCATTGTGTTGGATGATAAACAGGGAAAGGACTGATGACCTCTCTGTGTCATAATAAAAAGCCTGTGTGTTAACTTTAGTCTTTGCTTTTGTAAGTCATTGCAACCTTTTGTCTAATTTGTGATGCACCTTCACCCTGAGGTCTCACACAGCCTAAATGCTTGCTGAATTCCTCCCTTCTTCTGAGCAGAGGTTTTCACACGTCTCTTTTCTCATTTCACCTAGCTGCATTCTTCCAAAGTGAATTCTGTAGTGTTATTTATCCAGTGACCTTCCTAATAAGAGTGGAATAAGGGCCCATAGGGACAAGGCACAGTACTGGAGAATTAATGTATATAAAGGTTTCATGGTTTTTTTCCTAAACCTTTTCTCAAGAAACATGAACTCCTTTTATCTGAATTATAATAATAGGTCACTACCCACATATTACAATCTAAGCTGTAGAGTGTAAAGCTTCCTGTTTTATTTACAGTTTGATGGTATTGGTGCTTTCTATCTTAATTTAATTTGTATCCTATTTTAGAGGTATGTCAGCAAACAAAAATACATAAAAATACTTTAGTGTGCAGCACAGCTCCATCTCTTACACTAGGTAAATTTTTTCTAAAGATTGTTTATATGCTTATATCATAAATACCTGTAAAATATCTCCTGTATGCTAATGAAATAATACAGAATGCATTCATCTGTCTTAAAGAAGCTATAAGGTTTACTTTCAGTGAAGATACTGGAGAAACTCAAAGTTGCATGCTGGGGAAGAGGTAAATATAAGTACAGCAGGGAAGGGAAAGAGGATGTGGATATTGCAGTGAAGATTGTCTTGTATCCCTGACTCGGCCTGAGTGTCTGAGCAGGCCTGTAACCCCTCCGTTTTTATGGCAACATGAATCCTGAGCTGCTTTGCTGTTGCATCGTGGGCTGCAAAAGGCTATGACAGATCTGTGTAGTAACCTGTCTGCTGAGGGTGACTCAGGAGTGGGGGCCTTCTCTGCACCTGGAGCCTGCAGCTGTATCATAAGATGCTGTTATGAGGGTAGCATGGATAACCTGGTGAGAGGTGTTTTTGTAGGATCCTACAATATTTGGGATTGGAAGGGACCTCAGGAAGTCTTTTATCAAATCTTCTTCTAAGGCAGGGTCAGTTATGAGGTCAGACCAGCTTACTCAGGGTGTTAGTCAGTCAGGTCTTTAAAACCTCCAAGGATGGAGATTGCACAATCCCTTCAGCCATGAACCAACCAATAGGTTTGCAGAACTGCCAGCCCTTGTCTGGACTTGTGTTTAATGGGCATGAGGCATCATTTTGTACCCCAGATTGTCCCCAGGTCCTCATCTTCATTAATTCTGTGCTCTTCCATGTTCCTGGAGAGCAAACAGCTGAGGTAGGGAGGGCGGAATGTGGTTTACCCCATGTCTGCAGTAGTGTTGAGTTTGATGCTATGATCAGTCATGAGGTCCAAGTTCATTCCTTCAGGTATGTAGATCCCTGGGAGGTTGTGTGAACGAGTGACTGGCTTAAAACAGACTATCTGCACGTCCTTGGACTGTCAGCAAGTGCTTCTCAGCTCTTCTAGGAGATCACAGCACCTGGTATACTTTGGTCCTATCTAATTTTAGAGCTTGTCGATCTAGGAGACCTATAAGGGTGACTTCATGGCTCCAGTGATCTCTGCTGGTAATTCAGAAGGGAAACATAACTTCCCTCAGTGAGTACTTAAAATAACACCAGTGTGACATTAGGGACGCTGCACTTCGGGAGATCACAGGGCTGTGCTGTGCCACCTGTGTGGGTGATTCAGCATGGGGCCAGCATTCACCATGACTCAGCAGTGTCACACTTGAGGGACAGAGTATTGTTTCATGTGATCCTACAGCCATCCCTGTTGGTGTGCAGCAGGAAGGTTTCCTGTCCTTTCTCCTCATTTGTAGTTACTTGGGCATTATTCATAATGAACACTTTTCCCAGAGGTGGCTGCATTTCAGAGGTGGGTAAAGCAAGCCCTTCCCTGACTGGCTGGTTTTCTGCAGGGTGAGCTGTCATTAGTATCCCTGTTAACTCTTCTACCACCTCTGCTTATGGTGACAGCTGCCAGTTTGCTGCTTACACAGGGTGTCTGGAGATATGCTTGGAATAATTTATAACAATTGTCTTTTAATTGCTTGTTCAGCACTCTGCTGTGTAGCAGTGCTGCTTTGGGATGGCAGGGAGGGCTGGCAGTGGGATGTCAGGGCAAGGCTGCTGTGGTAGTGCATGGCAAGGGATTGATTCTGTGCCCCTGGGATGTTTGCTTGCTCCTAGGAGGTTTTTAACTTTAATAACATCTCTTAGTGATAAGGAGCAGTAGCATGGAGGGACACAGCAGTGACAGGATGATTTAAACAACCTTTCTGTGCTGCTTCATCTTCACAGACATTGCAAATCAGCTTAGTATGGTTCTGAGGAAAAGAAGAGGGAAAGTGGGGGGACAGCGTGATGGAGAGATGGAAGAGGGAACCCATGGTCATTCTGGTGACGAGATTAATAGGCTGAGTCTCCCCTCACCCCTTCTCTGCTGGGTCCTGCTGCCATTCATGGATAGAAACACCTGAGACTTCCTCCAAGCAGTCTCACCCACCCCAGCAGTAATTTCTATGCCTTCTCTGTGAATGCATGTCTGCCCCTTTCTGCTGTCCTACTTTCCTCCTCATTACCAGAAACCTCATTCCTACCCCCAGGTATTTTCTCTTTTTTATGCCAGACAAGTGTTCTTAAATAACCCTTGATCCCACAAACACCTTTATGGTTCTCCTTGCATGGATCCTTCCCTCAATGCCCTGGGTCATCCTGCTACTGGTAGATGCCAGCAGCCATTTGTCAGTGTGAGGAGCTGCAGGAGCTCTGCATGGGGACACCGGCAGACCCTTCTCCCTGTAGGACTGGCATGTGGAGGCTGCCTCCCTGGCAGGCACCCTGCTGTTGGTGGCAGTGTGTGACCATCTCTGTCTCCTCACAGATCTCTCGCAACTTGGGGAAGCTCTACAGCGAAATGATCTTTGTGAATGGCTTTGTGCACTGTGACCCACACCCAGGCAACGTGCTAGTGAAGAAATGCCCAACCTCTGGCAAGGCCCACATTATCCTCCTGGACCATGGACTCTACCAGGTATGTAGCTATGGGGGGCTTCAGGAGTCTTGCGAGGCTGCCTTTGGGCATCAGGCTGAAAGAGCACACCCAACTGCAGCCTTGCCCCTCTGAGCACATATGAATACATTTTTCATGTTACTCCCATGACCCTCCAAGGATATTTTCTGACTCTGAAATGGGGGATAGAGCACAGCTAAGGGACACAAAACTTTCCCCCAGTCTCCTGTCCTCTGTGGGCTTCTGAGGGGCCATGTCTCCCTACCCAGGTGCTGAGCGAGTCATTCCGCATGGACTACTGCCGCCTTTGGCAGGCCCTCATCAAGGCCGATATGAAGAGGGTGCAGAAGTACAGCCGGCGGCTCGGGGCAGGGGATTTGTACCCTCTCTTCGCCTGCATGCTGACTGCCAGATCTTGGGAGTCTGTCAACAGGGGTATTGACCAGTCACCAGTCTCAGCCAGCGAGGTAGGTCCTGTGTGTCCTTCCCTAACGTGTGCCCTTCCTTCTCCTCAGGTACTTGCAACACTGATACTGCAGCAGTGCTGGGCAACACCTGGCAACCCTGTAGAAATTTTTTCAGTGATAGCTGAGCTAGAAAAAGCCAGGACTCCTCCTGCAATGCGTTTTATAGTAGCTGAACTTAATTTCCCAGATTCACTTGTCATAGGCTGCTTAAATTTTGTATCATATTTTAATGCCTAAGTGTTCACCATTTCTAGCAGGGGAAACATTTGTAGATTGTCCTTTTCTTAAAAAAATGTTGAATGCAGCTGTGCAGGAAACCATCAAGGAGGCTAGGATAAGGTAGAGGAGACATAAAGGCTTAGCGGGAAGACACGAGAAGGATAATGCATTATCACTATTCATGTAAATGACTATCAGCACTGATACAAACTCCTAAAAACTCCTGGAAATTACCTCCCAGTCAGAAACCCTATTAACTTGGAGTCAAGGTTGCTTAACTGCAGATCCTGTCAACTCAATCACTACAAATCTAGGAAATTGCCACTTATGTTTTCCACCCTTTCATATCCACGCATGCTGGGATCCTTCTCATGCCTCCTCACACACCTGACACACACATACCTCCTTAAGAATAGTAACAGCCCCTGTCAATTGTGCTGTTTTTAGAGAGGGACATATGAGATTTCAGCCAATGGACTAGTGTCTGTGAGTAGAAGCATGTTGTATCCTATGGTTTGCTTTTATCTGCACACAATTTGTAGTAGAGAGGACAAAATTCATTTAAGTGGTGTTATAATATTGTCCTATGAAATTCTCTTCTGAAAATTCCCTCCTTTTGATGGATGTGGCAGAATTTGCTGCACTGGCTTACCATTATCCATAGCAATGAGGAGGTCAGATACCTTGGGTAATGGACTTCCCCTCCCAGTAATTTGATTGCTTCCTACCTGAATTAATTTCCTGTACATCAGAAATAATATAGTGACTGTCTAGCAGATCTGTACTTGATCTGGTGAGTTCTGGAGCTGGTAGCTCCAGAAAAAAATTCAGAGGCACAAAAGTGAATTGGCACAGAGCTGGCTCTAATACTACAAAGCCAGCATTGAATCTGAGCTAGTGAGCAATGTTTATTCTCAACCAGCTTGTGAAGATTATGCCAGAGGTGTAGCAGCAGCTGCATGGTGCCTTGTGTGTGCTAATGAACTTTGTCATTGAGTTGAATTGCGTGTATGGAACCAGCTCTGTCGTCTTTGCTTACATGACACAATTAATGCTGAAACTAGATAATCCTGCAGCAGATAATGGGGAGCTGAGGAGATTTGCTGTAGCATTAGGAAATGAGTTGCTGCTTGCCCTTACTTTAGAGGTGAATTTGAAAGATTTTATCAGCAGCAAGAGCTGAGTGCTGTGTAGGCAGGTACCATCAGCATAGAAGTCTACAGAGTGTGCTTGAAGATGTAGTGACATGACAGTAGCCTGTGAGACAAGGAAGCAAGCCTCCTGAAACAAAATCTTATCTGTAGTGCTGTACCCAGTCTGGGGCACTGCATCTTGAGAAAGGTTTGATGAAACTGGGGCAAGTTCAGTAGGAGCCTACAAGGACTAGTGGTCAAGCAGATGCAACCCAGGAGGTAAGTCTGAGCAAGTTAGGGCAGAAAAAAGAAAAGGCAGATTGAGGAGAATTGTAGAAGTGATATGAGAATCTCTTAAAGAGTGCTGCAAAGAGGACAAGAAATCATGGGTTTAAATTCAACTGAACATGAGAAAAGCCAGATCTAATGGCAAAGCCATTGAAACGCTAGTGCAGATGTTCTGGGAAAGCTTTGAGCCATGCTGCTGGAGAGTTTTAGATGCAGGCTGGGCAAATGTATGAGAATTGCCATAAGTATAGTTGTTCCTGCAGTAAGCCAAGGCCAGGCAGCTGATCGCTCAGGGTGGCTGCTGGCCTCATCTCATCTGATTTTAAGATGCGTTTTGCTCTATCCTGAAGCAGCCTCAGCAACTGCAGCCAAGGGGCTTTTCTCAGGTCCTGTGGCATAGCTCATTTCTTCCTCTGCGCACAGGGTTTGCCCTTGACAGAAAATGACAGCTCTGATGACAGATCATGTGGTTGTTTTGTGATGTGGACAAGCAGCTGGAGCTAAAAATAAAAAGAAAAGAAATAGAAAAGAAAACATATGTGTGGAAAATAAAGTAGACTCTGCAGTGATACTGACTGGGATATGGGATAAGAGATAATCAGGGAGGAGTTTTCTGCCAACAAATAATGGAACAAAACATTTAACATTTAGGAAAGCTAAGCATCTTCTTGCTGAAGCTTTGTATTTTTGGTCAGTGACAGAGGCAGAAGGATGCAAAGATTTGTTTGTCAGCAGCAAAGCAACCATGGTAGTGTGTGAGATGTGTACGTCTCTGACCATCACTACGTGCACACTCAGTTTGTGCAAGTCTGTTCCTTTCTAATAAGTTTGAAGTTCACAAAGAGCGAGTGTGAGATCTCACATAATGAAATATAGGCCATCCCTTATTCCAGAGGAGAGAAGGTTTTAGAGCTGTTGTTTCCCACGAAGGAGTCTCCCTCGTGCAAGAAGTTATTTACTGCTCTCTGCATGTGTCCTGCTGGATTTTGGAGATTTCAGATGTTCCAGAGACTTCTATTTGGATTTCTGATTCGTGTCATGGCCTCTGTAGGAAGAGGTAGGGACATGGTATGCATATGGGATCAACTCCCCACCACACTGTGCTACATTTACTGGGATGGTGAGGGAACTCTCAGATCTAAAAACAGGCAGAAGAGGTGGGGCTGGCTGTGTTGCATGCTGTGGTGGCTCATGTTTGGAGGGGAGCCCATCTTAAGTGGCTTAGGCTGTAGCCTGTAAGTTATCACTGGGTTCTTACAGTGGGCAATATGATTGTTGGAATCTGGAGAAGCAGGGAACATGAAGGATCACCCTTTGCCTGCCTTGGACTTACACTCTTTCCTTAAGCATCTGCTGCTGGCTACTGTCCGATAGGATATAGATTTAGATCTGAGAGATGACAGTTTTTGATCTTTTGGGTTATCATGATGCTTAACTGCATAATGCTTTCTCAGATCTGCTGAGTTGTGTTGAGGGCAGAGGACTAAACTAGGCCTTGGAAACACCTTAATCTGTATAGCATAGAGACCCTCAGTTTCATGGGACAGCAAAAAGGAGTGGCCTGGTTGTCTTTGCAGCATGCTCCCACCTTCCTGAGCAGTCCTGCGCTGCCTGCAGCTCTGCCCATTTTGGGGCTGGTGAGGTGAGACTCAGTCAGAAGTCTCCAAGGGCAGTACTGAGATATGGTTGCTGTAGGCTGCTTGGGGCCAAGAACTCAGATAGCAGTGAGAGCCTATAAATCCTTCCAGTGAGGGCATAGGACTTTATCTCACTGAGGGGCAGGTGGGACATGGTAAGAGTGATCTGTGACTGCTCTGAGTGCTTGAGACTGCCCAGTGTCTCCAGAAGAGGACAGAGCTCTTTAGCTTCTGGCCTAGTCGTGGTCTGTAAAAACACTGTTTCTTCCTGCCAAATCTCAGCTGCATCTGGTCCTGGATTTCCCATGCACTCTCAACTTCTCTCTCATTTCTCCCTGACATGACCTGGCTGGCCACAGGACATGGAGATCCGATCCAATGCTGCTGCTTACTTACCCCAGATCACCCAGCTCCTCAACAATGTCCCTCGCCAGATGCTGCTGCTGCTGAAGACCAATGACTTGTTAAGGGGGATTGAGTCAGCCCTGCACACACGGGCCAGTGCCAGCTCCTTCCTCAACATGTCTCGCTGCTGCATCAGAGCCGTTTCCACGTGAGTCTCTTCTCCAGGCACCAGAGGTCAGACAGGGAGCAGTGGGAGGTGACTGAACCTGTGGTCCAGGAGCTGAGGGGGATCCCAGGTCCAGCAGACCAGTCAGGGCCCAGTCGCTGGCAGTTGACCAAGGCAAGCAAGACAGACCCTGAGATGGTAGTCAGGTCCAATCAAAAGTCTGTATCATAAGGCAGCATCATGGTGACGGGGCAGGTCTAAGAACAAATGAGAAAGTCTGTAGATCTGGTCCGGTGGTTGTCAAGCAGGTGACAAGACTGAAGACTGAGGTCAAGCCAAGGGGTCAGTATGTGAGTTGAGGTCCAGGTCATGGGGCTTCACAGCAGGGCATGAGCTGGGGACCATTACTCTTTCAGTGTAGCTCAGGCAGAAACTGAAGGTGCAGCCTGAGATTACCTGCGGCTCCTGGGCCTATGAACAGAGGATTGGGCAAAACCATTAAAGCTTATTAGAGCCCACCACTCAGGGGGCATGATAAGGCTCTGACTTGACCTCTTGACTTCTTACTCTTCGCTGTGGATCTCTCCCCCTCATCCCATCTGCTGTGGTCCTACCCTTGCTAAGTTACACGTCTCAGTCTCTGTCTGTGGTGTTCTCACGTCCATCAGCCTCTCCAGAGGACAAATCTGTCACCCTGGGGCTGAGGACAGGGATAGATTTGGAGGCCTTAAGGTAAGGGTTTGGGATTTGGCCCCCTAGAGGAGGTGAAGGGGCTTCCTGCCCATTACAGCCTGACTGAGGGGCTAGGGCTGACTGTGAAGATCAGGCTGATTTTTAAAAGCCACAAACAGGAGTCATGCAAGTGATTTCCATCTGTGAGTCTTACGAGTCAATGCACTTCTGCCTCAGATTCTTCCTCTTTGCAGATGAAATTACAGTTATTTCTCTGGCTGATGAGGGACCTATGAAGCCCAATTAGCCTCTGCTTCTAAAGAAGGGTGAAGAAATACTTTTCCTGGAATCAGTGTGTTAGGATTTCTGGACTCTTACAAGTGTGCTACTGGGAAAAGCTATAGGAATGTGCAACTGTTCCTCTTAGCTGAAGTGAAGCTGGGCATAGAAGCAGAGGATGCCATGACCCAGGACTGCCAATAAGAGAACTGGCTTCACAAGGGAGTAGGCTGTCTCTTCTGCCAGATTCATTCTAGAAGGCAGTCCCCAGCTCCTCAGAAGCACTATTTGGAGAAAATCCGTGCTTCTTGGGGATTCTCCAGATGTAGGATGTTACCCTCCCCTGAGGAAGGTGAGATTTACTGAAGATGTAGAACAGGCCTCCTTCCCCCGGGCTGTATCCTGCTGGATCTAATGCAGACGTTTTTCTCTTTCTAGGTACCAGAGGAGCAAGAGTCTCTCGCTTTACAGGAGGGCCCAGATCTCACTCACAGAAGCCCTGAGCCTGTGGCAGATCAACTTGTATGAACTCTTCCTGTGGCTGAAGGGGTCCCAGCTGGGGAACTGGGTCATTGCTCTCCTGAGACGAATGCACCATTCCACATACTGACATGAACTGGTGGGAGAGGCTCGGGTGCTCCCTCCCTGCCTTCTGCTCTCCATGGCACATTTGCCTTTCTGACTTTCTATTTTTGGGTCTTACTCCACATTACACACTGCACTGTCCTTGCATCCTACAGCATTAGCTTCCTCTGTGGCGCTGAGAGGTTGAGTTGGTACCAGAGCTCAACTGTTTCATGGTTTAGGAAAAGGAGGTATCATGTGATACCTTGTGCCAGGAAGGACAGGATACTTTATTTCCCCATCTGAGCAGGGTAAGTTCCACTCAGATTCCAGTGGACTGCACTGGAAGCAAATACCTCTCCTCGACTGTTTGTCAAACAATGTTACAGAACTTAAGAGAATCCCGACCCTACCTAGAATGCCCCAAAACATTTGTCAGATTCTTAGAGGGAGGTGGTAAGTCCCTTTAAAATGCAATAGGGTGTATATTAGTGTGAGCAATCTCCTTAGTCTGATTTCTGTTCGGGTGTGTTCAATTCCTCTCAGAGGAGTGAGACCCTGTGGAAAGCTGTCACTAGGGCTTCATCTCCCAGCACCAGGGAAAGGGGACACAAATGATGAGAGTGGTGGACTAGGACTTCGACTTTCTGAGGTCCATCTCCAGTCCTGTCTGCAAGTGCATTTGTGTTTTCGGACTTTTCCTGGCCTGTTTCCTTGCAGGTAAAGTGGAGGAAGGAGACAGTGATCTTACCTCTTTTCTGAAATTCAGGGAAGGCAGTTAGAATGACAAACCAGGGCTCTGAAACTGCTGGTAATGTATGTGTACTGTACAATACTGCCACGCAACAAAATAAATGTGACCTTTGGGGGAGGGATGCCTGGCTGTGCACTCAGAGTTATGTTTGGGCCTCTAACCTCAGTCCTGTTTCTATTTCTCCACTGAATGAATGATGCCAGGCAGTGCTGGCAATTCCTTGCTAGCCAAATGAAAGGACCGCTTGGTCTTTCCTCTATCCAAGAGGTTTGTTCCACGTCCTCTGGTGCTGCGTCAGATGTGTGTTGGGATGGGATGGAAGAGCAGGCATTATTCTACTGGGAAGGACACACCACACCTTGCCACCCATATCCATGCTGAGCCTGACTCCTCCCTGCCTGTGGGAATGGGCTGCAGCACATGAGACGTCACCACCCCATGCTGCACACTGAGCATTCACCTCATCACTGCCTGTGATGTTTCAACTGCTTCTGCCTCAGACAAAAACCTGCCATTTGCTCAGTGGTGCAAGTGACAGGTCTGATGACTGATTCTGCAGTTATGGGACAGCTACCAGAAAGTCTCACCCAGAGGCCTGCTTTATGTGAGATATATTTAGGATCCTGGGAGATGTCTCTGCTGCTTGTGAGAATTCCTTTAGCCAGGAAGGGTGGACGGAGGTGACTGCTTACATCATTTCAGCTTTCTCAGAGACTGTCTTGGTGAAAGGCAACCTGAAGGACAGGATGGGAATTTCCCTCTACTGCCAGAAATCTTGCTAAGCTGAGGGTTGTTACTCAGGCACCAGACTATGCCTGGTGCAAGCCGCAAGAAGGCCATTCACTCTCCCAGTTTCCATGCAGTTTCCCAGCTTGCACAGGTGTAAGACCCCACCTTGAAGTGAGTCCATTTGCTTGGGAAGGGAAGCAGGGGACAGAGTGTGAGTGTGTGTGTGAGTCCCTGAGGAACTGATTTTCTTGCTGGCTTTGTGGGAGAGGGAAAGGATGTAATCCAGAAGAGGTACCTGACTGCAGGTGGGCTTGGGCATGATGGGTTGGTGACTGCAGACATGTGGCTTATGACAGTGACTGCGTACACGTGCAAGAGTGTAGGCATAGCACTATCTCAGCACTGCCAAAAAGTCGTGTGTGATTGGCAGAGTTGTGGATAATGAATTACTGATTGGTTTGGGTCTTTGGTCTCCTCGTGCAGTCAATTGCCTGACCCTGGCATTAGCTCTCTGAGCCCTTCCTACTATGGGGGCAACAGCAGGAGTGATGTGCTCTCCCATCTTTGCTAAGAGCAAAAAAAAGAAACCCTGTCAAGACTAAATGTCCTTTCAAAGCTTGTCCCCAACCTGTGCAATGAGAGGTCAGATATTCCCTTGACTTCTGGGTTGTATGATGGCATCAGGGAATGGAGTGGTGGTAATTGCAGTGACGAGACTCCTGAGTTGACAAGGAGTCACTCACGGGGGCCCTGGAATATTTGTCCTACAGCCTGTATATGACTAATCTTTGCTCGTGTGAGTAATCTGGCTGAATCAGTGCCTTGCTCAGGCACTTATAGCTTGTAGGCTGGCTGGCATGGGTGATCCTATCTTGTTCTCATCACAAGTAGGGCTCTACTCAGAAGACTGGCCTGGTGCACCCAGTTAAAATCCCAGAGACCCTCCAGCAATGGTCACCAACTGCACATCCTCATCTTGTAGCTGCCTTTGCAAATGCCTTTCTCTCGTTCATGGCTGGATATGCTGACCAGAGGACTGTCTGGGTCTCACTAACATCTATGAGTAAAAGCTCATCCCACAGTGAGACCCTCATTTCCAGAGGATTCCATGTTGTGGAGAGGCTCCCAGCAGCTGGCATTTGCATTGGCTGTCAAGCCTGCAGCCCGCTCTTGGCCATGTCTGTTCTTTTACTTCTTCGAAATCCCACCGCACAACTGCTACTTCTGCTACCCAAGTAAGGTTCTGACTAAAAGTGGTAGGGAACCAGCAGCCCCTCAGACTGGTTTCTGGCAATGTGCAGCAGGCAAAGAGAGCAGAGTGTATTTGGCAGAGCTTTATTTATTGTCATTAGTCTCTGCTGGGAGGCTGTGTGCTGCAGTGTTAGCAGAGGGATTCCTCCATCAGTTATGCTCAGCTCTCACTCTTCCCAGTCAATCAACAAAAGAACAAGCAAACAAATGGAGTTTGACCCTTTAACATTCCTGCCTTGTCTTTTTGCTGAAAGCTCTCAAAGGTGAATATGTTAAAAGGGTTTCGAAAAGACACTTTCTCATCCCAATTTGTGGTTGTCAAACATGGGTAACCTGGATCATCTCTGTGCACTTGATCTCTCCTTCCAACCTGCATTTATTGATATTTTCACCACCAGCAAACACAGCCTCTGCTGCTCTGCTTGCAGCTGCAAGCAAACTGAAGTTTGGTGCAGACACTAAATGTTGGCCTTGCAGCAGACTCCTCAGCCCACCGACTTTTTCTTAGGACTAACATGGGAGGTTAGAGCTGGGGCCAGAGTTTCAAAACTTAAAGGCATCTTTCTACTTCTGTAATATGAAGTACTATGTTGTAGCCTTGTATCATCACCCATCCTAAGGCTCTCAGTGCGCTTGGACGTGTTGAGGAGCCAGCAGACATTTCATCTAGCATTTAAATGTACCATTATTAGATCCAGTGGAGGTGGAAAATGGAACAGTTGGGGTAAATGAAGTTGCTCTACAAAACTGCAAGAATCTACTAGGGTATGAAGTAAGCATGCTTTTGCACATCCAGCTGAAGAAAAGCCAGAGAGAGCATTAGTCCAGGCTGAAAAGCATAGCCTTTACCTAGCCCATCCAGTGAACTTTAATGATGACGAGTGGGTGGCATATATATTTGCAGATCAAGGCTGCATGGTGGCCTCAGCCATCTTGAGGGGCATATGGACCTTGTGCAGTTGCAGTGTAGAAGCTTTCTGAGTGAATCACTCCCTGCATATGAACCGTGACTCGCACGCAGCCTGGGCAGCACCAGAGTCATCCCCCTCTCAATGACTCCCCTTGGGTCACTGGGACCACCTTCCAGTGCATCACTTGGTAGGGCTCTTCCCCCACATCCACTTTGTATCTCTGCATTCCCCTGGCACTATTTCCACCCCATGCCCTGAGTCCAAAGGGTGTGGGCAGGCTGCTGGGTCCTGGAGCATGCAAGGAGCTGTCACACGTGGCAGGCTGTGCCAGGATGCCCAGCATTCAGGTGGGAGCAGAGAGAGGGATGCATGGAAGGGCACGGCCCTCAGGGCAGTCAGTGCCTTTCATCCCTGGACAATTCAATGGCTAGAAAGGGGATGGGTATTCCTTCCTCCTTGGGGCTCCTCTCTGCAGTCTGAGCTCTGGCCATCCCCATGTCACCCAGGGGATGTGCTTGTCTGGGTGATGGCAAGAAGTTTGTATTGTGGCTTTCAAATGGCACAGAGTAAGCAGCACTGAGATAAGAGGGGTGTGGGCTGGGGCCTTGCCTTGTATTCGGAGGGGGAATTTGCTGGTGCTGCTGAGGTGGGAGGTGGGAGGGATGCTTTAGAGGCTCACAGGTCTTGGGTTAAACCCAGGTCTCCTTAGGGCTTCTGGTTCTCTGGTAACTTGAATAGAAGTGCCCTAGGGTGGAGCAGGGCTGTAGGGAAGGAGCAATTGGAGCCTTTGAGTTTGCTCATGACTTCCTTCTTAGTCTCCTCCACAAAGCAGCAGAAGGGCTGCTCTCTGCTCTTCACCAAAGAATCATCCCCTGCCTGCAGGCTGAGCAGAAGGTCTTGACTGCTGTAGGAGTGCAGCAGCTCCCAAGGAGTCCTGCTTTCCCCTGTTGCCCTTGCTTCGGGCTCTTGAGCCACATACCTGCAGCTTTGTACCTCGGGCAGCAGTGCTGGGGACCAGGACCTCCAAAGTTTCCTAGAGGACCACCCTGCGTGCCAGCAGTGGACAGATCTAGGGGCAAGCTGCTGCCACCACTCCATGTTCACTACCTCCTGCCATGCTGTGTGGAGAGTCTGAAGACTCAAAGGCTTTCTGCTCCTTCCTGTTGACAGTCCTCAGTGCTGCTGGCTGGGAGATGATTGCTGTCGTACCCCTGTTGATGTGAGAGGACTTGGCCTCAGCTGCTTTGCTGCAGTGTGGTGATGGCCGGTGGTTAACGGGGCGTTGGTGCTCCAGGCAGGCAGCAAACTGCTCTTAGCAGAGCAGTGGGAGGATGCACGTGATTCTGAGTGTTTGCAGAAATTAATTTTGCTAGTGAGTCCTGGGAGTTTGGCGATGGGACAGCAGGAGAGAGGAAAGGGAAAGGAGAAAGGCAAGAGGAAAGGAAAAAGAAAAGTAAGAGGGAAAGGAAAGGAAAGGAAAGGAAAGGAAAGGAAAGGAAAGGAAAGGAAAGGAAAGGAAAGGAAAGGAAAGGAAAGGAAAGGAAAGGAAAGGAAAGGAAGGAAAGGAAAGGAAAGGAAAGGAAAGGAAAGGAAAGGAAAGGAAAGGAAAGGAAAGGAAAGGAAAGGAAAGGAAAGGAAAGGAAAGGAAAAAGGAAAGGAAAGGAAAGGAAAGGAAAGGAAAGGAAAGGAAAGGAAAGAGAAAGGAAAAGGAAAGGAAAGGAAAGGAAAAAGGAAAGGAAAAAGGAAAGGAAAGGGAAGGGGGAAGGGAAGGAAAGGAAACCTAGAACTTAGCATGATTCTATATGGACTACTGATAGCTAAATGGTTCTGATTTTTGTTTCACAGGTCACCCAGACACTGTGGTAGGCAAGTTGCCACCTCCCACAACAAAGAGATCCCCCTTCCTCCTCCTGCCCCTTATACCAGTGCAGTGTGGCATAATATTGCTGAGGCACAGTGGTCTCTGCAAGGCCATTCAGAGCCTTTTTTTGGTTGTGTCTCTGTGGAGCTATCCTGTGGCTGTTTCCCTCCCTCCCCCATGTGGGACTGATGGACTTTTCTCAGTTGTTTCAGCAGATCAACCAGGAGCTGTCACTCTGCCAGGGATGATGATCTGGAGGATGGAAAGCCCCCAGTTGGGAGGCAGTCTAGGTCTCCACTCCACCAAGGCACCAAGGCCACCAGGCTCCTGCTGGCATGGGGCTGGCCCTCTGTCAGCCTCACTGAGGTGCCTGCAGAGTGTGGGTCATCCTCCTTCCTCCAGCAGCTGCTTAAGTACTGACCAGGACTGTAAAAGAGCTGGACAGTGAGAAACTGACATTTGTAATTAATTGATTATCTGTCTGAGAAAAATTATCCTTTCCAAGAATCATACAGGTGACATCTTACTCCATGAGGTATCACCTACTACTGGACTAGCAGCCCTGCAGGAAGTGGTCACAGGGAATCCCAGGTAAACATGACCTCGCACTGGAAAGCATGTCTGGGGCTACATCAGGAGGAGTGTGAGGGTAGGGCAACTTGTTCTCCTTCTCTGCTTCATGCTGCTGAGTCAACATCTGAAACCATGTCCTCCTTTGGATCTCTTAGTTGAAGAGGAATGTCAAAAAACTGGATCGGGTCTGGTGGAGGGCACACAACATGGCCAGGACTATTCCTATAGCCTGCAAGGGAGATGGGCTTGTTTAGTCCTGCAAGGAAGAAGCAAAGGGATGAGCTTATAATTGCTGGGGACTCTCTGAAAGGGAATTAGACCCAATATCCTGCCTGCAGTGCCAGATGATTAAGCAAGGGCCAATGACCAAAAGTCACAATTTGGATAGTTAGGAATGAACTTCACCAGGAGGATGGTGCAAAGCTAGGACATGTCACCCAGAGAGGGTCTCCATCCTGGCTGACCAGCCAGAGCAGCTCAGCTGGTCTTCTGTTGGCAAGTCTCCCTCAAAGCAAGAGAGGAGTCAGACACCCAGTGGCCCCTCCCAGCCAGCCTGTTTGTGAAGCCATACAGCCATGGCACAGAACAGGTGGGGGACTGGCTCACATCACCATCGAGTCAACACTGTGGGATGAGGTTGGATCTGGGTTTTACCCTTCCCAGCTCTCCCTTCTGTGTCAGTATCTGTGCTCAGACATGAGATAACATCCCTGCCCAGGGCTTGTCTTTGCTTTGAAGCCCAGGCCAGGGCTTACCAGCTGTTTTTATTTGGTTTGGTTGTGGCACTGGGACCATGAGCCTGCCTGTCCTGGCAAACTCCAGGCTGGGTAGTTTACCTTGCAGTTTTTATCAGCCAGCCACCTTGGGTCCTTCTTGGGCAAAACCCATGTGTTGCCATGCCTTCCTGATAAGAGGCAGTGGGTGCCTTCCCAGGATCCTGCTGTCGCTAGTGCAGACCTCAAACAGGTTTTAAACCAGGACTAAATTGTACTCACATCTAGCTGAAGGCTTCCTGAGCATGCCTGAGGGATGCTCAATGACCTCTGTGTGATGGTAATCAGGCCTCATGGAGACAGGCCAAAGCATTTCCCTGACTGAGGACATTTGGCACAGAAGGTAGCTGGAGCCATACCCGTGTGAGAGATCTTCTCCATGCCAGCTTGGAAAGCTGTTGCTGCTTCTCCATGGGGTAGTGATCAGCATCTGACCCCTGCAGGGAGCGTGGCTGTGTGTCCACCCACAGCAGTGCTTGAGGGAGCCCTGGGCAGGACATGACTGCACACTTACCTGCACACCTCCTGCCAACTCTGTGCAGCTCATGGTGATCTTGTCAAGTGGTAACAACCTTTTTGGGTTGGCTTATGTGACCCAGAGAGCATCACTTTGTTTGCCATCCTCCATGTCACTCCAGATCAGCCACAGTGTCAGAACTTGGGTTTCTTTTTGCACAGCTTCCCCCTTGAGCTGCTTGCTCTAAAAAGGTACTTGTGACTTCTGGTGGTCTGGTAAAGACTGTTCACCTAGACTGCATGAGTAGTGTGGAGTAGGAAGGAGCTTTGGCATTTTACTATTCTTTATTTTACTTTATTTTTATTTGATTCAGAATCTTTGTTGCTGAGGCTACTTTTCCCTACTCTGATACATATGAGCATAAATAACACTCATAAAGTTTCTTCTTGTAGCCAGAGCACTGCAAAGAAAGGAACAAGACTTAGTTCTGACCTAGCAGGACAAGTCTGCATGTAAAATGCACCTGAACTGCTGGTGGTTTGCAGGCCTGCAGCTCCAGGCTCAGCATTAATGTATGTGAGCAAGCATCTCACCACAGTGTCTGTCCTGTGAGCCCCTGCCCTCCTCTCAGCCCTCAGCCTGACAGTGCCTCTAGCTTTAATAAAGCAAAGATGGAAGAGATTACTAAACGGTGGCTAATAAACACAATGACATGCACAAAGCCCGGTGATACCATATTGCTCTTAAAGAAAGTGTGGAAAATAGTACTCACCATGGCCAAACTATCCATCATGCTGATAAGGCTGAAAGGAAAACTTGGCAATATAAGATACATATATCCCAGGGCAGTGAGTCCCACAGCTGCCTGTACTGCACTGAGTCTGCACTGGGACTGCAGTTGCTTCTCTGCATCATGGGACCATCAGATAAACTGGAGCAAGGCAAGCCCATCAATGTAGCCACTGGGAGCAGGGAAACAGCTGTTCTGCAACAGCCAGTGTGAAGACTTGAGCAATGAGGTGATGTGGACTTGAGATTTACTTTGGGGTATCAACGCGCCTAAAACATATTGGTGTGAGCTGGAGAGAGCCCCAGAGGAAGACAGAGGGAAGAAAGCAGACTGATGTGGTGTGGGAAGTCAGCTAAGTGTGGTACCACTGATAACTTTGCATGGTAGACTGAACAGTCAGTTTATGGGAGAAGAGTCTCACCCTGGAGAAATGATACTTGGATATTCAATTATGTGCCCAAGGAATGAGAGTTACTGAAGCCAGGGAATGTGATGGAGAGCTGTGCAGGCTGTGCAAGGTCACCCTTAAAGCTCTTGCTGGCCAAGGGCTGCTCCCTGCAGTTTGCTCTTCAGTCCTTATCCTGCCCAGATTATTTGGTTAATGAAACTCCTTCATTTTAGAGACCACTCCATGGTCTTACTCATGGGAGGTGTGTCCAAGGTCTTTCCCCCATGGTTTTCTTTGGTCACTGCATTCATGCTTTCTGCCAAGCAGTGGCTGGACAAGAGACAGACGTGTAAGAGTCTCCATGGGAGGGTACAGGGCTGCAAAGCTGCTTGGGTGCTTCTGGGCCATGTGGGCTGTCCCTGGCAGCACCTGAATTTTGCCATAGGAGCAGATGCTCCTATGGCCCATCCCCTGGAGCCTTCTGCCAAGGCTGGGCTGGGGAGTCCCACCCTGATGACGTGGGTGGCTCTGGGTGCACTGTGTAAGCTCTCTCCACAACCTGTGTGAGTGAGGAAGGATTATTTAATTGCCATATTGTGCTATAGGGGAAAAAATTATAACGTGTATTGGGCAGGCAGCAGAGCACAGCACTGACTGTTGTCACTGGCAGTCACCTCCTTCGCTTGCTTAGGGGCCTGCAGGTGTAGGAGCATGGCTGCTGAAATGAAATGTTAAACCTCGGACATAAATCAGGGCAGGACACAGAGTGCTGTGTGAAGGCTGCCCCTGGAGTTTAGCTTTGCCTTGTCACATTGGCACTGTAGCAGGGATGGTCTTCCACCCAGGACCCTGCTGGGCTGGGTCACAATCTGCATCCTGTGGCAGCGTGAGCATTCCTCACCAGAGCCCAAGAAATGGGTCTCTGCCTCTTTCCCTTCCCTGTTGCTTTCCCTCTGGCCTGGGCTCCCATTCTGCCTTGCCATAGCTGCAGCCAATCCCACCTTTGGCTGTTGGGGGAGGTTTCAGGAGAAGATGGGGTGCCTACTGGGAGAGAGGTGCTTTGTACTGCAGTAGCACACGTTGGTAAATCACAAGGAAGAAAAGCCTTGGGAACAGCCCAAAGCAAACTCCTGTCTTGTGGTGCCCCTCAGGCAGTGGCACAATGGCCGTGTGTGATGCCAGGGTCATCCCTGACTTATACCAGGACAATGTCTGTTCCAGGACAAGTGCATTGGACAGGACAGGTTCTATTGCCAGAGCATGAGTGTCGGCAGGGAGTACAACATGACCAAATTGCCTTCTGACCTCTGAATTGGGGTATGGGGATGGGGTGGCAGGAGCAGGGGGAGAGGGGCTGGCCAGGCTGCCCAGCTCTGGAAATCAGCAACGCCTTTGTCTTCAGGGCTGCCCGTCATGAAAAGTAACCATACACAACAAATGCCAAAGGTAGAGGCTGTCCCTGGACAGCTCAGCCAGGATGTTTGCTCACATTCCCTGGCCTCACACATCCCTATGTCTGCCTTTCTTGTCTTGCTCCCATTCTTACAAGCTCCCACCAGGCCAGTGGAGCTGAAGCTGCAGCTGCAGCAGACAAAGGGACCCCACTGCCATCTCCACAGCCTCAGGCCCCTCACAGGTACCTGCCAGGACAGGGAACACTGTGGCCCATTGGAGCCAACCTCACAGGGGTAGGTCCCCGTCAGCTGCCATCAGGCAGTTCAGGCCATGCCCTTCTCCCACATTCAGCAGAGATTCAACACTGGCTGCCACCGGGGACATCCAGCTGGTCCCTCTCAGGCAGTGACAAAGGCAATTACCTCACTGCTCAGCTCCCCAGCTGGCTGCTGAGACACTTACCTGAAATTAGCTGTGGCCAATGCGTCGCAGAGGTGAATGCGGTTGCGATTATGAATGCACTTCTTGTTTGTCTTTTCAGTGCCGAAATCCTGTCAGCGAGGAGAAGCGATAATAACATGCTATTAAGTTCTTTCTGGATAATGTAATTCAGGAGTCAGGAGGCAGTTTGGTCATTTATGCCTTTGAAAAGCTCAGAATAATTTTCAGTGTCATTATCTTCCATTTTAAAGAGCCCGTTTCAAACATCAATACCAAGACCCCCTCTCCTCACCACCTCCTCCTTGCTTATGTGATTTTCTCCCACCTTTTGTTCTTGTTTTCTCTGACCTTTAAGGGATCTGGGATTTGTTTCCAGTCATTCATACACCCTGAAACACACCACACCCAGTCCTTTCTTTCTCCCTTTCTCTTTTTATAGTGGATTTTGGAACTCACTGCTATTTTATTCAGCATCTCTAAGTTGTGATTGGTGAAACATCCCCTTGCGAGGCTGGGGAGCACTGTGCGGGCCTCGGCGGCAGTGGGAGGAAGGTGAATGTGACGTGGATTCAGGTGCAGGGAAGGAGCAGAACTGCAAAGGTTTTCAGCACTGTGTCCCCCCCAGGACACCAGGTGGGCAGAGCTACCATGAGAGCCTGGCTGCCCTTGGGAATAGGGGCTGCAGGGGGGCACTGCACATGCTGGAGATCTTTGCATTGGGATGCCCCTGGAGCAAGTTGTGCTGCCAAGGCCATGGTGCAGGCGTGGTGCTGTGGAGCCCATGCATCCTGGCCACCCTGCTCTCCATCACTGCTCTCCATCTCTCCAGGCACAGCCTCAGCCAATGAGTTATATGCGGAGCTTGAGGCTTATGTTCTTTGCTCATGGTTTTGTTAATTCTATGCTTCAGAGTAAGCAGTTAGTGGATACTTTTGTCCTGAAATAGCCCCCAGGATAGAGAGCAGAGAGGCTCCTTAGCAGATGCAACTTCAACACTAGCTTACACTGCAGGCATGAAACAGACAGATGTCTCTGAGTGAATGCAGCAAAAATTACCCAGAACTGGGGCAGGAAAACAATCCAGCTTCTCTCCAGCATGCACAGAGCATGGCTGAAGAAGAGAATTTTATTCATTAACTGGCAGTGATCCCTGAAATGTCAGCCTTGGCCTTAAGTTTGTTTCTAGGCTTGGAAAGCATCCTAGCCTTTTTGTTTTTAAAAGAGAAGGTATGTGGCTCCCTCCATTTTTTATGTGCTGGCACTGCCAGTGTTACAGTGCAAATAGGAGGGATAATGCCTTTCCATTTGTCACATACTTCCTTCAGGGGGGAAATGGGATCTCCCAAGCAGAGTACAGAAAATTCTCAGGGAGCAGGCAAGAGTCACATCCATCATTAAGCCTGGTTCATATTGTTCAGCAGCTTCTGAAGGAACTGGTGGGCACTCATGTGCCAGCAAAGTCAGCAGTGGAGTCAGGCTGTGACCTGGCATGAGCTTATTTGCGGAGAGGGTATGGGAAGACTTGCACAGAGAGCAGGCTCATTGGCCTCGCTCTGCCTAGAGGATACAGGAGCATTAGTGGCACAGTGTGGCTTCATTATGGACCTGACCCAGCTTTGTTAGCATAGAGGATACAGTCTCCTTGGGACAGATGTAAAGACGGATGAGAATGCTCTTTCCTTTGTGAGAGATGTGGAGTCCCAGACATGAATGCACAGTTCAGTGCTGGCCAGTGATGCCAGGAAGGGAACCCACATGACAGCAGACCGGGTGCAATGGATGCATCTGCTCCCAGACAGCTGTGCCCACTGTCTGCAGAGAGGCCACAGAAACAGACCTGCCGCTGGTCCAGCCGAGATGGGCTGTGCCTGCCTCCATTGCCTGCTGACTCCGTGCTCCATGTCCAGCTGCAAGTCTGAGTGCGGAGGTGGATTAAATGTATTTCCTGGGGTCTGTGTATGGGATTTCTCCCATGAAGGTTTTCTGGTGCTTGGTATTTTAGCTCACATTGCAATCTCCCGCAGTGGGAATGCTCAGAGAGTCCTCTCTCCTCTATCTACCTACCTATTTTCATTAGATCTAAAGGACTTTCATTATCTCTGGGATCTCTATGCCTCCCTTGGTTGAAACTGGAGAAGGATTTGAATAGATGCTTGTCAGTAGGAAACTGGTAGAGATTTGGACAGCCCAGTGCCTCCTCTCAGGGCAGCTTGGTGAGATAAGCTGTCTGCCCTTAAAAAACTGACTAATAAGGGAAACATAAAGAAAAGAAGAGAAAGAAAGGCTGGTGAAAAGTAGAGTAAAATGCATTTCTTAAATGGCTTTCTTATATCAGCCAGATGTCCATTCACTCTGCCAGTAGCCTGGCCAGCTTAGCCCTGCTCCCAGAAAGAAGCTTGCATCTTGTTCTTTGGCTTCTCTTCTCACATATTTGTCCCCCTTTTCTCAGTCTGATTTCTCCCCAGCTTCTGCTGCACTGACAGCCCATGTGCCATCAGCTCATGGCACAACTGGCTGGTGCTATGGGCATGGCAAATGAAACACAGAGAGCGACTGACAACTGACGTGGGGCACAGCTTTCCTTTAGTCTCTGCTTTAGCCATGAGGCAGATGTTACCCCATCTTGGCCACATGAAGCTGATAGGGCTGTGCCCACCTGCCCAAAGCAGTCCATGTGCCAAGACATTTCCTTCTTGCTTGTCTTGCTGCACCCTTCTTAGCCATTCTGCAGTAGTGTTTCTCTCACACTTGGTTTGCCTCTCCAGCCTGAAGGAGAGCTGGCTGTGGTTTGGGCCATATTGTAAAGATGATCATATTGCTTATCAATGGTCCTTGTTGTGGAGGGATGTTGGGTGTGGTTTAGATCACTATAAAGATCAATAGTTTAGTCTTCAATAGTAGTGTAACTTAGACCTCTGCTCAGCCTGGGTGGTTGGCTGGGACAGGCACAGCAGTCAGGCTGGAGGCATTTTGTCAGGGCTATGAGGAAAGCCGGGTCTGCAATGGCATCACTGGGTCAGGAGCCTGTCATCCAGCCTGCAGGAGCACCAGCTCTGGCAGGGAGGTCTTAGAGCATTAGGGCAACCTGTGTGCTCATGGCATGTGGCTCGGCATGGGCATGATGTTCAGCTCCAGCTCACTTTCATATTTGCTTCAGATAATAACACTATGCAGGTTCCATAAGTCATCTGAAAACTCTACCTGGCTCTGGGCAAGGAAAGTTCCCCCTCCTGATTTAAAGGGAGGTCTGTGCAGTGTGAGAGCAAGCAAGTTGTCCCCTGACTGCTAATTCATTCCTGGGCTCTTCTTCCAACCACCTCCTGGGATCTGAGGCCGTGGAGCTGCTTGTGTGATTGTGTGTATGTGTGCTCCTGTTTATGTGAGCACATGCTGGCTGGAACACCGAACTCCAGCCCATGCTGGTTTTGCTCCCGGTGCACTGCCTTCTGCACGCTCCACTGGTTGTGCAGTCAAAGACCTTCTAGCACTAGTGCCAAAGGACTGTGACAACCCCCTGGGTGGCAGCTGGCCATTTGGTTGATGGATTATCCACTCCAAACGGGAGACAGTAATCTTCAGAGGAACAGAACCAGAGAAAGGGGCAGAGTTAATCACTGTGAGCTTGGACAGCAGTTGGAGAAGGAGGAAATGGGCAATTCTAAGAGAGAACAGTGTGGTTTGGAGGGGAAGGAAAAACAAAAGAGAAATTAAAAGCATAGAGCAAAAAGTCAAGGGCTCTTGCTTGCCAGGAGGAACAGAAGATGACTGGGTTTATTATATCAGGATAGGACTCAGCCTCCACCAGCACCCTCATTTTGTCACTGATTTCTCACGTGCTCAATGGAAAACAGCTACCCACTGATCTTTCCACAAAAGGACACTGCAGCCTCTGTCCATAAACACACAAACACTGCACAGTTACAAATGGGAGAGGTGGGGAAAACAGAGTGCTGTTTAATCTCTGTCCTCATTGCCTATATTGGTATGGCAATGAGAAGTGCTCAGGCAGGTATTTTGTGCCTTATGGATTCAAACAACAGATTCTGCTTGAGACTATACCAAGAAGTGTGAGAATTTGGCTTACAAAAGCAGCTCTGCATTACTACAATATTGACATAAAGATGTTTTTGAACTCCACAGTCTTACTCCAGGGAAGCCATTCTGGGCTTCACAACAAACCAGCTGCATGTTGAGCAGAGGGTTTTGTCACTTTTCTGTACATTGTCAGCTGGGTCAGTGAGTATATTAGCCACTGTTTCCAAATCTTAGTGGGTTATCTCTAGACTCCTAGCAGCCTATGCAGCACCTCTCATTCCACAGAAGGGCTTAGGTGTATAGGGTTTAAAAGCATTGCAAGTCCTGAGTGTTAATGCCCAAGTTAAAAATTGTATAACCAGTGTCAAGAGACAGGATATGTTTATGTTGTTATGGCATGTGCCAGTGGATGATCCCACTCTACATAGTCTTTCAAGTTATTTTTCTTATGTTTCGCCATGGAAGGAGGTGTTATGACACAGGGGTTTTGCAAGGTTTGGGACAGAGCCAGGAGACCTAGAGAGCCTTGTAAGCACTACTATTCTGCTTTGGGCTTTTATTAATATTAGTTAAAGGGGAAATCCCCACCAGTCCTGGATTGAGGTCCCTGACAGAACACTTGCATCCTCTTCATCCCCTTTGCTCCAGGGCTGTGTGTATAAAGCAAATGTGTAGACTATTCCCAGGCACAAACGTAGTTCTCTTTTGCTGGAAGTACAAACCACATGCCCCAACATCTGGCATTACATAGAATGAAGGGCAATGGTGATGTCTGAATGGAAAAAAGTAATTAAAATATTAACACTAATTACAATTAAAAGCCGCCATTTCTAACATGAAACTGGAATCTTAATGGCCAGGTGAGACCAATGCTCTATCTAGTCCAGCCTGAAACCTCTAAAAGTAGTTCTCCCTGGCTGGCCCAGAGGGCAGTAGAAAAGCCACACAAATGGACATCACTTAAGACTTGCCAAGTGGAGAAGTTTCTTCCTACTCTATACTTCTGTTTATAGCAGCTCTAAATTTTTAACAAGAAAGTTAATATCTCTTAACATTTATAAATATGTATGTATCTATTTGCATATAATGCAGCTGTGCCTGTTTTCACTAATTACTGAGTACCTTGAAACCTTTATAACCACTGCAGGGCACAGTGACTGATAAATGGACTGTGTCTTTCTAGGCCAGTCATTCCTTGTGATACAATGGTGGCAAAGACTGAGTCACTAAGTGGTCACCAAGGTGTCCTGTCCAAACCCTCCTAGGGAAGCCCTCCTCCAAGTCATAGGAGTCCCTTGGCTCCGTGACATCACTAGATCATCTTGGGCAATTGAGTTATGTGGGCTGGAGTTGAATCACCGAGACATAAGGCATCTCAGTTTCCAAGGTCAGTTCAGTAGCTCCAGTCAACTGCAGGTAAGTTCCAAAGAGGATCTTTAAAAATACGGTAAAGGTATGGTAGAAGTCCAGAAGATAAGGGGCTAATATGCATGTCTCAAACACCAATAGCAAGATAAACATGAAGCCAACCAAGGACTGTTGGTAAGAACACTGTGCAAATGGGCAAGAAAGAACAGATGTGGCTGGAGAAGGGGGCCATTGGGAGGTTGGGCAGCACTTTTTTGGGCAAATGTCCTTGTTCTGACTTCTGGAAATAAGCACAACATAGTACAGCACAAGTGCAGGAATGAGGTCAAGAAGTGAGCACGGACTATTGACCAAAGGTCAATCCAGTGCAGGGGGGATCAAAACCACTGAAGACCCCTGAAGCCTCTGACCCATTTCCAGAGAGATATAGAAGAGTGAACTGTGCATTATAACTAATTTGCATAGAAAGAGAGAAACTTAGCTCCTGGGCAGGGAAAACATCTATACAAAAGTACCCTCACAAAGCCTGGGTGTGTGCCCCTAGGACTGTGGACACTCCATCAGCTGGATTGACACTTGGGCCAGGACTGGTGGCCCTTCCTTCCTTCCTTCCTGCCTTCCTTCCTCACTGTCTTTAATCTCTCCCTCTCACCCTCTCTCTCTTGCACACTATCATTCAAAATTCACTGTGTGTTTATAAGGGATTAACTTAAAACAATTTCTGTGCCAAGTGCATCAGTTGTGTTATAAAGTAATCTGGGTTTGAAGAACCTTTCCTGTCCCCTCCCACTCACTGACCTGGTGTTTGGGCTATAGAAATGACTGTTGGGAAGCCAGAGAAAAGATGCTGCTGGTCACTGTAGAAGAAGGAATAACATGATAAGAGGAACTGCTGGCTGGCATGACTTTTGGAGAGGGAGTCAAGAATGAGGGCTGCAAGGGTTTTGGCTGAAGAATTTGGAGGAGGCAGAATGAAGGGCCTTGATATGGAGACAAATGGTCAGGAGATGAAGGTGGAGGACTCTTCATTGTATAAAGTCCCCGACTTTATATGGGGGGGAGATGGGCTGGCTCCTCCGATTGATCACCACTGTCTGGCAGGCCTGCAGTGCTGGGGGAACATGAGGCTGCTGAGGGACAGGGTCTTGTGGGGACATCTGTAGTCCCAAGCTGAAAGAAGACAAGAAAATTATGTGATTCAGAAAGCAGCCTTGCAGATGCACCCTGCAGGGATGACGGGACATTCCCTGTCCTGGCCTCTCTGTCTCTTCCTGAAGCTGCCAGCAGGGAGAATATCTGGGGAAAGTGACAGCACCTGAGGTGCATTTTGGCCTTGGGAATCCTCAGCCTTATGCTTATCATGCAGTATTGACTGCATGCTTTTGTGTAAATACATATTTTGCAGTTTTCCTCTGCTAGTGGGATTACCCAACAGTACTCATTGCTTCGGGGGGGGGGGAATTTTTTAATATGTAAAATACAATGGAAAAGGAGCATCCTTGTTCCAAGCACTTGTTAAAGAGTCTCAAAATCCTCAAGCACAGTGCACTCTGTGGTGCAACATGACTCAGTGTCTTTGGCTGACATCTTTGGTGACATCGCTGGTGACTAAAGTTTTTTCCCAAGCAGCAGAAAGTTTAACTCTGAATTACTGCAAGGACTGATATATTAATACAAGCAGTATTTCTCTTTTGCTGTTGTCATAGTGTGGTACAGATGGGTGAAGAGTGACTATACCTCCTCCTGCTGGGCTGAGAGTAAGAGATACTTGGGCAATACTAGACGCTGCCCTTCCATTATGGATGGGACAAAATGGAAGGCCAGCCAGATTCCACTCACAATAATCTGGAGCTTGTTAAAGATTCTAATCAGGCAGAAATATTTTCCCATCAACTCATTACAAATTATAAGGAGATTGCAGCTCTGGATTCTGGCTGCCTTTTCTCTTTCCAAAGTTAACGAGTGCATCTGCTGAAGGCTTTGGTAGCTCATTTGGTGTGACACATGGGCTATGTGGAGAAGGAAGGGGAGAAGGGGCAGGGGGCAGAGCCCAGGGAGGGTGTCCCAAAGAGCAGGGTTGTTTTGTCTGGTGACCTGGAGAAGGGCAAGTATTTCCCTGCTTCTCTGTCTGGGAAAAAGCCAAGGGAACGGTGGCTAGGGGAAGTCCTGCTCCTGGAGATGGTGGTGGCTTTTGAATGCATGATAGTGGATCTCTCCTTGGACTTCTTTGCAAGCCTGACAATGAGCACATGAGGGGACCTTCATCCTGTCTTGTATATTGTTTGTGGGCCTAGGATGGTGTGTATTGGCAGCTGAGGATGAGTATGACAAGGTGTGAGAAAAGCAAAGCAGTGCAGAGGCTTTTGGAGGGAGATTTGTTCTGTGGAGGTTTCTGCCTGCCTGTATTCCTCCTCACCCTGTGTCACTGAGAGGAATTTTGATATTGTGCATCAGTGCATTGCTGTTGTGGTTTCACCCCAAGCAGCAGCCAAGCCCCACACAGCCACTTGCTCACTCCCCCACCAGTGGGACTGGGGAGAGAAATGGAAGGGTAAAAGCAAGAAAACTCATGGATTGAGATAAAGACAGTTTAATAGGAAAAGCAAAAGCCATGCACACAAGCAAAGCAAAACAAAGAATTAATTCACTGCTTCCCACGGACAGGCAGGTGTTCAATCACCTCCAGGAGAGCAGGGCCTATCATACATAACTTGGGAAGACAAACGCCATCACTCCAAACCTTTCCATTGCTTCTTCCCTACCAGCTTTATATACTGAGCATGATGTCATATGGTATGGAATATCCCTTTAGGCAGTTTGGGTCACCTGTCCCAGCTGTGTCCCCTCCCTTGCCAGTGTGGCAGTACTTGAAGCAGAAAAGGCTTTGCCTCTGAGTAAGCCCTGCTCAGCAATAACAAAAACATCTCTATGTTATCAACCCTGTATTCAGCAAAAATCCAAAACATGGCCCCATGCTAGCCACTATGAAGGAAATTAACTCTACCCCAGCTGAAATCACCACAATTCCTCACACAGGCTTAAAACATTTCTGTCTCTTGGCTCACTGGCACCTCTGTTTTGCTCTCTGTGCTTCTAAAGGATTTGGCCATGTGAGGAGAAGCTTGCAGCTGAAGTGCCTCTGGGACACTCAAAACATAAACCATGTTTTATTAAGCAGCATCTGACACTTTTGCTGAGACTAGTACTAGGTCTTATTGACTGACCAAAGCTACCAAGCCTATTGATCCTGAGAGGCTGCTCTTAAATATGGAGGGCCATGGCAGGCTGTATTTATTATGAAGATAACCCATGCTCTTGTTAATCCTCCTTGTGTCAGCTACTCAATAACTTCACAAATTTCTCTGGATCTGCGAAGCCATTTATCTGCTGAGACAAATATCCTCCTCGCCTACCATCAGGGGCAAAGGTCATCAAGGTGGAAGGAAAGAGCTTTCGTGAAGTGATAGAAATTTGTGGCAAGACTGTTTTTGGAGACATAGTTCTGTAAATTCACCACCTGCTTTGCTGGTAAGATGCTAAATAACAACTTTTGTTTGTGCAGACCCTACAGAGCAGTCCTGACTTTTTCAGGTTCTGTAGTAAGCCCATACTCACTCCGTCCTTCCTTCCTTCCTTCCTTCCTTCCTGCCTGCCTGCCTGCCTGCCTACCTGCCTTTCTTCCTCCCTCCCTCCTTCTCTGAGCTCATCTGTGCCTCATGCTGCAACAAATGGGGCAGACATTTATCTTAGCCACAAGGACCCTTCAGAAACTTGAGGAATGAACAATGTCAGAGAAGCAATACCCAAGATCACAGAATCACAGAATATACTGAGTTGGAAGGAACCCTCAAGGATCATCAAGTCCAACTCCCTGCCCTGCACAGGACCCTCCCCAAGAGTCACACCATGTGCCCAAGAGTATCATCCAAAGGCTTCTTGAACTCTGTCAGGCTTGGTGCTGTGACCACTTCCCTGAGGAATCTGTTCCAGTGCCCAACCACCCTCTGGGTGAAGAACCCCTTTCTTATATCCAAACTAAACTTCCCCTGACACACCTTCAGGCCATTCCCTCAGGTCCTGTTACTGGTCACCACAGAGAAGAAATCAGTGTCTGCCCCTCCTCCTTCCCCCACGGGGAAGTTGTACACTGCAATGAGGTCTCCCCTCAGTCTCCCCCAGGCTGGACAGACCAAGTGCCCCCAGCCACTCCTCATATGGCTTCTCCTCAAAGGCCCTTCACCATCTTTGTTGCCCTCCTTTGGATGCTCTCTAGTTGATTAATATCTTTCTTAAATTGCACACGGAATATGGAAAGAGTATAAGCAAGACTAGGAGGCTGGTATCCAAGAAGAGTTTGTAAATAGATAGGAATTGTTGAAGATAAGCTTGAAAAGCACCCTTGGGCTGTGTGGCTGGCTCTCCCTTCCTGCAAAGTAGGGAAATGAACCTGAGAAGCATCTGTTGGATGATGTTAACATATGGTGGTGCATCTCCTGGATATGTTACCCTCCCAGTAGCCTTTTTTGAAGGGTGGGTAGCTATAGCTAGCTGACAGACATGAGTGAAGGCCCATTTTCTACCTGTTACACAATTTACTGTTTTCATAACATTTAAGACAAAAGGCACTTAGAAGTTAAAATTATACTGTTTCTGATATGGTGCCTAGGTACTGGCTAGCAGCAAAAACTTTCAAGGGAAAAGATGCTTGGAGTCTGTGGCGGGGCATTAAATTAGATTTATTTTATTTTGAACAGAAGAATGTTAAGTAAAAAAATTAAAACACATAAGTAAATTAGCATCTGAGGTTGCAGGAAGCAATTAATTTAGTAATTCCACGATGAGCTTGCAGGGTTTAAGGTTCTTGGGTGTGTTCTTAGATTTTTTGCTTCTGGCAGTCTTTCAGCTGCTATCTCTATGCTACATTGCTTCACACCTGGATTGACCTGCCTTTATAACATGTCCTTGGCATCCAGTCGAGGTGGTTTTGAAGCAGAAACAGTTCTATTAAAATGCTGCTGAGAAATCTGAGGCTCTTTTCCTAGTGCTAATAATACTGTGTTTGTATCCTCCGCTAATGTGGCTGTGCCTTCATGCTCCCATCTGAGCCCCTCCAGAGTCTCTGGATGTGCCTGCCAGAGATCCTTGTTCACAACACTACTGTTGGAGCAAAGGCAGGGAAGGGCCACTAACAGAGCTGGTGTCCAGTCTGAGTCTAGTTAAGTACCTGAAGTCTAAGGACCAAGTCAAAATTTCTGGTAACATTCCTGCTGCTTCTCCTCATTCTCAGGCTATGGTTCCCTGTGAATGGTGCCATTTCTCCACCCAAATGCAAGGAGGCAGCAAACTTGGTGTGGTGGGGACTATGGAGGCCTCATGCACATTATGGGATATAGCCAGGAAACTTTCAGGTGTGAATTCCCCTCTGCCTGATATTGCTTTAGGAAAGATGGGACTTAACATGAAATGACATAAATCAGGGTACAGAAATGCTTCAATTGCATGAAGATCTTCCAGCTCTTAACTTTGGAACAGCTACTACCACAGATTTATTTTTGGTTTTGTTGTTGTTTTGGGGTTGTGTTTTCTTTTTAGAATGCTTTGGGGTGGTAACTGAAAGGGACTTGAAGAAAAAAGTAGGGCTTCACTTCGGGCTATAACCATCTCCCAACAATATACTCAGTGTTTCCTTTTACTTCTATATCAGCTGGGAAAATGGAGGGAAAAAAATGGAATAAGTTGGTAAAATAGCTTGGCTTGGTTTCTCCATGAAGATCTTCTCTTTCCTGAAGTATTATTTTAACCTTTTCCAGCATAAGTCACTGACTGAGGGTAGTGCATGTCCACTAAGTAAACTATGAGTGGCTGCCCATCTCAGTGTCCTCACCCATCAGCTGAGCCACCTGCCCAGTCTTTTCTTTGTATGTATATTCTGTGGAAGGAGCGAGTAACCTGGAACTGATCTGTCTGCTGGGGACCAACGTCCAGATCTGGAAGAAAAAACAAGATTAATATTACAAAAAGTGAAAGAACAGCCACTGAATGGTTAGCATAGAGCCTGGAGTTTGGCACTGGGCTGGCAAGATGGAGGCAGGGAAGAATTGGTGCAGTTTTGAACGCGGTAAATCCATCTTAACAAAGGTCTAAGAAAGTGAAGTTGGGTTGGGATTTTTTTACTTGTAGACTAATGGAGAATGCTCAGCCTTAGAGAGGGCCAAGATCATACAGTGTGGAAGTAAACACCTATTTTTGTTACAAAAAGTTTGAACCGTTCATCCCAGCCTTCTAGTCTCCTGGCAACAGTGAAGAACAGACCATGCTGGGACCACTGTTTTAATCAACCTAATTGCAGGCCCTCTCTCTCCTCCCTCAGCAATCAGCCTCCTGGGAGATGGAAAACCCTTTCAAGCACGTCATCTAAAGGACTTGGAGACTCTCTCATTTGCCATGCTGCAGTTACATGTTTCTCACATCTGTGCAGTATTCATTTCATGTTTCTTTCCTGGAAACAAGGCATTACTTGGGGGAGGTTGCATTTTTCCGTCTGTTATATTAAAATGAATTTGTTGCTTTCATGTCACTAAAAAATTCCAGTTAGATAAACTGCAAGTTGAGATGTTTTACAGTTCTGACATGTTTCTCGGACTACCTCTCTGCCTGCCCATGGTGTTCAGAAGGCCTCTCTACCTCCTGCTCCTGTCCGTTCTCTAAAGTGCTCTTGCCTATGCAGATAGGCAATGTTTTGTGTACAAAGCATACAGTGATAAGAAACATCTTCTGTTATGATGTTACTCTGGTAATGGGAAACATCACCTACTTTCAGTCTTCTTAAATACTTCTAATACTTTATCTGGGAGTTCGTTTATCCTCACCTTCTCAACCTCCTGGACTTCTGCAGCCTCTGGGCTGCCTTTCCAGCATCTGCAGTGAGAGAAATCAACCCTGATGCTGAAGTGTCAAAAGATCACACAGTGGGAAATTCTGCTGTCTAGGATACCGTGAACAAGCTCAGAAGTGTGTGGCTACACTGAACAACTGGTATAATGGCTGGTGTGAAAATGCTTCAGTGCAGCGTAATTAAACTGCTGCATTTAGTGCAAAGGAACCAGGTTGTCTCTTTGCCCCGTGCTCTCTTTCACTATCTGTATCCACTGGCAGTAAAAGGCAAGAATAACAATTTTGTATTTTTCTCCTCAAAACTGTATACACAGTACTGGGTGACAAAACCCAACCACTCTGCTGCACAGCAGCAATGGCAGGGTACATCACAGCTTCCTCTTCTTGCTTCGGCTTCTTCTTCAGAGCACCTGAAAACAATTAGGAAGCCATTTCTGCCCATTTTTTTCTGGTTACCCTCCTCCCCCCTCTTTGTTCAGAGGATTGACCTCGAATTTATCCTTAGCAGAGAGGCAACCTGAACTGCATGCTTATGTCTGGCCATGGCTCTTCAAGAGTCACTGCTGGAAAGCCTCCCAGGCACGAAAAGAGATTTCTGTTTCCACAGCTGATTCTGCAGCACCTTGTCCATATAAAACCTGCCCCAAGAAATGAGTAGGACCCACATTGAGAAGAGCAGTTGCTGGAGGCTCATGGTGCCCATGTGGGCATCCTGCTGTCTGGGAACAGTAGGTGCCCCGGAAGCTCTCCTGCCCTTCACCAAGTGAGCTCTCAAACACCAGGCAGTATCTTGAGCTCTCTGGTGAACCTTGATCGAGGCAATTTGGCAGGCACTGGGGGAGACATGTAATTCTTTCTTTATTCCCCACTCTGACTTAGTGCTGTAACCCAGCAAAGACCTGTCTGTCAGAGCTGGGACCAGCCCTCAGCCCTCACAGGGGCACTAAATAAAACACCCGGAGGGATTTGATTTGCAAATGAATGGGCACATAAGTGACAACAGAAGTGAGCTGGAGCTGAGGAGTGCAGGTATAATGACTGTAATTAACTCAAGCAGCAGGGGCACAGCCAGTGTTGGGAGCATTGCTGGGGGTTGATGTGGGCAAGAGATGGGAGAGGAAGGATGGCCAGACACAGAGATAGTCCTCTGCCCCACAGGTCCCCACTCCCCACCTGAGTTTGTTGATAACAAAAGCGTAGTTGTGTCTTGTCCCAGCCACTTGGACAGCTGCAGGGACCCACATCTCTCCAGATGACATGCAGCAGGAGTTACTTTATTCCCTGTTTGGCCAGCTCCTAAGGAGGTGCCTTGAGCCCTCCTTTCCTGTAACTCTGTAGGAGGTGGGGGCACTCAATGTGCAGAAGCACTAGTCCCTTGCCAGGCAGACAGAGCCAGAGTGCAGGGAGGCAAAATCCTTCAGCCGCAGGTGAGCCCTTGCATGAAGAGCTGGGACAACTGGGGCCAGCTGACAGCTTCTCTCAGAAGCTCTTTAGCATTAAAATATGTTACTTGTTGACTTTACTAGGTGCCTGTCTGTAAATTTATGGTTGATCTCAGAAATAGCCTTAAATGATCCTCATCGCTGGCTGACCTTCTCAATTTGGTGAGTCGCCATGGGTCCATATGGAGATGCATCTATGGCGTGGGAGGGAGTGTTTCATGCACTCCTGATCATAACACCTGAAAAGTTTTATGATCACTTAAGATGGAAGTAATGTGTCTTTGTGTGCCCTAATTCTGCTAGTTACAGTCCTGTGGCCACCCTTCTCCTCTTGGTAGTGTATGCTTCCATAACCTATGGTGTTCCCAGCACATGCTCCCTTCCCACTTCCATGAGCACACTCTGCCCTCCAGAAGAACAGTGTGACATCTGCCTGCACAACAGATCCTGCAACAGCTCTAGTTCTTGGCAGAAGGACTTCTCATAAAGAGATGGGGGCTGATTTCAAATACAGGTGTTGCAAACAATGGTTACCACTGGTTCTATGCTTGGAGTCTGAGACTGACACTGGTTTTTAGGGTTTTATAACCTTTCTAGATATGAACTTTTTTGAGTGCATTAGATTTAGCATATGAGAAATTTCCACAGGAAAACATAAACAAAATAACCCCCCAAAACTCTGTTTTTGGAACTGTGCAGACCAGTGGGCCTGGGATGTAAACAGTTTTTCTGGCCAGGACTATGGAGCAAGGAAGGCATGTGCAGGGAACTGCAGGGCTCTCAGACTCTGTAGTCACCCTTAGGAACATTTACACAGGCTTGTTAGAAGAGGACTGTGGTTTTATTGCTGAAAAATTAATGTCCCAGGCTCTGTTCCACATAGGGTTGAGAGCACCTAAATGTGTGTCTGACATATTTAGAAAATAGATTTGCTGAACTTGTGGGAATGGTGCATGTGTTTTGCTGTACTGTAAGAACTTCCAAACTCTCCCTTTTCATTGTGGAAAATATCTGATATGAGGGAGGGGGAATGCAGAGCTCTGTGAACAGCTTCTGTTTAAACTTGCTACTGCTGATCAAAAAAGTTATAGGAAATAGGATTGGAAGAGGCTTTGAGAGATCATCTAGTCTGTCTCCTTGCCCCAGGCATGTCAAGCTGCACCTCCTTTGCCCTTGACAATATTTTGACTGAACTCTGGGCAATCTATTCCAGTGATTCCCTATTCTTAACAGAGTAACCCAAATCTTCCATGCTGAAGTTGAATTTATTGCCTCTTATTCACCATGGGCATGGAAAAGTGATTACTTTTTTCCTTGTAGCAGCTGTTCAGATATTTGAAAACTGTTATGGTGTGCTCCCTCAGTGATCTTTTCTTTATCTAGACATCCTCTGTCTGTTCTGTCTGCTCTTGTTTGCTGTGGATCCTAAATCTTTGCCCATTTCCCTTCTTATCCCCTGGGCTCTCTACAATTGGCCTCTGTCTCAAAGTGGGACACCCAACACTGGACATAATCCTTCAGGGAAAAACCTACATCACAGGTCTGTCAGACTGACGTTAGAGCACCCAATATGATACTCATTTGTCCTGTGGTGGTGAGACATGTTTTTTACTGCTTTTCAGATTGTGAAGTGCAGTAACTTCCAGACTCGTTTTTGTACAATTGCTACCTAGACAGCTGTTCCTTTTCCTGTATTTATGAAGTTGATTATTCCTGCTTAAGTCTAATTACATGAATATGTTCTGGTTGAATTTCATCTTGTGTTCTCAGATCATTTGTCCAATTTGCTGTGATTGTCTTGTATTCTTTTTCTGTCCCCTAGTGTATTCAGTCCCTCCCAGCTTGATGTCATCTGCAGATTTAATAAGTATCCTCCTTATTCCATTATCCAAGTCATTAATGGAAACACTGACTAGTGCTGGACCCTCGAATGAACACCTGTAGGATCCACTCAACATATCTTTCAACTGGCAATGAAATAATGATAACTATTTTAAAGAAATGTTTTTCTCACCAAATGTTATTATCCCACAGTCAGTTCATCTAGACAATCGTTTCTTGAATATCATGAGTCACATGTCAAAATGTCAAAAGCTTCACTAGAGTCGAGACATTGCACCCACTGCCTCCCAAGCCCTATTACTCTGTTGGAAAGGGAGACTAGATCACTGTGACTAGAGCTGCTCTTGCAAATCCATAATTGTTGTTATGCTGCTCTTTAAGAATAATTTCTACCTTAGGTTCAGGGCTCTCCTGTTAAAAGGATATGGCTCAGCACTTTAAACCAATAGCTTTCAGCAGCTTCATGTGTAGTCATAACATCTGCTTCACGCTTGGAGGTAGTTACTTGCTACTAGTATTATTTATACTGAAGGGAAGATGGAGTCTCAGGAAACCCTGATGATCAATCACACACAAAGAAGGTTGAAACTCAGAACCAATACAAGGAAACTTGTCCTTAGATCTTGGTCCAAAACATAAGTCGAGTAAGCCAGGTTGCATGCCTTAATGCATGTGGGCAGCACAATTCTGCAGCAGCATCAGCAGCTTTCCTCAGAGATGCAGGCACCAAACATGGCTGCTTGTGACAACCAAACCCCCTCAGGCTGAAGAGGCTCACAGCTCAGGCCTTCAGCTGCGCTGGGCACCAGGCTGCCCAACAGACACCATGCAGGGGCAGTGCTTAAAAGAAACAGAGTAAGCATAGTCCCACATTCCCTAGAGAAATAACTTGCATCTTAATCCAGGAATGAGGATAGGTTGTGCATACCAGTTGCTCAGAGGTGTCCTGGGGTGAGATTTTGGGCAGGTACATCCCCTCTCCTTGTGCACGTCCTGCTGCTGTCTTTGGTGGCCTGTGGCCCTGTTCACTCTGCCTTGCCCAAGGGGAATGAGGGCACCATCTCTGTGCCTCAGGTGAGGAGTGGTACTGATCTCCAGGCTGCTGGCTCTCTGGGCTGAGCTTGGCCCGGCTGGGTGTGCTGCCAAGCACCTTGGTACGTGCTGACCCAATGGCAGCCGGCTGTGCTGTGTTCTGCAAACGGGCATTTACATGATGTATGTTCAGCAAACAACTGTCAGGGAATATCAAACTGCAGTTGTCTGCCTATCTTGTTGCTTGGATAATTGGATGATAAAAAGCAGAGTACCGATTCCCCCCCCCACCACCAATAAGTGCATTTAGGTATTTTAAGCAGCAAATGTGCCAAAATGCAGAAGCTGCTAAATATAGAAAGTCTCAGCCCTTTTTTTCCTTTTCTTCTTTTTTTTTTTTCTTGTCTTTTCTTGAGATCTTATTGACAAGAACTCTCCCTCATGTACTTTGAAAAGAAATGAAGCAATCAACAGCAATACATACTTTTTTTCCAGTGTGGGGAAAATTTTTTGTTTTGACCCATTAGTTCCCAGCTGTGTTCCAACATCACACTGAGTGGTGTTAGCGTGACTAAAGGGACTCTTTCTAAAATTCTGAAGTTAAGGTTTCTAGTTTCTCAGCTCTGCCAAGAAAAGATTCACCTGTCACCGCACCATGCTGTGAATGGGTGAGAGCTGGATGAAAAATTCAGGAGCAAGGGAAGAAAAAAATAAAAATCAGAACAACCAACATGTAGAATGCTCTCTTAGTCATCCTGGGGTTTGTCTCCTTTCTACCTGTCCCTTGTCTATTTTCATATTTAAAGCCCTGATGCTGAAGTCAAGCCTCCATGTATAGGTGTAGGATCAAGGGGCACAGATTGGAGCTTTTCAGGGCAATTATCCCCTAAGTAGATGTTTGAAAAATTCATAGCACAGTTTTAGAAAAAAATAAAAAAATAAGGGCTGATGCAAATTTGTAATAAAATGCTGTGACTCATCAAAATGTCAACAAATTACATTAAAATTTGCTTCTTAAAGTGACTTTAAGACCAGTAAATATCCTGTATGTTGTGGATGCTACTGAAGCATCTAAGAGTACCAGCAGAATTGAGATGTATGTTTGCTGGTATAATAGATCAGGTGACCATGGTGGATCTAGTTTTCTTGTGTCTTATACTATTAGAAATTGAGAGTACTTGTGAAGTAGAAAACAGGTGTTCTGCTATAAAAAGGACAGCATCTGGCCAAGGATACCAAAGACCTGCTTCCACATGACTTACACTTTTTTTTCTCAGATGTTTCTGATGTTGGCATGTTGTTTACTTTAGCCAGAGCCCTTAAGGCAAGGCTGGGGAATGGTATTTGAAAAGCATTACGGTTGCTCTTTTTGGAGCTACCTGAACTTAGAAGGAATGTCTAGAGGTGCTTAAGTAGAACAGGCTTTCCCAGCTTGCTAGGGAAGTGGGAGCTGGACCAAGCCTTGTTTCCCTTTTGTCCTGAAAACCTCTTCCTACATGACCATAGGCCTACCTGCAGAAATGAGAAGATTAACTGGGAAAAGTGGAAAGTAGTAGAGCCTTTTCTTCCCTCTCTGGTGTGCAGTACCCTGGCCACATTTGAACTTTTAGGTCACACCTCTGCCAGACCTGCAGCAGTTTCTTGGTGCAATCCAAGTCAGTTCAGTAAAGGCCCTGCTGCCTGGGAAGCTCTGCATAGATCCCTGTAGAGATCCTCCCTTGGACGCAGCCATCCTCTGGCAGTGTGTGTGTGGGCTCAGAGGTTGCAGTGCAGGGAGAGTTTTTTCAAAGGAGATGATTACTGAGCACTCGGGTTTACACTTGTTCTCAGTGGGTTCAGCTTGCTGCCATCTCTGATGTGCACCTCAGAGGAGGGGACATCTCTAGGGCATCGCTCAAACAAAATTAGAAGTTGAGCAGGTATTAGCATGGAGCAGAACCTGGGGGTCCAGCTTACTCAAATTATCGTGGTTTTGCACAGTTGCTGGCTGAAAAACTATTTTTTATAGAGTTGGAATTTGAAATTTGTTGTGACATATTCATCAAAGTGCTCTCCTATATAGGTTCTTTGCTAGTGATAATACAGCTGAATTCACACGTCACATGTCCCTTCATAGAAACTTGGTTTCTCTCCTACTATTGGTTTGCTTGTTTTCATGAAACTTGTGAAAATATAATAACAGATAGAGATGTAGCTGTGTCAAAGATTTAGCTGAAATTTGTCCACAAATTAAAAACCTCTGGGGAGGTGGGGGAGGCAGGAGGAATGGCAGGCTGCTGCAGTTGCACACAGCATGTATACGTGAGCCAGACTTCCCCACAAGCAGGCCTTGCAAAGCCTTAGTGCATTTAGCAGAAAGTCCCAAGCAGGCTCTTCCTCACTCTTGCTGTTAGTATCCAGAGGGTGCATACAGCTTGTCTGCTTGGAAGACCTTGGGCATGGAGTCTTCTTCCTTTCATGCAACTCTTGCAGGGACTCCTATCTTGACATAACTCCTTGGCTTCCATGCACCCCTTTCCCTAACCAGTCCTCTTGCCTTCCCTGTATTGCTTTCTTCTCTCCTTCCAACAGCCCCTTGTTCTTCTTTCCCTCTCTGGCCCCTCCTGCCACTCTCCCCCCTTGGCCCCCCCAGAAAAGCTGTCTTGGGGAGCAGCAGAGAGGGTTAAGCCTGCAAGGTCTCACAGCTGTAGAAGTGTTGGTGGCCTCATGCATGGTAAAATGCCTTTTTGGCATGCAGAACTGTGAGCAACCACCCTCTCCCCCTTCCCCTCCTCAGGCTCTGTGCCAGCGGGCAAGCATTTGTGAAGTGAAATTACAGAGCTCTCTGGGTAATGATCTGCTCATTCGTTCTGTACAGCAGGTGGCTGGAGGCTGAATCCACACCACTCCCTCTCAGCTCTATTCCCATGCACATCAGGAAGATGGCTATTCCTCCCTTACAGCTGCTTCCACAGGAGAGAGGCCAGGGGAGTCACCCTCCCAGCAGAAAGATGCCGTGGGGGTGAATCTCTTTCTGCAAACTGGCGCAGTGGGCTCCAACCAGAAAGGCCACATTCACATGCCAGCCACGTGCATGGGTAGAGAGGAGATGGCATCTTCACTCTGGCTCACATAACATGGCTGTGTAAGAGAGCAGTACCACTTCTCAACCTGCCTATTCTTCTCTTGGTGTCAGGGTCAGGGAAGGGGAATTGGGATGCATCGGGCATGTCCCTTCTAAAACCCCTGTCAGTTAGATCCTGTGAGTCATAGACTGGCTGCAGGGACCCACCAAACTGCAAGCATTACTGAGGAGCAATTTGGAGACTGCTTCATCTTTCTTGCAAAGCTTCAGAATAGCCAACAGTGCTCACTTCTAATCCTAACTGCTTAGTGTTGCATTAAGCCAGGTTGGATAAGGCCTTGAGCAACCTCGTCTAGTGGGAGGTGTCCTGGCCAGTGGCGGGGGGTTGGAACTAGATTATCTTTAATGACCATTCCAAATTCTTAACATTCTATGCTTTATTTCTATTTCTCTTCTGCCATTTGCTTACCCAAAGAAAAGCTAAGCAGGTGTGTATGAAGCCTGCAAGGCCACCAGTGAACAGATTAATCCTAGCTGTGATACGTCCCTGTGATTTTCCCCTCTTCCCTTCCCTCCATACTGCTGCTGAAGGCTTCCTATACCATTGCCATCCTGCTTTCCCCTCCTGCCCTGCCAAATCCTTCTTGGAGCAGTCAGCCTGTAGGATTCCCTTTCATTGTGTTGGGAAGCACAGTCATTTTACACCAACAGGAGGGAAGGGTGCCAGGCCCCAGGCAAAGAGGAGCAGTAGACCCCTAAGCATGTCACATCTACTTTCTTTTGGCTGCTGGAGAATAAACTCTGAGAATTAGGAAGATGAAACTGTTTATCTTTTACACTGTTAGAAAGAATGGGTGCTGTATTCTGTTCTGGATAAGAACTTAACCTCAATCTCTGTACCCATTTTTTCCTCTGAGACTCTTAGCACTCTCTCCTCTCAGAAGGAATCCTGATAGGAGTTCCTTATCCACATTTATCTTGCAAAATAAATATTTAATAAACAAAGACAAATACTGTTAAAGGGCATTCTGAGACATTAGCTTATTCCCCTAAGCAACAGAACAAACAAAGCAACTTCATTAGCAGTAATATAACGTAATGCCCGACTGTCTCCCTTTGGGCGGAGGAGCTGAGCTTGCTCAGGTAAGCCAGGATCTCTGGGGGCTGGAGTGGACCAAATTGCACTCACAAGGATGGAGGCTCTTCCATGACACAAAAGTGAAGCTCTCCTTCACGGGGACTTCAACCTGGTCCCTGCAGAAAGCCTGTGCAGCCACAGAAGCAACACACAAAGCTGGGAGAGTCCCAGATTCCTAGCCCTGTCACAACTCCTGAAGGAAGTCAGAGCATCCGGAGGAAAAGATGTAAATGCTGCCATCCCGGTGTGGTTGCCTCTGGGGCTCCATGTTATTTCTTACGCTTTTTGGCTTCTGCATGAAAACAAAATCCAGTGAGCAATAACTTCACAATAGCAGAGAGAGGAAGACAGGGTGAAATGGGGGATAGCAGAAATGTGGGTTGAAATGAAAGAGGAAGGGAAAAAAAGATCATATGGAGGGGATGAGTCTATGAGACAGAAATCTGAGTTATGACATCTTCATAGTATCCATCCAGAAGTTTAGTTCTTCTTAATGCAGCATGGGTCCTGTAAGAAATCATGTATGATAAAGCACATCTTTATATATAAAGATTGGTGTATGAAGTACTTTAAAATTTGCTATAATCTGACAAAATGTTACATCTATTGCAATATTTTGCTGGTCTCCTGTATCTTCTCCCTGGTGATTTTAAAGCACAGTGCAAGCTTTTCATTCATTAAGTTTCCCAGCATCTTTGTAGGTCAGACTTACCTCTCGATTACAGAGAGCAAAATTTAAACTAAGAGTTCAAATTGCTAAACTGAGAAAATGACCCAGCATCCCAAGCCCCAGCAATGCTGGTTAATTTAAAGCCTGAGGGGCAGTGACTTGTGAGAAGGAAGACCTGAGGAAAAGGAGGCTCTCCTACCTTGTATTTGTGCAGGCACTTCATGGGAGAGCCTCATTCACTGGTGTGGGGTTGACTCCAGCACAGATCCAGCCACGTGAGCAGTCCCCAGAGGGAGTTGTTAAGTGTTTAGGACAGAGCCACTTTAGGCTTTGAAGTCCGTGGCTGTGCTCAGGGCAGGTCCCTCATCACCAGGGCTGCCCAAACTAGCTCTGGCTCCTCTAGCCCTTCTCCAGTCCATTTGTTCCTGTCATCTCTACATCGCTCAGCCCAGAAATGCTGCTGCCAGGGATCTGGGCGCCTACATGTGCTGCCTTGTCGGTGGCAGCCTTGGCCAGTGCTCATTTTGCTCTTAGCATTATCACCCTGTGGAGAAAATATTGCAGCACTGGTGTAGAGAGGTCTGTCTCCCTCAACATGTGATGTACCTCCAGCAGATGAAAATTTGGTACTATCAACACAAGAAAAGACAAAGCTGGGGATGGGAAATTCAGTCCTTTTAGACCTTTCCCCTATCTCTATTTCTTTTTTGAGAGCAGTGGCTTCTCTGCCTCTCTTTGCTGCTGGACAGCCCTGTCACAGCCTGTTAAGTCAGCAGCATCTCGCAGCACTGCCCTGGCACTCCCCATGCTCCCTCCTGCCAGCAGATTGTGTGTGTGTACACTGGAAAAGGACTGAGGGTACTCATGCCTGTCCCAGGAGACTATTCCTGACTAGCTCGGCCAGGCTGGGCCAACAGCGGTGGTTTGGTGGTGACCCCTGTGGGCATTGAGTGGGTTGTTTGCAGTCCTGTTCCTGGGACACTTTATCTCAGAGATTGCCACCTACAGCCTCACTCATCCCTTGCCTGAACTGCTTCCGTCCCGTCGTTACTAGGCTATCAGTAGAGAGCAGCAAAGTCGGGCTTGCTGCAATGTTGCTCCTGTGGTCTGAGATCAGGCAGGCTTCCTCCTCCCAGGCAGGTCTTACTGCTAACTCGGGGTTTTGATCATTTCTGTGCCCAAAGAGAGAAGACAGGATCAGATTTAGATCTCAGATGCAGCTGCACTGAGCCAGAAACATTGGTCTTTGGTAAACCAGAGCTGGCGCAGGCCCTAGGGCTATCAAAGCAATACAATTTTATCAATATCAAATTCTCCTGAAAACTAAAGATGTTCCCACCCTCTGGGAGGATCCACTGTAGAGCCAAGTCAGTCTGGCTTGGAAACATATACATTTCCAATGTACTCGGTTTGGATTCCGGTCCTCTCCTCCTGCTACTCCTGCTGCTCTGCAGCACACTCTCCCAAAAGTGATTCTTCTCAATGCCCTGCACATGTGCCACTGAATAAGGAACAGGAGATGCTGCCAGAGTTCACAGTGAGTGCCACAGGGATCTAAAATAAATACTGCCATGTAATAGATTTTTATCCACTGCCTTGCCGTAATCCCCATCTGAATCCCTTCCAAATTGCAGTCAGGCAGCTGTTTGTACAAGTCAAACATTGATTCAGCTGCTCTCGAGAGGGATTCAGGAGGCACAGGCTGGAGGGAGCACTAGGCAGGGAGCTGGAACAATGGGATTTATTTGTTATGTGATGAAGGGTTAAACTCTTCCCACAGCACCCAGCACCAGAGTATCTCCTCTTTCTGCACACAAGGAGGAGATATCCACAGAAAGGATAATTGCTGGAGCAGTGAGCATGGCACTTCAAGGAGCTCTCCTGTCCCTGCTCAGCAGGTCTTTGGAGGGCAGGATGGCAGCTGCCCATGGCTGGCTTGTAGGGGCTGCAGGCTGGGAAACCTCCTTGCAGTGCTACGTAATCACCTGCTCCTCTGGGGTCAGAGTAAATCGTGGTTTTCTCAGCATCCCAGTTAGTGTGTGTGGGCCTTTGCTTCCTGGGTTGTACCTGAAGCTTCAAATAGTCCCTGTTGAAACCAGGCCATGGTGCCCAGCACATGGGGCCTTTCATAGGTTTCCTTAGCCCATCTTGGAGCACCTTTGTGAAGTGAGAGATCCCAGAAGAAGTTCTGGAGTTCTGGGCAGTGGCTACCAGCACCGCTCTGTGCTCACACTGTTTGACTTTCTTAATGTATGCAATGTTTTTTCTCAGGGACAGACCTTTCAACTCCTTGCTGTTTTATTTCTACTTCATTTCATGCCCCCTCAATGGGCTTCAGCATTGTGCTTTTCTCTTTGCCCATCATTTCCCTGTCATTGGTGGGGTCAAAGCACAGGGCTGTCACAGACATTGGAGGACTGCACCCCATGGAAAAGTGGCCTATATTGCAGCAGTTTGTGAAGAACTGTTGCCTGTGGGATGGACTCACACTGGAGAAGTTAATGAGGGACTGTCTCCCTGGGAGGGACCCCACGGGAGCATTGGCAGAAACAACAACTGACCCTCATTCCCCATTCCCCTGTGCCGCTGGGGGAGGGGAGGTAGAACTTGGGAAGGAGGGAGAGGTGGGGGGAAGGTGTTTTTAAGATTTATTTTACTTCTCACTATCCTGCTCTGATTCTGTTAGTAATAAATTTAATTAATATCCCCACTTTGAGTCTGTTTTGCCCATGACAGTAATCGGTGAGTGATCTCTCCTTGTCCTTATCTCAACTCACGAACCCTACATTATATTTTCTCTCCCCTGTCCAGTTGCAGAGGGGAGTGAGAGTGGCTTTGGTGGGTACCTGGTGTCCAGTCAGGGTCAACCCACTACACAGAGGTAAGCAGGAGGAAAGGATACAAAGAAATTTCCCTGGCAGTTAATCACCAAGAGACGAATCAGGCAGGTTCAGTCTAACCAAAACAAGTCTGAGCAAAATCTCAAGTTTAGCCTAGAAGGAGCATCGAGCTTTCAAAGAAATGGCTTAAGAGTTTCTGTGTGGGGTATTTAGGCTCATTTCCACAACTGCAACAAACAAGTGGGATTATGGTGCCAGCCAGAGTGGCTGCAGCTTAGGGGTTGGGGCAACCATGTACTGTAAGGGAGAAAGGGGATTGCTGGCAGTGTTTGGCTTCTACTTGACTTGGAACTTTGCAGTTCAAGTAAAAATTCACTGAGAGAGAGGAAACAATTTAATCATCTGATTCACAGAGAATTCTGCTGCAACCACACTGGCCACAGACTCAGGTCATCTCAGATTGGGGAGGGAGAGGAATGGGGCTGCCCACTCTCCAGGAGAGTGAGAGCAAGAGGCTTAAGGCTCCTCAGTGCTAGAGAAAGTAACGGAGTGCCCTGGAGCTCACAGCCCTGCTTGAAAATGATGGAGGCTGACAGATCTGGGATTAATCTAAAGGTTTCAGCTCTCTGAGCACCGAGTGGAAATTCGCCTGAAAACCACAGTGCAGGAGCTCAACATGACGAAAGCAGTAACTGGAACGGGGGAGGCGGAGGCAAGTGTGGGTCAGATAGCTTGGCCCGCCTGATTATGTACAAAGGATAGAACCCTTGTCTCTTGCTCTCTCAGCCATGTGTCTGGGTAGAGAGGGAAAGTATTTAGTGCTAATAAGAGCATTAAAAAATAGGCCACGTTTATTTTGTACGTTATGCAGGCTCTGCTGTGGGTGCAACTTTGCATTGCTAATGAGATGTAAAGGCAAAGCCATACTCTCAGTGCTCAGCACTCGTGATTGTACCTGCTCATGCTTGTGGAGGACCTGGGTCAGGTAGCCTGCACAAATACTGCAAGCTGTGGTTTTGCCCATGCAGGTATTTGTAGGTGCTAGACTGCTTGTGTGGGATGGGAAGGGAGAGTGGGAGGCTGACTAAGAGCTGGAACCAAGGTGTGCTCTCCTAATGCAAACTTGGACTTCTCTTGTTCAGCTTATCTAGAAGCAGAAGGGAAAGGCAACCTCCTGCTCTGTCTGTAGCTTTCCTGTGAGACAAGGATGCTGACCTAGTGCTCAGTCCAGAATGTGAAAGGCCAGGGCAATCCTTTTCATCTGACTCGGCATCTGCTAAAACTGCTGCTTTAGACCGTAAAGTAATGGGGACACAGCAGTCTTCTTCCTACTACATCCAGGTGCAGTTTGAAAGGAAGGATGCATATGTCCTCCCTTGCCCTCAACAGCCTTTAGCTGAGGCTGATGAAAGTCTTTTCTCAGTGCAAGAAAATCACAAATTCTCGTACATCCTGCACTATGTGAGTCTCCAAGTATTAGCACAGCTGTCATACTTAGCCATGTCTGCACGCTCATGCCTTCATATCCGATTCCAATACAACAATGCCATCACCTCTGTTGCTCACATCAAAGGACTGAATGCATCACAGTGCACAGTTTAACTCCTTTCAGTTAGCTTGCTCTATAAAAACATAACCCACAGTGAGTGGGTATGTGTAATATATACCTGTGTATGGTTCTGCTTAGTGCTGCAGATGGGGTTGCTGATCTGATTATTTTAAAGTCACTGAGCTACATCTTCTGCCACAGATATAAATTGGTACTGCACAGCAGTGTTGCTGGTTAATGCTAGGTGAGGATTTGGCCTATAATGTGAATCTATAATAGAAACTTGTTTGTGTTCCTGAAAAGTGGAGATATTTTGAGTGTGCAACCAAATTGGCATTCTTATCCAGGCTTCGACATGGTATAATTGTAATTTCAAGATTATAATTGTTATTAAATTATAATAATGTAGCAGTGGAAGGTTAATTTAAGTTGTTGTGTGCTTTTTATCTCTTTAAAATGATATTGTTGAACTAAAATCAGTGTGGTGATATGTCCCAGTGCACAAACTGGATATGTAGCAGAGATGAATGAACACAGGCATGGTTTCAAACAAACCAGCCAAATCTGAACACATGTCCTCTTCTAAGAGAGGAGTTTAGGAGAAATAATTTTCAGCTCCATGATCCACACACCCAGTCATTATCACAGACATTATCATGGTCTCTCCCTGCTTGTATTTTAAAAAAGCTCAAAGCCTGAATTGCAATACAGTCATTGCTAATTCAGAGTAAGTGGGCGACACTGCAGCTGGTGTCTGTTTGCCCATCTGATGTATGAATAGCAATCGATTTGGATTTTTTCTCTAAACATGATGTGATATTGAGTATGAGACCACTGCCAAAAATCCATGAAGAATTATGCTTGATTTGGCTGGAAGACTAATGCCGATTGGTCACCCTATTAATAGGTGAAGCATCCAGTCCCCTCCAGCCTGGGCAGTTGTTTCTCCATGGACATCTTCCTCTGCATTTAGTCTCAGAAACTGGAACAACTTGTAGTAAGTAAAGGAAATAAGTGCTCCAGTTCTGAGCCCTGTACTAGATGAATTTCCTATAAATGTATACTAATACTCATCCTAGGCTTATTTTATTTCCTTCTTTTTTTTTTTTCCATTAGATTTACCCTCCTATAACACCTTAACTCTTCTTCAGAGAGTCTGACAATACTTGGAGATGATTGCCTTTTTATTCTGCTATCATGTGATTATTATGTATAATCATAGAATCATAGAATATCCTGAGTTGGAAGGGACTCACAGGGACTGGGCACTGGAACAAGCTGCCCAGAGAAGTGGTCACAGCACCAAGCCTGACAGAGTTCAAGAAGTGTTTGGATGACACTCTCAGGCAGATGGTGTGATTCTTGGGGAGGGTCCTGTGCCAGGCCAGGAGTTGGACTCGATGATCCTTGTGAGTCCCTTCCAACTCAGTATATTCTGTGATCTTGTGATTCTATGAAAGTCCAGCTCCTGGCTCATTACAGGACAGCCCCAAGAGTCACATCATGTGTCTGAGAGCGTTGTCCAAATGCTTCTTGAACTCTGGCAGCCTTCCTGAGGAGCCTGTTCCAGTGCTCAGTCACCCACTGGGTGAAGAACTTTTCCTAATATTCAACCTAAACCTCCCCTGACACAACTTCAGGCCGTTCCCTTGGGTCGTCACTGGTCGCCACAGAGATCAGTGCCTGCCTCTCCACTTCCCCTCACAAGGAAGTTGTAGAGTGCAATGAGGTCTCCCCTCAGTCTCCTGTTCCCCAGGTTGAACAAACCAAGTGACCTCAGCTTCTCCTTGTATGGCTTCCCCTCTAGACCCTTCACCATCTTTGTAGCCCTGTTTTGGATGCTCTCTAATAGCTTTATATCCTTCTTATATTGTGGTGCCCAAAACTGCACACAGTACTTAAAGTGAGGCTGCACCAGCACAGAGTAGAGTGGTTACTTAATTGTAATATTGTTAATTGCTATCAGAAACATGGGTACACCTACTGAGCTTTACAGCTATTTCAAGCTCATTTTATTTTTACTTATAAATCAGCTCCTTTAGTCCCACCAGTGTTGATTGCTCTTTTCTGAAGTCTGTTCGAAGCTGTTAATCTCATTCTGGAACTGAGGTGTGGGGAGAAGCCCTTTTCTCGATCAAGTTGACAGTAAGTCTGCTGCCTTGAGATCTTAGGAGACAAAGCACAGGTAAGCACTACATACTGTTGAGAACATCAGAGAAGTAACTCTGTGAAACAGCACTGTGGTTTGTGTTTATTCTCCCTTGGTGATATCCACATTAAAGCACTTCATTTACAAGTGATGACAAAGTTGTTCTCTGCTGTAAACTGAGCCTGAAGGCGGGAGGCTAGTGTGTGATGGAAAAGATGGAGTTTCTCAGAGAGACACATTGCCTTTGCTTTCTCACAGAACAGTCGTGAGGAGGAAATTCTTTGGCTTGACATTTAAGTACCAGAGACAGAATCAGTGATGCTGGGAAGAATTCAGGGGTGAGAGGGAGGTAAATTGGCTTGGATGAATCAATAACAAACTTGAATCTTTGATCAAAACATGCTTGCCTCCTTCCCCTCCCTGCTGTCTGTGCCAGAATTGGATGAAGCTTGGGGAAGTTGGGGAGTTAAAAAATATTTTTTAGTAAGTAACTTTGCATCTCTGCACTATCTCCACATATGGGGCTATATTGTGCCAACCCCTAGGATGATGTGACATAACAAGTGAAGAGACAAAAGATATCTGAACGTCATGCAAGAGGCCACGTGCAATTTCTCTCTTTCTCTGTGGAGTGAGCCATACTGCAGACAGGCTTTCCAGCAGGGGAATGGTAGAGCTCGGGTTTTGGCTGAGTCCTGTTTTCTCTTGTGCCTGCTGCATATTAGGTTAGAAAAAAGCTGGGCTGCTGAGACTTGAGTTTCAGTGCTTTTCTTCATCCCATTGCTGCTGTTTCAATACTGGCCTTCCTTGCTCAGCTTACTCTGTGTCTCCCACCGTGGTTGGTTAGAGCCCAATGCTGCTTCCCTGCCCTCTGCCAAACCTGGTGCTCCATGGCATGACTTCTGGTCCTGCCACTTCCAGGTGGAGATGGAGATACCAGCAATGTGTTGGCTCATTCCCATACAGTCCCTGCCAGGGAGACAAAGGCAGCACTTAGAGCAAACATTATCTTTTGCAATACATAAAGCTGTGATAAGTTGGGATGGTACTCGTGAGAAAAACAGTAATGTGCATTGGAAGCAAAAAGGGCTGTCACCTCAGACCTCTGACTGGCAGTGTCTGCTTCCTGGCATGAGATCACTGCTGAATTTTGAAGACGTGTTTTTCCACACAGATTTGACAGCTGCTAATGCTACAATTTTGCATCATCAGTGTGGCGGAAATTAATTTGTGATGTTGTAATGGAATTAAAACAGAGAAGAAAGTGGGTGCAACCTAGCCCAGTGTTCCAGTGGAAGCTCCCCTGGGCTTACACCTTTCTCTGAGACAAAGTTTGAAAAATATTTCACCGAGGTACTTTAATGCAGAGGTACTGGCTACGAAATGGACCACTCCAACATGTAATATGTTGTCATGATTTTGGTCACTCTGTACGCTGCAGTCTTTGGAGATTACTGTCTTGTGTTAAAAGTGACAGTACTGGTTTCTGGTCCATTCCAGCATTGTGTGCTGCTCTGAGCCAGGATTGCAGCCTTGCAATGGTGTAGCTGTAGTCAGTCATGCCTTGGGGCAGGGGGATGGATTATATACCCCTTGAAGTCTCCCTTAGAGACTTGTTTTCTGTGATTGCAATGCACACATACCTTGGAGGAATAACTAACCTGCAGTGCCATGGCACTCACTCCACCAACCCTTCCCTTAGCGACTCCTTTGTAAATGCAAAGCATTCATCCACCTCAACTTCTCCAAAAGTGGCTGCAAAACCACTTCTCTGGGAATAAGCGCTGCCTGTTCCCCTGGCAGCAGCATAGCTGCATCCCCTTCCCCATGGTGAGGCACCCCACAGCCAGAAGGAAGATGCACCAGAAGCAGCGTCAGCTTTTTTCTGCCGCTGAGCTGAGTTGCTCCAGTCCCTCTTCCCCATTTGCTGCCGATGAGGTAGCAATTATGCTCCCATCGATCCCTCCTCTCCAGGAATCACCCTGTGTGCACTGGCACACTGTCACAATCAATAGCCCAGCCCTTGTGCAGAGACTGCAAGGGGGCCAAAGAGGCAATTTGCTCACTGGACAGGTTACGATGAAATAATATTGTGTCAGAAGGTGAAGTGGCAGAGCGGCTGGCACTAAATATTTCCCTCTGTGGCCACCGGGAAAGCTAGGGCTCCACAAGATTTAAAGTCAGGCTCAATAGCTGCTGCTTAGATCCTGCTGGAGATAAAGTGTAACTGAAAGAAAGTGGGGAAATGATTGTTTAGGAAACAAAATTGATGTGGGCCCTTAAACCCATCACTTCAAAATTGTTCTGACTGGGAAGGAAAGGAGGAGATAAAATATCTTTCATTTTTGACCTCTAGCTGATGGGTATTAAACACATACAGGTTTCATTGTGGACAAAACTCAGGACTTCCAACAGCCGAGCTCAATCAATCAGCTTATTAGTAAAACATAAATATTGCATTCAAAAAAAGGAGATACTTGCCTTGAGAGTCACTGCTGTCATCCTAGCTTAGAGACATATTACAAATTAGACAAGCAAAGGTATCACTTTCAGCCAATTTTTAACAGGCAAAACAAGGGGAGTTTCAAGACTTTCTGAAATATTTTTATTTTGTTTTGAGTAGTCTCTTGATATTGTATCTCAAATGAAATGAGTAAATAGCTTTATGCTCATTACTCCCTGATTCAAAGCTCATGTTTGACATGTCATAGTCATCTCTCCCCAGTAAAGTATATCACAGTCTTCAGCTTTGCTGAGCATAAGCTGTGGGTGCTTTTTAGCTCAAGGGCCTTGGTGCCTGTACTACCCATTTGCACCCACTGCCCTTCTCCCAACAGAGATTAAGTACTTAGAAATACATACAATTACTTAGAAACACAATACTGATCTCTACCATGGAATCTATGTTAATATATTTATATTGAATTAAAACAGAGGTTAGTGTAAGCATGGAAGCCAGTGATAACAAGGTATTTAGTTAAAGGTGGGTTCACAGGAAAAGAAAGCTTAGTGTTTAGACCTGGGAAACTGCCTGAAGGCTGCTGCTGCTCCCACACACACTTTGCCACCTCAGGCACATCATTTATGTCATATTTTTTCAGAAGTGCCCAGTTATTTGGAGTGCCTCATTAGTGCTAACCCAAGTGTGGAGCACCTGCAGATGCCCTTCCATCAGCAGGACCTAGCAAGGCTCTGCACATCTGCTCATCAAGCCAGCCAGCAGTTAGGCATCTTGCAGTTATAATGGAGGCTTTCTGCTTTCAGTGTCTCTCGGTTTCCACCTTTGTCAAATGGAGGCAATGCTGCAGGACATAAACAGCTTAGTGGGAAGCCCACAGGCCAGAATAGCCTCTACACACTACATGGCAGCATGGAAGCCTTGGGCAACTTGGCACTCCTAAGAAAACCTTCTGTGCCATCATAGGCTGCTCACCCCAGCTGCATGGCTAAGTCCTTGTGATTTCTCCAGTGCAATGGTCTCAGGCCAGCACAACACAGGGATGGATCCCAGCGCTGCCACTGATAAGGTCCCTGTGTGTTGAAAAGCAGTCTGTGGCTGGTCTAAATGTAGGCTGCCCACAGGGCCCCTAGATGACTTGTGCTGGCTCTGCAGCTTCCAGATTAATAGTTCCTCACAGTCATCTTGTGAAAATGCAACATAGAGCTGTTTGCCCTTTTGTGAATAAATGGGGGCAGCAATGTTCGAGCTGGGTCTGGCAAGGTAGGGAGTAATTCCCTGGCAAGCAGAGAGAGTCTGGCTTCACCCAGCTCTGCAGAGGGAGAGGGTGAAACATGCCCCACCCTCTCCGTGCTTTTCAACTCCAGATGAATGGTGCTTATTTGTCACCACGGAAAGGAAAACTCAGCCATGTGCAAGCACAACATCTGCTCAGTGGGGACTGCTGCTGCCAGCATGCAGCACAACACCGTTTGCTGGACCCCATGGTACTCACCCTGGGGACCTCACAGAAGCACTGGCTGCAGTGCAAGAAGGGTCAGGGGTGCATGTGTCTCCTGCCAGTAGGCTCAGAACTGCTGCATCCGAGCCTAAAGTGAAGATTACGAGGCTGCGTAGGGATGTGAGCAGGCACTGGAAAGCTGAAGCCAGTGGGCTCTGGCAGGGCACGCCTCCTGCCTGTCCCTTTAGGTTAGGGAGTTAGAAGGAGTTGGACAGAGTGGGCTGGTAGCTGACAGGTGTTTGGCTGCTTTTCCAAGGGTTTGCTACAAGAATTTGGATGATGCCTCCCTCTTTCTGTGGGGTAGCTCCTACCTGGAAATGCATTTAAGAAGCATTTTAAGATTTCTTTATTTTTGTCTTTCTGTGCAGTGCAAATGGATCCCTAAATGCCAACACTTTTTTGGTACTGATTTATCTCTGGGTGTGACACTAATGTTTCACCCTTTCCAAAATACTGAGGTTAGGTTAAGCCATAGCATAGCCCTGCCTGGGGGCAAAGGAATGGGTTCCTGTGCAAGGCAGGAAAGCTCTGCCCCAACTATGGAGTAGCATCAGCCCCCAAGATACAGGAATTCAGTGGGGTGCAGGTCTCCTGTGGTTGAACTGAAGGTCCCATGCCTCTTATCTGTATTTGTGTAGTGATGAGGGCTTTCCACTAGAGAGAGACATGAGTACGCACAGAAAACCTGTTTGCTATTTGTATCACACAGTTCACCTGGCCAACATGGTGCAAAAGGGAATGGCTGGAGCTGATCATGAAATGAGCTTTTTCCCCCTGATGAAATTTTTACTTATCTATTCTGACTGACATTTGTCTTCAAGACAGGGTTTGGCAAAGAAAATCCTCTTTTTTTTTTCATTCTTGCTTTGAAAAAGCCCATTTTTATTCTTTTTAGTTCTTTCAGTAGAGGCCAAAATCTGCTGAAACATCAGACAGTCTTGCAAAAAAACATAATCAAGAAACTTGACAAAAATATTTTTATTAGAAATAACATTTTTTTAGAACAGCTGCTTGCTGTTTATCTGACAAGAAAGTGGGTATTACCCAGGCAAAAACTGGTAACTCTTATGTACCTTTTTGTTTCTATAGACGAAACTCAATTCAGTGACCTGTGAAATACGAACATCTTGAACATATGAAGGACCATAAAAATATCGAACACAATATATTTAACAGCAGAAGCAAAGAGTAACCTTCTTAGCTGAAAATCCCAGAGAGACAGAAATGTGGCCAAGGACAGTGGTGTTAATATTTCTGTATTTATGTGTCATTCTGTAATCTTTGCAGGCAGTCGGGCCCATGCTTTGCACACCAGAGGAAGCTGATCTTCTCAGCTGTTTTTCACCAGAAGACCTGCTCAGCCAGCAGAACCAAACCTTCTTAGTGTGGTGTTGGAACAGTGCCCATTTGGAGATAAGGGAACTGTTGAGTGAGATGCCTTCAGCATGTAATGTATTGTTATGTGTATACAGTGTAGATTTTCCTTTGTGGTTACTTGGAGCTCTGAGTGAGGAGAGTATGTAGCACCTAATGGTGCTTTGCCTGGGATCTGTGCTGAGTGTACAACTCAGGGTGGCAGGGCTGTGAGTCACACAATTTCTTCTATTTTTGGATCCTGTTTTTGAATGCTTTCCCCTGTGGTATATGGGTGGTTGAAGGAAACACACACATGCAGGCTTCACATACTGCAAATAGAAAGTCTGCGTTTAAAGGCCTCCAATTGCTTTCTTGCAGATCCTGCCAAGCTTCAAACTGCTAGTCTTGATAAACACCCTCTCCTGGGGTGTTGCTCACTGGGAACATATGGTCCCGTGGGAAACAGATGGGCCCAGAGCTGGGAACTTCCAGGAGCTTTTGGTGGGAGATGGGATCCCATCCTTTACCTCAAAGGCCCATCCTAAAGACACAGTGAGAGCATTCTTCTCTGGTGTTTTTCTAATCTCATGAGAAGTTCCCCTTCATTGCCATCAGGTATGAGTGGGTACTTGAAGCAGGGCGTTTCAATGTCCAGGCAGTGTCCTCCTTTCTGCAGGACATAGAAGAAATCTGAGGAATAAAGAGGGTAATAGGTAAAACACAAAGACTATGAAATAACAGCCTTTTTCTTTGGTACCTCCCAAATGGCTTCTTGCCCCCAGATATCTCCTGCACCACCCAGCATAAGACCATCACAGATCTCCATCATGACTGGAGACTGGGGTGTAAATCCATGGCTTTAACAGTCTCTTGTGAGTTAACATGGATCTGAACAAGTCTCCTTTCAATATTCACTCTTCAGTACAGGCCCAGCTTTGCTCTATCTTATCATCTTGGGAAACAGATGATGCAGGATTTGACTGATCCCTTCACCATCAGCAGCCATTCCTGGAAATGAATCACTGCCTCTGAGATTGTTTCCCTGATGCTTTTCATAGAACATCTGATATCTCAAAGAGATGTCTTTTCCTTTTCTGTTTATCTAACCTAGAGCTATTATGATTGTAGTAGCTGCTGGGTTCATAGCCCCAGGGGCAGAAAGCTTCATTGCATCCTGCTCAAGGCACCCCTCTCCTAGTTTCCTGTAGCCTTTCTGGATGCACATGGCCTAAACCCAAGGAGGTTGTTAAGCTCCTAGTTCCTATTTGTTCTTAATTTACCCTTTGAAAGCTGATCCTCAGCTAGTCTGGTTTTCTCAAAACTTGCAACCCTTTATTATACCAAGTTTTTGCTCCGGTTTGAAGCCCAGTCTTTCCATGGGGATAATTCCACACATAGGAGGCTAACTGTAGAGAGGTAATATAGGTGGGAATTTCTACCTCAGTCATGTTTTATTGTGTATCACTTCCTCCCTCTGTAACACCCCTCTGGGCCTCCTAGCAAACCCCTTTCTCCACTTGTTTACGGACTTTCATTCTGTTTCAGAAATCTGATAAATACAGAAGCCTTTAGACAGAAAATGTAGACTAAAAGCTGCTCTAAACCAATGTTTCTTCCCTCTTCTTTGTAAGCCTGGTGCACATTAAATGAAACTTATACGCTTCTTGAAACTGCCTGTGTTATTATTGGAACTGATGCACATTCACTCCATCCAATCTATTTTTATTTGAACCACTTACTCTGTATGAAACCAAGCATAATAACTACAGCCAATATAGATATATTTGTTTTTATTTAAGCTCCTAAGTGTGCTAAAAGCAAAGAAATGGTTTTCCCCCTGAAAACCAATATATATGTATAATAGGCAGAAAATGTATGTATGAGTCAAAGCAGGAGTGACCATGGCGTGGGGGCCGCCCCTGACATCCATGGGGAGGCAGGAGGCCGGGGAGGCTGGAGGGAGCAGGGAGCGGGTCTGCGGGGTCTGGCAGCTCCCCCAGGGCCGCCGGGCTGGGCGGGAGGGGAAAGGGCAGCGTGTGCCGCTGCTGCGGGCTCGGGGGGAGGGCGGCCAAGCCCGGGCCCGCGCGGGGCGCTGGTGAGCCCCGGGGGGCAGGACGGGGGGTTCGCCCTCGGGGGGAGGCGGCGGCCCTGGGCGCCCGGGGTGGGGGGCCCTGTGGCACTCCTGTCAAGGCACGTATTAAAAATGGCGGTGAGTGCCGCGCTGAGGGAACAAGGAGGGCAGAGCAGGACGGGACGCCAAAGAAGAGCCAAAGGCCACGCTGGAGCAGGCGGGCAGCGCGGGGCAGCAGCACAGGTGGGTCGGGCGGGACTGCTGCTGCAGCTGGAGGAGGCAAAGGCACCGACCACGTTTTCCGTCATTGCCCTTGGGCTCGGGGGCAGGCCCTCTCGGGGGGACAGCTTGTAATGTGTGGGCAGGGGATTGGGAAGCTGAAAGTAGGGAAGAGAGGTTTGGCAAAGGCAAGGACTGTTTTCCCTGAGTGCCCATTTATTTGTTTCAGTACCAGAATCGATAATTAGAACTTTGTTCATTGACAGTAAATTAAATTGGTTGAAAATCCCCTCAAATCAGTAATCTCCCCCAAAATCACTTTTTGCCCATGACACCAAAATACCTCTATGAGTGGATAGAAATTAACCACTTTGGGGATGGGTTTTTACCGCCAAACATAGGAAAGTTAACATGGCAGTTAACAGGCATCTTCCTTCTGCTCTCGTGGGATCTGCTCTTCTGCTTTCGTTCGTCAGGCAGCTTGTCACTTTTCATCGTCAAAACATTAACACATAGGAGAAGGGGAACTCCAAGAATTATCAAAATGGCTTATGAAGCCATTGGAGGGACTACTCGAGGTTAAATCCAAGGTGATTTGTGTCTATCCTGGTTGCTTTTGAAATGCAAGGTCACATCACCTATTCTGACCACACACATCATCAATTACTACTTGAGCGAAGTACAAGCAACTGGTCTTTGTGTTCTTCCTCCACAACCATACAGTATGTCAAAGCTAGGAAATACTATGATCTGATGAGTAACCATGGCTGGATTTTCTTTGTTCTACAGCTCCTACTAGAGCTCACAGACCATCACCTGCGTTTTCTTATACTTACAGGTCTTTTCTGTTAGAGTAGTCCCCTCTTCTTGTAACAGTTTTGTTAAGCCTACTCTTCCACAAAGATTCAAACCCTCCAATTTAGTTACCCTGTTTCCATGCTCCTAGGCTGTCTGTGCTCATTATCAGGCCCCCATTAAACATATTGAATTGTGAATGCCTTGTTTCCAATTGTATGGGCTTTGTTGGGCTTTCAAATAGCTGTTGTAGCAAGAAAGCTTTTGGGGCATTTCGGTTGGCTTTGATGTGACTATATCCCGCATACCACATGTTTCTGGTTTATTGTGTGATTTCTGTATTACCTAGAACTGCTTTCCTTACATCCGGTGTCCTAGTCCAGGCAGGTGTGTACAGATGGTTCACAGTAGTTAATCTGTAGCATCAAGTGATGCATCAACAGTTTTCATTCAATGCAGTTTCTAATTTTTTATATGTACCAATCTTTCAGAGACAGATGTGCATATTCAGCTGCTGGAAGAAAGCAAGCAAGTTCAGTGTTTCTGGGTGAGCCTGCAAATAGCATTCATGAGCTATGTTCCTGTAAGCACTAAATTTACACTTTGCCTGCTTCACCCAAGCTTTAGAAAACAATATGCAGGGACTGTCTCTCCCAACAGTTTGGGGTGGCCTATGCCACATTATGGCTTACAGAATCTTGTTTGGTAGCTTTAAAAAGTAAAAGAGACTCGCATACTGGACAGGTAGGTGCATAATTAGTGTTCAGCCTAATAAATAATATAATAAAATATCAGAGTATCAACATTATTATAGCTTTGTTTGAGATAAAATCTTTTGTTTAGAGAGAAGGTTTATTTAGATAGAAATATCTGTGCTGTCCTTGTACTTAATCTTTGACCCTTTGTATAACTGTTAAGTAGTACAAGTGCAAGTATACTTCCTTGTAGTGTGGGCTGTTTTATTCTCTATCTTTAACCACCTTCTTTTGTGTAGTTTGAGGAAAAATTGTTTTCTGCTAGGGCTGATAGTATCATATGTGGGTGCTTGGAGCATGGAATATGCCACCAGCCTTGGTAGGTATTTGGGTTTCTGACTTACCATCATGATGCTGAAGAAACCAGTGACACCGTTCTCTTTCCTTTCCCCAAAAAGCCCAATTTCTGGTCTGTCACCCACCTTGGGCAAGTCTTGGCCCAGCTGTTATTGTCAGAATGAATGACTGCTTCAGGAGTCAGCTGGTCGAGTGGTGTCTCTTCCTGTTCCCAGTGTGTCAAAGCCCTCATAAAGTGTAATGCACTGTGGTAATCTCCTTGTCCTTATTAGCAAAGATCAAGGGTTGAATAGACCTTGCTGCTAATTCTGGAGGGTTTTCCTCACCATGAAGAAAATTTAGATGGTCTCTGCCATACTGCTGTTGGTCTACAGAGAAGCAGAGATCATCCTACTGCCCATCTTTGGGCCTGGAATCCCAAATGCCTCCCCTGCCCCTGCTGTTTGCTGCCAGCCTGTGTGGGAGTCTTTAAGGGCAGATCTCTGTGGTCTGGGTGTAGAACACAGAGCCACCAGAAGCACTGCTGGCCTGTCCTACTTGGTCTGGGGCAAAGGAGGACTCTGGAGAGTGTGGCTCTAGTTCAGCAACAGGGCACTGCAGCCCAGCTGGGAATATGACCCTGTGCTCAGGGCCAGTGCAGACACAGAATTTTCTGTCTGTGCAAGGTGCTGTGGTCTAGGGATGCCTTAGTATCTCAGGTCTACAATGAACTAGATATTAAAGTAAATGGATACACAAGATGGATAGTATGACAATAACAACAGCCAAGAGAGGATGTTTAGAGGCTAAATTCGTGTATGGATAACATGCTGTAAGGACCTAAAGATGGAAGAGCATTCTTACTGTTAATTGATAGTGCAGGAAAATCTCAGAGGTCTCATTCTGGGAACTGAATGCCACTGTGCTAAAATCTCTGTATGCATATAAATAGTCCTGGCCCCAAAAACCTTTCAAAAGAACAATATCACAGTTCCCAGCATGTGGCTATTAACCAGAAAATGGGAAAGAGGACAAGGTAAAAGTGAGATGATAAAATCTGGCATAATAATCTGCAGTCGTGACACACCCACTCCCTTGCCATTGCCACGTGTTAAAATCCTGCAGTGCTTCATAATATTACTGAGTAACTAGCTCCCTCTTACAGACCAGATATTCTTCTTTCCCTCTGCCTTTCCTGAGAGTAAAGAGTTATATCCAGCATGCCACTGGACCTGTGCTGAACTCCATGAAAGATCTGGAGGATCTCAGACCATTAGTGTCAGTACACAGAGCTGATTGATCCAGGAGCATCTATTCAGGCAGGCTTCAGACCCCAGTATCTCCCAGTTAATCCATTTAGCATTGTGTTTGCATGTTTGCTGAGGTATTCAAAGGGGCTTTATGAAAAGGAAGATTTCCCCATAATGAATGGAAACAAACAAGATCAAAAGGCAGAGATAAGCAAACAGACAGGATTTCAACCCTAACCTGCGTTTAAACTGAGTGGCTGTCAATATTAATAACATAAAAGCAGCAGTGAAGTGTGGCTGACACATGCCAGGTAGAGAATGCTTAGAGACATCTGAAAATCCCATCACAAATTGCAAAGGCAAATGTAATCAGCATGTCTGGAATTGTCTTAATTCATTGGGTTTATATTGTCTTGAGAAGCTGGCAGGGATCCTCTGCACATAGCTTGTGCAGGCACAACTTTGTCCATTTCCAGTCCTTTTACCGGTTTTTGTTAGTCCATAAATGAAGGTAGGGGGTGATGCTAACACAGGATGTTCCTGCCAATGGCTATAAGTATGAGGCATTTTCTCAGTGTATTCAGAATTCAGGACTTGTTGAAATCACAGACCCTACTTGTCAGTCCTGTGTGCTGGAAGAATTCAATCTTGCTCTGGCTAAACGTGCAGGTCAGAGGACAGAGGCATTATCAGAGCAGTGTGGAGGCCTGTAGCTGGCCTGGCTGGTGCTGATTTAGGCTGGGAGAGCAGAGCAGGGGAGACACAGCAGAGAGGCAAGTAATGCTGTTAGTCAAAACCAAGGGTGGTTGAAGTGATTGTGGATTTGCAGTGCCTTTGTAGGACTATACCCAAATGTAGATACAGTACAGTGAGGAGTGGAAAACCAACAGGTAGTGGGACAGATCTGAGAAATCAGTTACAAAGGAAATGTAGGAGCCAAAACTGCAGTTTAATGTATCCACAAGTGCAAATTTAGCAGGCAGTGGCTGATGACAATGTAGGGATTTAGGGGCTCCACAGTAAATTTCCAAAGCCATTTGCTCAGCAGATTAGTCTGTGACCCAGAAAATCAATAGCCAAAAAGTGTGTTTTATGCTGAAGCTGGCAAACAGGTGCAAAATCACAGTAAATAGATGCAGAATGACTGCACTCTCATGTCTGTATAAATACATCTGGTGGAATTGTGGGAGGGCTACAGTGCACTCAGATACATTTTTCTGATGGGACTTTGGCAATGGAAAGGGAATATTTGGCAGGATTTGAAGTAGTGGTGGTAGGAGTACCTTGTGAGCTCAGGGTGCAGAGCAGGCTGTTTTCAGTGTCTATTAGGGCATTGGCCCTAAAAAGAGAGGGTAAACACCACAAGAGTCAGCTGTAGGGAGACATAATTTGATTTAATGGACTCATCCAGGCAACTAAAGGGCCTATATGATTCCTAAAATACAAACACTACAGGGAAATCTATTAACAGTGACTCAAATAAAAGCCTAGCTGGAAGTGAATCGCAGAGCCAGCTGTCACTGAGCAGTGAATCCTGGCTGCTAAACCATGAGTGTAGTACACAGCACACAAGTGAATGGGCATTGCTAACCCAGAGACTCCTGACTGGTTCTGAAGAACATCTGCTATTTCAGGTCAGGTTTATGTGTCAGTGTTGGCACTGCTGACACCATTTCCAGAGCTGGTAAAGAAAAGAGGTGGCAGCACTGCAACACCAAGCCAGGTAGAGAAGGAAGATGAGTGAATAGCACAGGTTGAAGGTGCAGGGGGAAGAGAAGACAGCTGTGACAGTAGCTGAAGTAGAATAAAAGAGCTGAGGAGGTCAAACAAACATATAAAGAGCATTAATTGATTTCTAAATGAATCTCAACTGCAGAAATGCTGTTCTTGAACAAGGTGCTGCTTCTGTAACCTGGATCCACAGTCAAGGAGGACTGGTGAGAGTAGTGGGCAAAAACAGATTTGCTATGAAACACCCATGTGGAGCTGAAGACAAGCTCTGGGTGACTAAGGCTAGATAGAGTGAGGCTGGATTAAGAAAAAAAGAAAATGGGATGCTAGCAAGAGACTATAGACCTTCTTTCCAAATGGTTTCTAAGTTTGAATTGTCTATGGCCATACTGGCATTGAAATATCAAGTGAACTGCTGCTCTTTCTTCCCCGGGGGAATGGTCAGAGCTGGAATAACTCAGCAGCCCTGTGCTGGTGGATTTGTTTTTATTTCGAACAATAATGATATTATTTCCCTCCTCCTACTGCCCTTTATTCTCAAGTGTTTAGAATTGGTATTTCTGCTATAACTAGGTCAGGGAACCTAAGTAGGTCAGGGTGACTCTCTAAGCGTGGCAGATCTAGAAGCAAAGCTGGGGAGGGAAGACCTGTCTGTGTGTGTAAACAAAAGGTGGCAATCTGGGCCTAGGGGAAGGGATGATCTCAAAGTGAAGTGGTGAGAGCCTGAGAAATAACCTTGTGGGAACTGAGGAAGGAAAATGAGGTGTGGGGCAAGGAACAGGGACTGAAGGAGCAAGAAGGTTTGGGAATGAAGTATGAGCTGATGGGAGGAGTAGAGAAGAGAATGGGATTACAGCTGTAGATGTGAGGAGAGCAGAGAAAGGGATAAAGGATTAGAGAGGGGCTAAAGCTGAGGAGGGGGAGAGAAAGGGATGTGTAGGTGGGAGCAGCTGAGAAGGACTGGGAAGGGGCTTGCATGGAGGACAGAAGGTGGCAAAAGGTGGTGAAAAGGCTGAGATGGTGAAGTGTATCTGAAAGGGAAAGAGTGTGAAGGGGACAGGAGGGATGATGTTTTTAACTACAGAGTGATCAGGGAGAGAGAAACATGGTATTCATATAGCGTGAAGCTGCCAATCCCAGCAAAGCTGTGGTGAAGCTGTCATTGTGTGTCTTCCCTCCTCTCTGGGAAGGGTGAGTATTCTGAAGGCAAAATTACAAAAGAAAAGGGATCTGTGACTCTGCTTGTGCTCCTAAGTTGCACCTCATTCTGCAGGGACATTGCTGACTTGATTTCAAAGCTCTGACTCCCATCCAAAGTTTGGTGTTCTTCTGCTGGAGTCATCAAAATCTGCTTCCCTCAAAAGCAAAGATGATGAAGCTGCAGCAATGGGAAAAGATGTTTACACCAAAGAGAAACCCCCAGGGTTTGAAAGTCAGTCATTCTTATGTGCCTCATTTTGTGTCTTTGTCACCCAATGCCTTGCATGTTTGGGGTTGGCAGGTTGAAAATGATGCATGCTACCCTGTGGGACCCCTCAAACTAGTGCTCCATGAAAATATGGAGACTTCATCTCCCCATCTGCAGCATCTCTCTCCTTTTATCGCATTTTAAGTATGTTCATGGGTGCAAAATCAGTGCAACCATGCAGACTGCATCTGCTGTGGGAGGGCATTCTGGCTCTGTTTCACGCACTTGGGAATACTTTCTGAACTGAGTTGGACACTGCCTTGCATTGTACCTTGTGGTCTCTCGGGCAGCTTATGTCTGCATTCAGCCCTCCTGATAATGGTTATGCTGTCCTGTTACGGTGTTGCTCAGAGGACAGTTAAGGTGGCAGCCTGAAGGGAGGGCTGTCCTGTTTTATTATTATTGTCATCCATGGCTGTAAGATCCTCTGGGGTAGCGTTGGCAGTGGGGCAACCAGAGCTGTTATCTGTGGCTCACATATGGAGATCTGCTGCACTGGACCCCTTGTCAATGGTCCTTACTCCCATAGTTGCCTTATTAATACTGAAAGTAATTTTAGTTTTCTTCTTCCATGGAGGTTATTACTTTTGGCCTAGCTACTTATCAAGTTTTACTGAGTTTAGCTTTTTCTATTTGTTTTAGATAGCAGTTACATGAAGCTCTACTGAAATTCACCTCTTAGGGCTAAGAGCAGTGAATTTGGAGGAGATGGAAGAAGGCCGAAAAAAATATTTGTTACGGAGGGGGTGAGTTTCCTAATGATACCAGCCTGGTGAGCCTTCTTTCCCTTTTTCTTTAGCAGAGATGTTGCTGTGAAGGGGCTATGCAGCTTTGGTTCTAGCAGCCAAATCCACGGATCACCTTTGGACCATTGGCAGATCCATAAAGTTATCTGTGTATAGGCACTGTAAACAGATGTAATCAGTTGGAGTCAAGGCAGGAAAAGCTTTAGGGATATTGATTTGTTTGGTTTTTTTTTTTAACCAAAATCTCTGTGTGGATCCAAGACCAAGACAAGGCAGCAGCATTTACTCTTTACTGGCAGTAAAGAGTTTTGACTATGGATAGTCTGCAATATTCCCACAAGAACAGAGGGTGAAGTTGGGTTTTTCTCCAAAACAGTTGGATGTCTCATCTGGGGATACTCTTTACAATGAATTAAACCTCTGGATGATCCTAACTTGGTTGTAATTCCAAAGCTGTAATTTCATGACACCCTCTAGTGACCAGGTTAAGAGTATTAAACAACAATTTAAAAAAAATTGAGGAACATAAAATTTGGTTTTTTTCTGTTATCTCAGAGTATTGTTTCAGGGTGAAGTTTTTCCTCAGTACTTTAATTTACTAGAAAAATTGAAGTACATTTGTTAAACCCCTTTGGGCTGCAATTCATAGCCATTTGATCTTTTTCTTTACTCCAAATACTACTTCTGACCATGAATGCTTATATTGCTTAAAAAAATGCAAAACAAATATGAGCTTATTTTGATGGTGAAGTGTCTGGAACAAAAATATTATAGTTAGAATTTTTCCAAATATTTTATTTGATTAAACACCATGGAGTTCTGTGGGAACTGGAATGCAGTATGAAGAGATGAGCTTTCCAGGTGTAGCAGGGAATTAATGTCACAACTTTGTAATTGAGTTTTTTGAATACAAACACAAATTTTGTGAAATCGGTAGCAATTTGCCAGAACTGTGATGACAGCATCTAATTTTATTATTACCCCAACTATTATTATTATTGTCAGAGTTAAGCTTTACCCATCTGCTTTCTTCTGTGCACACATTAAGAACAAGGGCCACTCTGGGACTTCACTGCAGAGTTCAGGCATAGCAAAGCAGTGTAGCTACATGCATCAGACATGAGGAATAATCACTGCTGAGATGAGGCAGACACCTGGGATTAGTGATAGGCAGAGTCACTAAAATCCACCATGGTATTGATACCTCTTAAAAGGAGCACCAACAGTTGAAAAATTACGGAATACCATTATGTTGTTCTGAACATGGGTGTCCTGAAATTGAAGGTGGGCCTGAGATCCAGTTGGTTCTGGTCTTCACCTGGATGAGTTTCTTCCTCTCCCAGTTCTCCACCATGTTTTTTACCTGCTCCCCTCTTGGTGCCTTCAAAAGTAAATGCCCCACCACCCACCCAGTGTCACTTCCATAGCAGCTCAGCTCTGTGCTGCTTCCCAGCCATCTTCCTGACACCTTGTTGGTTTCCTAAGGAGGCTTTATGCTTTACAGTGCCCCTACGTTTCCCCTGTGGAGACAATGTCGTGTCACTCTTCGCTTCCAAATGCACAAGAAGGGGGACCCACATACTAGTTAAGATCATAGAATGGTTTGGGTTAGAAGATCATCTAGTTCCAACCCCCTGCCATGGGCTGAGATGCCTTCCAATAGACCAGGTTTCTCAAAGACCTATCCAACCTGGTCTTGAACACTTCCAGGGATGGGGCATCCACAACCTCTCTGGGCAACCTGTTCCAGTGCCTCATTTCCTTTTGAAAGCTGGAAGGTTGAAAGCTTTTTAGGGAGAAATATGAAGGAAACATCTTACACATATGGGGATAAATATAATCATATATATCAGCAGAAAGCATCTGCAAATGAAAGAAGAGAAGGAAAGCTGAGTGTGATTAGCAGAAGTTTGCATAGCAAGCAAGAGGTGAAGGTGCAGATATATAGTTATTAAACTGTAACCCTGACACTATCTGTAGCACTACTAAAATCTATAATCGGTTAACAAGCATTATGTTAAATTGCAAAGATAACTCTGTGGCTGCATTTTGTTGTTTTCTGTACATTAGACATGGTGTTGATGTCAGATTTTCCCCTGGACTAGTAGTATGTCCAATAGAAGGCTACAGGGGCATATTTGCCTTATACAATATGTTGAAAAGGCCTTTCTTAGCTTTTCAGATAAATTCTCTGTTGCTTTCCTCTTTGCTTGATCTTTGATATTTACCTGATTCTTTGAAATGTATCCAGTTCTTCCTACTGGTAAACTACACAGAGAGTAACACAGACACACATTCCTATGGAGGGCCTTATGATATGCTGGGAATCTGATCTCCACTGTGCCAGCAGGGCAGAAGGATCTTGTGTTCTGGGCCTTGACCTGCAGCTCTGGAGATCTGCATTTAATTTTCAGCTCTGCCACATACTTCCCAAGTGACCTTGTGCAAGTCATTTATTCTCTCAGCATTTAATTATCACCCTTTTGCAGATGAGAAGTTGACACTTCTCTGCCTTCCAGAGAGTAATGTGAGGATAAATTCATCAACCTTCATGTTCTGCTGTGAACAATGGGAGTTCACTGAGGCAAAGCAAAGTCCAACGAGGAGATGAGGCAGCATAGGGAAACAAAGCAAGGATGAAGCCCATTTTAGCTAGTTAGAGAGCTATCCTGTATGAACAGACTATATGATGTCTTGCAGGATTTTACATCAATCCTCTGAGTGTGCAGTCCTATGACCTCAGCATCCTAGCCTTCAGTATAGTGACAAACTGGAGGATGAGGAACACGAGGTTCCTTGCGCAGTTATCAGATGGCTCATTCGCTGATGTCACTTTTTTTATGGAGCTCCTGCCTTTTCATTTCTGTAGCTGATCTGAGTCAAGCATGGAAAATGGTCATTTACTGAGATTATGGAATATGTGTTGTATTGCAAATAGGACAAAAAGGTGCAAAGCATAAAGATATTCTCTTGGAGAGAGAATGTTCTGTGTCAGTCTGTGTTGTCATTGTGATTTATTGTCCTAGAACAGTTGAGCATTTCTAGGAGCATTCTCACTGCTAAAGGACTTCAATTGTATGGGACATTTCCAGCATTCCCTAAGGAGATGGCTTTCATTTGTACAGGTGACAGTGGTGGGTCTGGATCACATGAACACATATCTTGACCTAACTGCCACTTCTTTCTTTGTAGCTATTCCTGCAAGTAATTCAAACTTGTTGCTTGGTTTTTTGCAACTGTTGCTCTGTCAGTGTTCAGAAGGGTGGATTTCAAGAGCCTTTCTCATCTTGTTCCTTCAAGAGCAGATGAGCATCCTTCTGTGTAGCTAGAGCATGAACTCAACCTTGGCATTTGGGATGCCAAGTTACATATGGCAGTTGATCTCTTTTCGGGTATGGATGAAGGCAATTACTTGCTCCCAGTATAGCAAAATACTGTCAGACAGCTCTGGTCTAATTTTTGTTTTGTTCTCCCCAGCTTTTCTTAAAGCTAAATGGAGCTGCAGGTTTTGAGCACTTTGGAATGTCATGCTACAAGATAGACCTCTCTTCTGTTAATGGAGGTTACTGAGTGTGTGGATAGAAGACATTTGTAATAACTAGACTTCATTATTTTTATTATTTTTTCAGGTACTGAAAAACTACCTTTCCCACTTGCTACTTAATATTAGATAAAAAAAAAAAGGTCTTAGTAATTTATTTAACTTCAGAATGAAGTTCTATTGTTTTGAAGCTTCCAGGAAATACAGGTAGTCTGATTGGATGTGTGCATTTTGGGATCTTTTGGAAGCCGCCTGCTTGTGAATCTCAGGATTTTATAAGATGATATTGTGTCTTGGCTAGCAGGGTCCAAGACGTCAAGTGAAAAAGGGAATAGAGACTTGGGGGCCTAGATTTTTGAATTTTCAAGTGGCTAACTATTCCAGTTTGGATAAGGTGTCTGTGTATCCTTAGGATGTGAGATCAAGTTGGGGGAAGCAAGTTTGTGTTTTGAGATTTTTTTCCCTTCTGTCCCAACAACATTTAAAAAATCTCATTCCCAGCATTTCTAATGTTAGGAAGCATTCCAAGAAAATCAAGCAGCCTGTGAGAAGTAGATACTGCCTTTGCTGCATCTTCACCCTAGCTTCTCTGGAGTAATGTTGTAGGGGTATAAAACATGTTTCCTGTTAGCAGGAAATGTGCTGTAAAGAATGAAGCCTAAGTAAATATACAATAAAGAGATGTATAAAAGTGTCTGTGAGAGACAATTCATGGCTCTGTTAGTATCACAAGGAGATTTTTTTCTGGGTTTCTAAAGGCCCTTGCTGTAGTACAGGGAATGACTGTAATGCAAAACTTTAAACACCATGCTGAAAACAAACAGCCAACATGTTCTCAGCCTTTTCAGCATCTGTTAAATAAGGAGTATAAAGAGGTGTGCTGTGGATATTAGGGGGTTGGCACACTCTTGATATTGCTGTCACTGGAAAAAGGTTATTTATAAAATGTGCTGTGGAGCAAATATGGAATTGCTGCTAATAGTGAAGCAGCCCTAGCAAAATGTGTTTGGAACTCACAGGAGGTATGAAAATGCAAGAAGACCTTTCATCAAAAGATTACAGAGTGGGAGATAAACAAAACCTTCCTCTTCCTGCAGTGTGTCAGGTCATATGGGTGGGTACAGCTGATACTTAGGCACACGTAACAAAACTTGGCAACAGGAAGTGAAGTCACATGCTTAGCAGAACCTTCAAGGGCACACTCAGGAGATGGAATGTAATTACTCAGTTTGGATTTTAGCCATGATACTGAGTTAGCCCTCAGAGCAAGTATGATTTTATTTATCTCTCTTCTCCATCCTGAGAGTTCCTAAGATTAGAGGTAGGCACTGAGGACCCTGTATTTAATTTTCTTGATAAGCTTTTTCTATTACTTGCATTCTTGCCTTACAAACATGAACAAATTTAGTCTAATATCACCTCTGTGAGGCTGGGAAGTATTTTCCCATCTGCTTTTTCATGCCTAGGAGTGGTCCCTGCGAGAAGTACAAGATTGGGATGGTTTGGTTTGTTCCTTGCATTGGGGATTACAGTTTGAGTTGCTATCCTTTTTCACAAGGAAAGGGCGTAAATATCCAGGATAGGAAACAATTGGTAATTTAATGAGCCTCAAAAGACTTGGTAGAAAACAGGGCATTTCCCCTCACTGCTGTCCTTGCTCATGATGAGTGCAGAATGAGGGGCCAATCACTGTATATTTCATGAACAAAATATCAAGTTTGTTCTTGTATAGTGTACTGTATGTTAGGCAGCTGGCCTGTTCCCTATTCCTTCTGGCTGACAGTAGGATTCTCTGATCAGGTAGGGTTTCCTGTTATGTGAGCTCTACCAGTGGAGTGCACATGGGAAGCCTGTGCTTCCTTTCACTCAGGTGTTCCTTTTGATGAAAGAGATGAGATATTGTGCTGGTGTTGGCTAAGGTAGAGTTAATTTTCTTCACAGTGGCTAGTATCTATGTTTTGGCTAGGGTCTGTATTTTGGATTTTTGCCGGACACGGGGTTGATAATATAGAGATGTTTTTGTTATTGCTGAGCAGGACTTAAAGAGAACCAAGGCCTTTTCTGCTTTCTGTACTGCCATGCTGACATGGAAGTTGGGGTTGCATGAGAGGTCGGGAGGAGACACAGCTGGGACAGGTGACTCAAACTGACCAAAGGGATGGTCCATACTATGTGACATCATGCTCAGCATATAAAGTCGGAGGAAGGAGGAAGGGGCAAGACGTTTGGTGTGATGGTGTTTGTCTTCCCAAGTAATCATTACATATGATGGGGCCCTGCTCTTCTGGAGATGGCTGAACACCTGCCTGCCCATGGGAAGCAGTGAATTAATTCTTTGTTTTACTTTGCTTGTGTGTGTGGCTTTTGCTTTTCCTATTAAACTGTCTTTATCTCAATCCATGGATTTTCTTACCCTTCCAGTTCTCTGCCTGATCCCATGGGTGGGAAAATGAGCAAGCAATTGCATGGGATTTGGCTGTTGGCTGGGGTGAAATCACAGCACATGTGTTTTGTCCCCATTTTTCAGGCAATTTCCTGAAGAACAGCTGCAGAGTGCTCTGAGGCCTGCTGCTGGCCCAGGCCCCTGTTAGCATAGAAATATCTAGATAGCTGGTGACCCAGAATAAAAATATAAAGGCAGGTAAGCTGGGGGCAGCAAGATGCCTCTCTGTTCTCCCCTCCAAGTAATATTTTATTTATTTATTTAGCAATCCATAGTGTGCAGCTATTCCTCTTGCCTTTCCCTGCCGTAGGAATAGATGAGTGATGGACTGCTTTAAGTAAGGCCATGCTTCAGGGTGCAGAAAGCTGAGTTCAAAGTGCTCCACAGATGACGTTTGTACACAGAAAGATTTAGACCCATGCAGGCACAGAACTGTGCTTGTGACTTAAGCATAAGGAAAGATGTCCATATGGTGAAGTCTGGTGAGATCACAGATCAATGTTAACCCGAGCCACCTCTCATCAGGGAGCGATCAGGCCAGTGAGTGACAGCAACAGGATCTAGACTCGTAGCTCAGGTTTGCGTGTTGAAATAATCCAAGGACACGCTGCAGTGATTGGCAGTGCAGCCACGCAGCCCAGCCCGCCTGTCCCGTGGAGCAGGTTCCGTCCGTGGGGAGGGCACAGGTGAGCCCGCCGGTCCGTGGAGCAGGTTCGTCGTGGAGGCACAGGTGAGCCGCCTGTCCCGGTGCGGCAGCGCCCGGCGGGTTTCAGCACCGCGGAGAGCGGCACCGCCCCGCCATCGGCCCCCGCCACCGCGGGGTTGCGTGCGGTGCTTTTATGAAGTCTTCGTACGCCAAGCGCTTGAAGAGGATTGTTTGAAGAGAATTGGAAAAAAAAAATTCGAAGTTTTTTTCACAATAGCACTCAGCAAAATGTCAGGTTTAACAGTCAGTATTTGGGCAACACTTTTCATGCAAGGGTCTCCATGCACTTTGTGAATATTAATGAAGCTAGCTGCAAAATCAATCATGCCTTTATAATGTAGGTAGGTTTCATTATCCTTGTCTAGTTGAGGAAACTGAGGCAGACAAGGATAATGTATTTTGTCTCAGCCAGTATTGAACACAGGAAATAAAGACTATGACCTTTACGCTCTCACTAATACAAAACCATAAAACTTCTATAGCTTTTCCTGGTTTTGGCTTTAAGAGATGTACTTCCTTCTCTAAATTACAATTCTTCACTTAACTGATCTAGACTGGCAAGCTTATGGCAAAGGATTTTCCAGCTAGCCTAATTATAGCAATTCTCACCTGCTGCCCTTCTGTTTCTTGAGGATTGATGTTGTTTTTAAAAAGAAAGAGTGTCACTAGCCTTATTTCAAATGCACATCGGTACATGTGTTTGTTATTCCTGAAAATGTTAATTTGAAGCAAAAACTTGCCCCTTTGATACTTAGAAATAGATAAATATATGTGCTATTTTGCACTCAATTGTCAGGCATGTCCCATGCTGTTTTGTTGTTTTCCTGGACAGGTGGAGACAGAGCAGTTAGGCACTGACGGCTTCTGTCTGGTGAGCTGGCTCTTGATTGACTGATTAGCTTCTTTGTATGGCAGGCGCTTCTCTCAGCTCCATCATTAAAGATGCATCATAACCCCTTACAAGAGCCTTTTTTTTTTTTTCCCCTGACACAGAGGGAGAGGGAAGGAGTAATTTTGAATGTTTTACAGTAGGGAAACTTTTGTTAATATGGAAGGTCTTTAGAGATGGGATGTAGCCAGACTTCTGGCTTTAAAGCTTTGAAAAAGAAAGCTAAAAAAAATGACAGTCAGGACAGTAACTCATCAATCCTCAAAAGATTTTTCAGGTATAGTATTCTATTATTTTTGTTTATAGAAATTATCTTTAGTATTAAATAGCTAACCTTTGTAAAATACATGGGAAGGAGTTGGAGAGGTGCATTTCATTTTACAATTGGAAAAAATGAGGTATGGAGAAGGAGACTCACGGACATGGTTGCAGGTGTCTGGACTGTCAAGTTACAGCTCTCAATCCTTTCAGTTTGACAGCAAACCATGGTTTCTTCCAGAGGTAGGAGGCAAGAGCCAGGAGATGACCCCAATTCTCTGTCAGTGCTGGTATCTGATGTATCTTCTTTCCATTTTGCTGTTGATAATGCTATCCCTTATCTAATATGTTTTCTGCCTGGAGAAGTGATACTGGTGTGTGTAACTGTGAACTTAAATTGATAGGATAGTATAACTTTGTTGTTTCTTTATAAGATAACTTTTCACAGGTCAGCTTGCATCACTTTGGAAGGAACTTAAACAAAGGAAAACCGAAAAAAGGCACCTCGTATTCTGCAGCAAGCATTTACATGGGGAATTGTAACTCTTGTTTAACAAGATTTCTGAAGTTACACTGATATGCCCAGTAAAGCTCTGTCTCAGACAAAACACAGAATAATTTACTTCTGATGCAGCACTTTCTGCATCGTTCTTGCAGATATTGTGATGAACTCAGAGAGGACATGACCACTTCTGCAGTGATGATCAGCAATGTCACAAGCAGACTGAGCTTTAGTTCTCAGATTTTGGCTGGTAAAAAAGGACAAGATAATCAATGTCTTCTGTCTGCAGGCCAGTATCTTAACAGTCAGCTTTGGTTTGTAGCTGGATGGGGTGGGATGGAATCTTCTATTGTTATGAATTTGCCTGTGCATGGGGTGACCATAAACATGCTCCGTATGATCACTGTGACTCCTTGCATGGAGTGAAGCACAGTGTGTTCAAGACACTGCAGTTCATCTGTGACACTTGCTTGTGTCTGGGTTATAGTAGTCCACTTGACCTAACCCCTGGTGCCTCTTGCTGAGACAGTGATGGGCTAAGTAAAACTTTGTTAATTAGAACCTGTTGCAAACCTTATCTTTTATTAGGGTGGTAATATGAAATGTAGAGTCTGCTAACTATTCTTTCTTCAGTTGAGTGATTAGTTCCTATAGGAGGATTCTGACTTCTCGATACAAGAGACTAATGCTGAGAGGCACTGCCTCATCATTTAACCAGGTACACCCACTGTTTTATTTCAGTTCAAATCCTGATCCTAGATCTGAAGATTAGAAAGCTTCAGTGCCTCTAATGCTGAGTATAGGCATCCAAACAACATTTTACCTGGTAGGAATCTTGTTAGAGAAATGTAATGCTCATTTTGTAGGAAGCCTGCATAAGGATTCACATACCTTTCTGCATGATGGGAATCAGGTCTATGCAGGCATTTACAAATCAACATATGTATCATTGTTTGTATGTATATGTGGTCTAAATCTAGGAGATCTGTACATCTGTGAAGTTGTGTTTTAAAATCCTAGAAGAAGTCCTGTCCCTTCAAAGATGTACAGAGTTCTCTGTTGAGAGCTAGACATAGCATAGATCCATCCTGGGATGTAGCCTTGTATCTGGTTTAGTAGAAGTGTGGAAAACTGAGAGAAAACAATAATTCGATGGAGCTTAACAATGGCTTCCATTTAATTATAAGCCTTGTTGACTGGCTTGTAAGAATGTTTTATTAAGTCATCTTCAGTCAGGGGAATACTGATGACAATGGACTGTTATTGAGCTGTATTTGTGGTGATGTGAGAGGTGCACTGTGGGATGGCTGTGAAGGCTACTCTATTTTTGGGATATAAAATTGCAGTGCAAGGAGGAATGGATGGCACCTTGCTGTGAAATAATATAATTCATACCTGTTTCTTTACAGTATTGCCCTTTGAATGGGCAGTGACATGGCAGCCTTGTCTAAAGGCAGCTGCCCAGCCTTTGCTCACCCATGTTCAGTGAAGAGTTTCAGCTGTTAGGAATTGTTTGAATGCAGCAGATCTCATTGTCTCTGAGTTGCATTGGTGCAGAGCCAGTCAGCTTGGGGAGGAAAGACAAACCTGTTAAGTGGAGATTTTGCTTGTTTACTGTGTATTTACATCTCCCCTTCAATCTTTTTTTTGGTCCTAAAATTTAAATATTTGATGTCAGTTAATTTATTTTTATGAAAAATTAGGTTTTTTTCATTCCAGAAACAGAAAGCAATAGAGATGCCAGCATCATGGGGGCATCTGTTCTCTACTTTAATTAGTCCTTTCCCCCCCACTCATTTCCAGCCCATATGCAGAGATGCATAACTCTGGGTTTTGTTTTTTTTTTTTTTAACTATCTGGGTCATCCATTACAATGTACCTATCTGGGTGTTATGCCAAAGGCAGATCATCTATGAGGTCTTAAACACTGCTAAATGATAAATAAGTGCTGCTGATTCCCAAGGGTCAAAGTCTCTGGTCAGTGAGGTGTGCCCTCATGGAAGATTGTTGCTTTTTCCTTAAAGTGCCAAACACCAACATGCAGATTAATCATGAATCTGTCACTTTGGAGGTGCAATATAGCAACCAACACTTTGTTTTCTCTCATGAAATGCCATATCCTGCCCATGTGCTTTTTTTCCCCCCCTTAGTAAGAAGACTTGATGTCGTGCCACCTTCCAATGCCTTCACACAGGGTTATATCTCAAAGACTTCAAAAGGATCTAGGACTACTCACTTCCAGAACTGACTGAGTCTCTTATTCTGGATGTGATGGATTGTGGCTATTCTAGAGGCCTTTATGCTTACTCCTATAAGTTCAGGGCTGACTTGTTTAATAGAATGAAGGAATGAATACACTGGGACCTGTATCAGTAGTCACAGCCAGTTTTGATAGGAGCTTTAGACTGATTTCAAGGAAAGGAAGAATGAAAAACCTGCAGCAGGAAAAGGAAGCATGAAAGTTGGACCATCAAACCATAACAGGGTATCATGAGTTTAATTTGAGCAGAGAAGTGTATAGATGTAATGGCCCTCAGCTTATGTCAGTGGTGAAATTTATGGAGCTCTGAAAGGGCATCAGAAGGGGGAAGTAGTGAGTGGTGTATTGCATGGGAGAGTTTAAATGAGGTGACAATGGCACCAAAAAAATAGATCATGGGGAATAATTCTGTTCTGATTCTGAGGGTGATGGAAGAACTATCACCTTAGCTGATCTTTCTCACCTATAGCTCTCATGTGAATACAACACTTCAAAGTGCTGAGAATATACACCAATATCCATTGAAGTCTGTGATAACTAAAGGCATGGATCATTCTGCAGCTAGTGGTATTGTTTCTGTAGGTTTGAAGCATCCCTCTCTGTTCTCTGCCTCAAACACAGCTCACTCTTCTGCATGTTTCAGCACTCTACATGTTTTGCTTGCCTCACTCTCTGCTTCACAGCTGCTGCATTAAATCCATCTGTGGACACTTAAAAGATGCTGTGGAAATGTATTGCTTGCCTTCAGCAATAGCGGTGGTTGGCCAACCGCATTGCTACCCTAGACCATCAGCCCCAGCACTGTGGTGCTTGTGTTTGCTGGACTGTTCCTTCTGAGTGTACGGAGGTGAACACATGTTCCGTATTAATCTTCATTTCAATGAAGTTGTTTTAGTTCATGCTTTATTGCAGCGCTTTGTAATAATGCGTCTGTAATGGCAGCCCTTGGGGCAGCAGTCGCATGTGGCAGGCTGAGTGCCTGAACTGCTCCTGAGAATGACTCCAATCATACAGAATGAGGCACTCCCTGATGCACCATCTGAATTTATAATACCAATTTATGTAGTGCCCTAAAGCAAGGTTTGTATTTGCTCTGGGACACAGGGGCCAGGCTATAGAAGGGGAACTGCTCTCCATTTTTTTTACTGTCCCTTTTTCGAATATATGCATTTGTCTAGCTTTCCAGCTTGCCTGTCTTAAAGCCTAGACTGAGCCCAAAAAATGCAAGAATATGCCTTGATACACAGTAATGGGTGCAGAATCTGTAACTGGACAAAGCAGGCCTGCTGCCAGTCTCACAGCATCAGTCAGAACCTTCCACTAGGTATGGAGGGGAGACATGTAGGAGGGCACAGCCCTGCAAACAGTGTAGGGCAGAGTCCAGGCTGCTAGTTCATTATGGACTTGCTTGTGTTGTTAGGAGTCAGTATTGGCTTAACCTCCTTTGAGAAAAGACGTGATGAGCCCAAGACACTTAGGGTTCAGTTTTCAAAACTTGGTTAGGGTTCGATTTTCCTAGATAGGTACCCAGTACGATTTTCAGAAAGTACTTAAATAGAATGGATACCTAATGCTGACTAACTTTGAAAAAGAGGTATAAAATACTGTAAAGGTCAAAAGCAGTGCTTTAGGCTTGCCCTGGAGATATGCCGTGCCTATGATTAAACAGAAGCTAAAAGGCTTTTGTCAAAAATAGTGTTTGCTAAGTGAAAAGAAGGTATGTTTTGCTCTTTTTGGCTCCCTGGAGAATTTTGCTGAAGCTACAAAATTCCCAGCCCCCACTACTTTATAGCAGCAGGAAGAGAATTTTCTCCCTTCACCCCAGTTTTATTGGAGTCCTATTTGGGGTTCCTCATCTCACCTTAAATCTTCACATTATAGACTCATGCAAAACAAAGAAGTTTACTGTCATCTGATTATGAATGAGAAGTACATCCTCCCATGGATAGAACAGTGTTTGAAAGCACTGTGTTTGTCTGGCACATAAGCAGAGAAAATTGTGTTTATCCAAAATGGTGCATAAGGTTTTAGTGCAACTGGCTGCAGCAGTTCCTTATCCTGAGAGCTTCCCAACTGACTAGTTAGTTATAACAAGATACCTGCAAGCATCTTTCAGGAGAGCTCACGGGATAAAAGAAATTTTGCTGGGGAACCATGCTTCAGTGACTGTGGAGCAGATCCAAACTCAGTCATGAGATGGGTGCTGTAGTCAGTGTGAGGGGTCTGTTTTTTGAGAGAAAGAGGGGACACCCTGTCTTGCACTGATGCTGTTATTCTGCACTGACGTCCTTATTCCACCTGCTCTTGTTGGCTGGGGAGGGTTTCTGTCTTGTGTGAATAAGTGGCCAGCTGCAGGTAAGTGTTTGCTGTGAGAATGCCAGGGGTTGATCCTGAAGACTGAATGCAGTACCAGATAAAAACCTCCAAACTGTCTGTGTTTCTCATGTTAGGAGTGTTATCTAGTGGATACAGCAGGAAACATCCCTATCTGGTATCACTGGTCTTGAGCAATCAAGCTTTCTGTATTTCAGGGTCACTGAAGGGGTCAAGAGCAAAATGGAAATACTGTTTAGTCTTACTCGAGGAGTTGTGAAACTCTTCAAGGAGTAGCTTCTGTAGATGCATTGGGTTAGGTTTATCTTTCACTCTTCCTCACTTAAATCCAGCTTTTCTGATTGCAGGTCTTTCCATGCTCTTCCTCTTTTAGTACTCCTCAATTCCTGTTCTTACCCAACGCTGTTGAATAGCAGCAGGAAGAGAATTTTCTCCCTTCACCCCAGTTTTATTGGAGTCCTATTTGGGGTTCCTCATCTCACCTTAAATCTTCACATTATAGACTCATGCAAAACAAAGAAGTTTACTGTCATCTGATTATGAATGAGAAGTACATCCTCCCATGGATAGAACAGTGTTTGAAAGCACTGTGTTTGTCTGGCACATAAGCAGAGAAAATTGTGTTTATCCAAAATGGTGCATAAGGTTTTAGTGCAACTGGCTGCAGCAGTTCCTTATCCTGAGAGCTTCCCAACTGACTAGTTAGTTATAACAAGATACCTGCAAGCATCTTTCAGGAGAGCTCACGGGATAAAAGAAATTTTGCTGGGGAACCATGCTTCAGTGACTGTGGAGCAGATCCAAACTCAGTCATGAGATGGGTGCTGTAGTCAGTGTGAGGGGTCTGTTTTTTGAGAGAAAGAGGGGACACCCTGTCTTGCACTGATGCTGTTATTCTGCACTGACGTCCTTATTCCACCTGCTCTTGTTGGCTGGGGAGGGTTTCTGTCTTGTGTGAATAAGTGGCCAGCTGCAGGTAAGTGTTTGCTGTGAGAATGCCAGGGGTTGATCCTGAAGACTGAATGCAGTACCAGATAAAAACCTCCAAACTGTCTGTGTTTCTCATGTTAGGAGTGTTATCTAGTGGATACAGCAGGAAACATCCCTATCTGGTATCACTGGTCTTGAGCAATCAAGCTTTCTGTATTTCAGGGTCACTGAAGGGGTCAAGAGCAAAATGGAAATACTGTTTAGTCTTACTCGAGGAGTTGTGAAACTCTTCAAGGAGTAGCTTCTGTAGATGCATTGGGTTAGGTTTATCTTTCACTCTTCCTCACTTAAATCCAGCTTTTCTGATTGCAGGTCTTTCCATGCTCTTCCTCTTTTAGTACTCCTCAATTCCTGTTCTTACCCAACGCTGTTGACAGACAAGCAGGTAGGACATGATATTTGTTGCCAGGGAAGCACACTGTGATGTCATTGGTTAATTTTCATGGCTCCATCTGAGGAGTCAGAAACAAGGAGAGGAGGCAGAGTTCAAGTGGAGGAGGTAGTAAGCAATAAAGATCTGCTAAGTGTTACTGCGGGAGGGGGGGTGGGGGGCAACTGATGACATCTTGGAAACTGGAGTGATCCTGTGGAGTTATAAGACTCAAGAAACAAGAAGGGATGGAGTTCAAAACTGGTGGAAATAATTATTGGAAGGTTGTGCTTTAACTCCGAACTGTGGCTTTGGTTATGGCCATTTCACTGGATGCTACCTGCTGCCTGAGGAAGTGGTTCTCTTCCTTTTCGGCCAGCACTGAGTCAGGGTCACAGTGAACTTGTTGACAATGGGAGAAGGCAATGGATGTCGTTCTGTCTTAGAATGAGGTGGTGTCTAATATCTGGTGGTGGGGGTCATAAAGCCAATATGACAACCATTAAATTTTATATTGCTGGCTGAAAGAATGTACAACTTCTATTTTTAATTCCCTTGCACAATCAAGTGTGCATGCACATCTGTCTCATCTGTTATTATTATGCTTACATATTCTTAAGTGTAAATACACATGTACAATGCATCCTCTCACAATGATGCTCTTAAAGATGGTGGAAAAGAGTGTATGAGACTTGGAGAAGAGTTTGCATAATTTTTTCCCCCAAATAGGTTAGTTGATGCAATGAAATATGCTTCTTTTCCCTACATGCCTTGCTCTGAATGTGCTCCTGCAGTGTTTGCACATACACCACTCTTACACACTCTTCCTACGTAGACACTCCTGTATACACACGCCAAGTTTTTTTGGTGATGTGTTCATTCATACACTTCCACACACTCAAAGGTGTGTCTGTTTAGTTTCTGTTCCCTGTACACTCGGTTAAACGAAGTGGTGCTCAGAAAATTGCTTCCTGTATAAACTCTGTAGAGTTTCTATTAAATAAATGCAACAGAACATGCTAGGAGGAAGAAAAGGCCTATGAAATCAAGAATAAATGGGTATGTCCTGCAAGTGGTCAGAATAACTCTGGAGGTTGAACTCCAGCTGGAATGAAAAATGACGTTTGCAGGAGAAGAGCTTAGAACTAATTCTCTGAAATGATGGTAAAGGGACTTCTGACCGGGTGCTGTCATGATTACTTTTCCCCCATCTCTGTTATTTCTTATTATTGTGATGAGTTTTGCTCTCTCAAGTAGGATAAGGTCACCAGTGAGATAAGATCAGCTTCATTTGGCACAACCAAGAAGATCTGATCACAGTTTGGACTGCAGCTTCTAAATTCACCTTGGGTATTAACTTCTGAGCAAAAAGACACTGAAAGTGCTAACATGGCAAATATATATATATATACACACACATATATATATAAAAAATAGCCAGAGAGATAAATTGCATTCTTACCGTGTTGCAAAGACTTCCCTACCACTGTTTCAATGGCAAATTCCCCTTGAGCCTCATTTCCATTAAACAGTACCATACAAATGCTTAATTTCAAGGATTTGATGAATACCCTTCAGAGAACCTAAGGAAAAGACCAGGATATTATACTCTATGGGACACTGTTGCAGTGCAGCCTCTCTTCCTATCTCTCTGCCATACTCAAGGCATTAGTTTTGATTGAATCTTTTAGATCTTGTGTTGCAGCATTTGGACATCCTGACATGATGGATAATGCCTCTAACTCCTGCCCATTCTGTCTCCAGGGTCTTTTCCAACTTCTGATCCCCCTCTCTCATCACCCCTGCTTAACAGGAAAGGGATGGGGGGACACCAGGAACTTATGATAATAGTACATGCAGTTTCTACTGCATCAAGGAAATAGGTAGCTTCTGTGAGCCAGCTCATTCTTCTAGCAAGATGTAAGCAAAAGCTATGTCTTGTAGCTACTACAGCTGCTGCCCTGAATTAACAAGCCCAGATCTCAGAGCAGATTAAGTACCTTGAATATGAGCAGGTCTATGTAGCAAATTTATTGAAAATTGCACTGACTGAATTGCCCCAGTTTATTGACAGCACTTTGTCTTTTAGTTATAACAAGCACATTGGCTTGGTAAAAAGTTTGGGAAATTTATTCTAAAGGGAATAAGCAAAAGAAGATGAATAACGTTTCTATGACTCTATTCTTGCCTTTGCCTCTTCTGTCTGGTGGTGTTGGGAGGGAGTGGCCAGGTACGCAGGTCTATAAATCTACCACTGCTAATTTTTAAGGTCCCTTGGAAAGGGAGTGGCTATTTTCTTAATGAAGACACCAAAAAGTCTGATGTATCTACTTATCATCTTATAGATGGGGACAAAACACTTTACCTAGAGCATACATTTTAAAAAGTCAGGATTCCAGTGGCAAATACTGGGGAGGGGAGCAGTATTAGAGGGGGCTGGTCCAAACCTCACCGTGGTAATCATATTTTTCCTTGCTCTCCATACATTTTATTTGCAAACTGCATGTTCAGAGCTAGAGATGTGATGGAAAGAATTAGAGGAATTACTCAGAAAAATCCACTCCCCTATTGAGCAATTAGAGCACTGCTTGCTCGACAGAGAACTTCTTGTACTTCACGGCTTTCCTCTTGTCTCTATTTTGCTCCACACCCCAGCAAAGATATGCCTTGCAACCTTAAAGAAACTTCATTGCTCTTCTAATGTTTTCTCACTACTCTCTGCCTATTTATAAAATGATGTCTGCTATTTTGGTGCCTAACGGTAACAATTTTTCAGAAGTAGCGGTCTGTGCGTCTGAGTTAGGCACAGTAAGATTTTTTCAAAGTAGTTGTTATCTTCATATGTATGTGTTCATATATAGCACTCTGAATAGAAGCTTCTCAGTTAGATGAAGTCTTCTACCCCTCTTTCTGATTTGTAGACATTTCATATATGGGGGTCCTAGGTTTTTCTTTTTCCGGTTGAAAGGATTGTGTGTGGATGAAAACCAGCCCATTTTCCCCAAATCTTGTTGGGCTCACTTTACCCTTGGTGATTAAGCTGGGTAAAAGGTGCTAGTTTGTTTTTTCTCTCAGGGGACATACAGTTTTCTGTCTATTAAACCGAAGAGGTTTAGTTTGGAATTGGAAGTGGAGACTGTTCTCTTGTCATTGATTTTACACAGAAGATACTCTGTTGATAGGCAGCCGGATCAAAATATGATAGAAGTATGTGCGTGTGTGGTCTTAGAAGATCTTGGAGAAGGAAGGGCCAGAGAAGGTGCAGTTTCAGATGACTGCCTCATCAAATCATTACTTTGATAAACTGCAAGCTACAAAATGCTAGATTACCAGAACTATCAAGCAAGGGAAGAAAGGTACTAGAAGACAGATTTTATTGCCAGTTGCACTTTTTAAATCTGGATTTAACTATTGCAGTAAATTAAGTAATACCTGATTTTCTTCACAGTAATTGAGACCAGGATCTAATCCCATGCCCCGAGGAGGGATAGATAGTTCTTACTGCTGCTATGTTGTCCATATAAAACAGGAAGTTTAACAATAACCTGCCTTTGCACAAACATCTAAGGGGATAAAATCTTGCTCTTGGTATGCTGATTTTGAGTCAGGAAGATGGCCCATTGTCACCTTGTTGAAATAGGTCTCCATTATCCTCTCTGTGCATGTATCTGAATTAGTTAGGGCGTGTGAAGGACTGCGTTTTCCAGAGAAACTTCCCAGTGGGCTCCTAATACTACTTGTAACTATTATTTAGTGTTTTTGTGTACCTATTATCCACCTCAGACACAGCTGCATTTCGATAGTCAGCAAGGTGATCAATACATACTTTGTTAAATAATAATTATTTATTATTTATCGAGTACTGTAGGTAGGCTGTCTGCTATGCAAAATGTAGAAAAAGGCAAAAACCTTTGGATACATGATCAGAAGCGGAAGGAAAGACAAATAACTTTCCGGTCTGTCCCTAAGGCAAATGCATTTCTAAGTGTCTGGTGTTGCGGAATGAACAGCATACACAAATTTTACAAGATCATAGGGTCTAGGGTCTAGAGAGAGGGACCAGAAGGTTTGATTTCTCACTTTTAGTTTTGTGTGAACTTCATGTGCATAATGTTCCTGCCTGCTAGTCTTCTCTGAGGTGGACTTTCAGCATGATAACCCATTAAAAAACTTGACATGCGTGTTCCCCACATATGTTTATTGTGCTAAGTGCAAATGCTGATACAACGATAAATAACAATTTCTAGGATGTCCACTCTGAATGAAATACTGACCCAAACACAGTCGATAGTGTCTGTCAGTGCTGTTCTCTCTACTTTTACAAATGGGTGGATAGGAAAGTTTGAAAGATTTGTGCAAGGTAACAAGAAACGTAGTGGCTGGCTTAAATGAAATGGTCAGTGTATAAACTGACTTGAAATACCCAGTAGGTTTGGGTCAAACTCTGAGCTAGAAGGGAAAAATCTTTGGGAACTTAAAGGGTTTTTTTTGGGAGATGCATCGTCTGAGGAAGACGTTACCTCCTCCTGCTCTGATCGCAGGTCCCTGGTGGCAAACTTAAGAAGGAGAAAATAAACTGCATCTTCCTCCTTCGCCTTGCTGGGACCAGAGGGGCATAAATCCCCCCTTGCTGTACCGGCCCGCTGAGGGAGCGCTCGGGGAACGGGACGCTGCCGGGCCGACGGCAG